>NC_092560.1:1947500-2257500 GCF_037038585.1 Patagioenas fasciata | reverse complement strand
TGTGAGAAGTGGTGGTGGATTATTTTTATTGTCTAGACAGGCAGACCTGCTTCAGGAAATATTGTTGTTTCCTAACCATCTCTGTAAAGACCTTGCTCCGTGGTGCTCCAAGGGGAGTTAGAGTGATGGCATGAGCTTGAGAAGGGATTTATTTTTCCTTCCAGCAAATCACTGGAACAAATTGACAATGCAGATTATGAAACAATTTAAGTGGCACAGAATTACAAGTAATGGCACTTCGTAGAAAGTAGTCCTCGCCTCTTAAAGTCAATACCCACCAGGGTACAGATGTAGTAACTTTTATGGAGCAATGCATACCAGAGGAGGCTTTTTTTAATCTGCTGCCTTTGTTGTATTGAACACAATAGCCCATTGTATTTAAGATTTCAATGTAACTGTTATTTTACAGCTGGCTCCACAAACTATCTATGATCATCTCTTTGGAGCTTTTATTGTTCAAATAAGTCAATGCTCCATAATTTACCTGCTTTTTCTTTTTTTTTTAGACCTGCTGAGCAACTGCAACTGGTGGTGAATCCAATATAAAAAAAATGTCCAAGTGATATAAAGAAGGTGAATTTCATTATTTGTCTGAACGCGGTTTGGAAGTTTCCTTTCACAGAGGTTGCGCTGGAAAGACGTTTGCAAGGGGGAAGTGTGTGGATGCCAACTCCACATCTGTGCATCCACAGCACTGGCGCTGAAGAGGCTGTCGTCAACATGAGAAGGCCAAACCTTGCTAGAAAACAGCTACAGAAGCACATCCCTGCTTGGAAGGGTATTTATTCACATGCCTACAGACTAAATACAGGTGTGAAGCGGGAGCCAGGGATGAGATGAAGGGAAACAAAAAGACAGAGCAATAAGAACATGTACATGGAGGATCTGCCTGCAACTTCTCACTGCAAAGGCAGAAGAAAAACATCGTGAGCCAGAGAAAGTACCGGGAAGTGCACTTCAACACGAATAATTTAGCAGTCAATAATGAAATGCACTTTAATCTTTAGCAATAACTAAAGAACTTGGACTAAATCCTTAATAAACTTGTTACCAAATGCTACAATCCAGTTTAGAAAACACATATTCATCTTTTTATTGGCGTGGGCTTGTGGATATCCTGGCAAACACAAGCAAAGCGATGCAAAAGCTTAACTGACAGCAGGTGGAATCTAATCTCTCTGCCTTACCATGCTGCCAAATGGGGTCGTATCATCGTTGCCTTCCAACCTGAGCTGATTTGTCACACAACACATGCCCTATTACCTCATTACCTAGCAAGCCTCGTTGGCAGAATTTCTACCCTGAAGATGTCTCCCTCAGTTGCTGACATTAGTGATGTTGCAAGCGAAACCTGGGAGATCTCTGGTGGGAATACTCTCTGCTTGAAGAATGTTTATCGTCAGCTGTCAAGGAGAGAGTCTACTGTGCGTATACATGTATACACAGGCTGTCATTCCTTCTCCAGCTCTAACTTGCCTCTTTAAAAATTGTGAAAACCCACAAATGTTCTCCTGAAGCCATTGAGTACATAAATCTGCTTCTGACCCACCCTCCAAGTCTGGGTAAAACAACTTGTCCCACTCTTACCGCCTTAGCCAGTGTAGCATCTTGCTCTCTTTCCCCCTATTTCCTTCCTATTTTATTGCAGCCTTTCTGTACTTAAAAGCAGCCAATAAGAGAGATGGGGACAGATTTTTCAGCAGGGCCTGTTGCGATAGGACAAGGGGTGATGGTTTTAAACTGAAGGAGGGAGATTAAGGCTGGACATGAGAAAGAAATTGTTGTCCCTGAGGGTGGTGAGAGCCTGGCCTAGGTTGGCCAGAGAGGTGGTGGATGAACCATCCCTGGAGACATCCCAGGCCAGGCTGGACGGGGCTCTGAGCACCCTGAGCTGGTGAAGATGTCCCTGCTCATGGCAGGGGTGGAACTGGGAGAGCTGGGAATGTCCCTCCAACCCAAACTATTCTATTATTCCCTGATTCCCTCTGCAGCCTGTTACGCCTGACTGGACATTTGTTAAATTAAAACTGCTGCGGCACGAGGTCTTATTCTCACACAAGTTTAAACATGGATGCTGGATGGGATTTTCAGCCTGCTGTTGGTCTGCCATGCATAGCTCTCTGATTTTCCTGTAGCTCACCTTGAGTTAGAGACAGCAAGTGGCTGGCTTTGGGATGCTCAGTTTCCGTAGCCAGGGCCTGGAAATTACAAGGCTCATCTGAATTCCCCAACTGTTCTGTGGCTGCCTGTCCTAAAAATAGCAGCACATCCTATTGGGCAGTACTTTCACATCGTTGAGCGGAACTGCACTATTTCCCAGAAGATGTTGAAAACTTGCCAGGGACACAGTACATGCTAGAGTAAGATTTTGAAAAATAGGGGAGCATAGCTGAATGCGGTATTAGAAAAGTTTGTGTTTCTGCTCACACTTACAGGACATGGAGGACAAACAGAATATGTCTCTCCATATAGATTCAGGATCCTGAGCTTGGCTTCATCTCTAAAGCTTCCCTGGAGGTTCAAACTATTTTTTCCACCTGCACAATGAGAAATGGGTGAAGCAAAGCCCACTAGTCCTACCAGTTCTACTAGTCCTACTAGTCCCACTAGCAGTCTAGGTTATCCCTGCTCAGCCCTACAGTCCTGCTTCATCAAGAGGTCTTAAAATAACTTATTTTTACTTTGATATAAACATCAGAACACATTTTAGAGGTCACTTGTCTGATTCATCAGACCTCACATGAAAAACTGGCCTAAGTGTAATTTGAGTAACCAAAGGAAGATCCTGCCAAATACATTGACAGATCTTTTGGGAAAAGATGACCAGCTCATTTGGACAAAATAAATGAGATAAAACACAACTAACTGGGTGTCAACAGAGTACCTGGTAGTGTGACATGGAAAAATCCTTAGTGAAGATGGAGGGGCTGGGGCTGTTGTAAGAAACACCACTCTCCATTGAACTCAAAGACAACGGTTTAAACAGAATTATTGTTTCAGAAGGAAGTTGTTACTGAAGTTTCTCAAGAAACAAACTTACCTAAAACTCTCATTAAAATTTAGATAAATAAATCAGCATGTGATAATAACAGATGCTTTGGTGGTGTCTTCAATGCAGAGGGAGAATAAACGATAATTTTGAAAGATTTATAAGACCCTGCAAGCTGCACTAAGAGTAACGGGATGAAAAATGGTATGAGAAGATGTGAAGTCACAGAGATAGATAGTTTCTCCACACCCCAAACGAGTGTTTTTTGGGAAAAATATGGCCAGCTGACCACTCTGAAATGGTTTCCACAAGCTCCACATATACTAGATTAAAATTCTTTATACAGTATATTTGTCGAATTTTGACAAAATATTCCTGCGTTCCAGTCAGGGAGAAATGGCATTAATAAGTGTAAACAACCACGCCGTGGAATGTAAGATGTCAGAGAGAGGGACAAACTCAGGATTTGGCCTCAACCACCCCTGTTCTCTTTGCAACTCACTGCAATCTGCAGCGCATTTTTGAAATTCAGAATCTGTCATACCAGCAGCAATGGATAAAGGTTCTTTATAATCTTTCTCTCATCCTACTGGGTTCCCACATTAGCACAAGCTGGAATTTGGCACAGAGGGGCTGCTTTCTGCAGAGATGCTTACATCTATTTTAGGAACATCTGCTGTAATAAAAAAAGTGTGGCACATACTCCATGACTTGCCACATAATCCTCATGTGGCAAATAACTGAATGTAAAATAAATCTGACAAAACTAATAAACTACAGCAATGCCAGGAATAATAATCAATAATGTAGGTCTGCTTTTAAGGGATGAAACATGAAGGTCACATTGTGGCTAATTGCAAACATTGCAACCCAAAACATCACAGCTCATTGTGAGGCTATAATTTTAACTTCATGCTCAGTCAGATCACATCAATGGTATGAGGCTCAGTGACCTTCTGCTAGTTGGCCAAGATCTCAAACAATAGGCCAATGTAGCCATCATTATACCTTCTAGCACGGTGGCTATTAAGGTCTTTTTTTCTAAGAAGTCATCAGACAATAATTGTTAATTGAAACTACAACACAAGGAAGTGGATTCCGATATCTGACAATGAATGCAAATATTTGACTTAAACACATTAAAGGTAATCTAATAATTAGGGATATATCTGTAGTGACATACGTTAGAGGGTGTTTTAAGTCCTATATGTGGAGAAAGTTTCCAAGAAGTAATACTGCAGAATAAATGAATGCATTTTCTTGTCTCAGATTCTCTTGGCCTGTCTTAAAATCTTGGGGAGGCTGTTCAGCACACAGAAAATGTTCGCAGAATCTGTATGCACTCAACATAATAAATATTAGATGAACAATGCACCTATGTTTCTGTCTTTCACCCCTGTGACCCCTCTGACCCGTTAGAAAAAATAAAGTCAAGTCATATTTTCCTTCAGTTTTTACAGAATGTGCTCTGTACAGTATGGGCATAAGGGTTAGCATATATCTAATAGATAGCTGAATGTGTCAGATAGATGAATCAGCCTTCTGTGACCTGATGCTATACTGAATTATTAGATTATGTGATATAAAATGTTCAGACATCCAAGGAGTTTTTGACAATTCCATAGTAGCAGCAAAGAATAAAAGAAGTCTTTTGTCATTACTGCCATCTGCAAAAGAAACGGGAATCATACAGTGTACACTTATTATTTTGTTACATTTTACCTATAGAATAGGAAGCACTAGTTATACAGTATGTATCTTTTAAAGTTTCCCCTGATGTGATGCCAGAAACATAATGATCAGTTTTTAGTGTTTTAATTTTCTCTTCTGGTATCCACTCAGAAGGCAAAAAGACAGCTTAGTCAGCCATCAACTAATAAAATGCTGGCCAAATAATGCTGCATGGAGTTTGTATACCATTATATGTCTTAAAGGTGATGTTTGTAGTAACCTTTTTAGCAAGAAGACGTGGCTCCACACTGATGGATGGTACCTGAGCACCATGTTCTGAATTTTTTTTACACCATCAGCTTTGTTTCTCACAGCAAAACCTCAGGGTGGGGTGGGCGTTCCACCAACCTCCTTGTAGAGCAGATAAACATCTTGTGTTATGGCTCAGTTGTAAGGTAAGATTTATCAGAGGGAATGGGTAGATACCTAGATGGCTGAACACTCAAGGAAGACCAAAGGCAAAAAGGTGAGCTGAGCAAGTAACCTTTTTGTTAGTGTGTGCCTTGCAGTTCCCTCTGCTCTGCTGGCACTGAATCCTGCTCTGCTGAGCAGTTTGCTCCTATTCCAGCAAAACCTTGACATCTGCCCAGCCTTAAGAATGGAAGAATAACAGAATCATAGAAACGACTGGAGTTGGAAAAGACCTCAGAGATCATCAAGTCCAACCCTTGGTCCAACTCCAGTCCATTGACCAGATCATGGCACTGAGTGCTGTGTCCAACCTCAGTTTACAAACCTCCAGGGCCGGTGAGTCCAGCACCTCCCTGGGCAGCCATTCCAATGCTGACCACTCTCTCTGCACAGAATTGCTTTCTCATCTCCAGCCTCAATTTCCCCTGGCAGAGTTGAAGCCCATGCCCCCTTGTCCTATTTCTGACTGCCTGGGAGAAGAGCCCAATCCCCCCTGGCTAGAACTGCCCTTCAGGTCGTTCTAGAGAGTGCTGAGCTCAGCTCTAAGCCTCCTCTGCTCCAGACTGAACAAGCCCAGCTCCCTCAGCCTCTCCCCATAGGGCTTGTGTTCAAGTCCCTTCACCAGAAAGCCTGGTGAAGTCAGAGGGGTGGTGTTTACACCTTAAAATGTAGCCTGTAAGACTTAAAGATGGTTCTAAAATAAATAATAACCTGAATCAGGCAATGGGATGCATGCCTTAACCTTCTCAAGTGAAAAATAAGGAGTTTCTTCATTATGAAATCCTTGACACAATGTCCCATAAGGTTATGCAGCAAGACAGAGCTCTCACATGCCATTGTGGGGATCTACCTTTGAATTCCCAAACAGACAAAGTGATGGGGAGTAGAAGAAGAGTGTCCTGCTTGATGATACTTAATGCGAAATGCATTCCTATGGCTCGCACAAGATCAGAATGGGGATCTTACCTGCTATGGTGCAAAAGTCATCCAAAGGCTTAAAACCAGCAAAATATTACAATATAATCCCAAGAGACAGACATCTTCAGTTCTCTGTAAAAGTGTCCAAACTGGTACAAAAAAGAATGTAAAGCCAATTTTAAATTGTGAAAAAGAACGTAGCTGGTAGGTGGAGATGAAGATGAAATGGAAATATTTAACATTAATTCCTGATAGAAGCTCCCTGTGAAGTGCAGGAAATCCTCGGACTTGGTTTTTTTTTTTTTAAGTTAAGGAAAGAATGGGTACGTTTCTTTTTAACCTCATCCAGACTTTTCCAAATCTGCTTTTTTGTCGCCTCTTTCTTTCCCTAATAATTTTAGAATTGATTAGTCTTATTGCTCTTTCCTGCCAGCCTTGCTCTTCATTTCTATTGTGGAAGAGATCTTTGTGTGACGCAGGTAGTGCCCCGAGTGTTTGATCTTTGACCTCCACTCAGAGACTGTTTTATGTAGAAAAGCCTCGTGATTATTGCCATTACTTTCTTTAACCTACTTTTTCACCTTGAAGTGTAAGGGTCACAGCTAGGGCCTGGCTCTTATTACAGTCTTCACATGAAGCATATACTATGAAAAGAACTCTGTTTTTATTTCTTAGAATTATGGCTTTCAGGCCTTTGAATTCCATGAAGATAATTACTGTTTTGGCCACCTTTTTGTCTGATATTTGATGCTGCTGAGTGGAATAAATTACCTATCTAACAAGGAGGGTTAATTGGTAGTTGCAAGCCAATGTGCATGCTCTTTGCTAACTCCCTTATTATTTTTCTTAAACCTTCACGTGAACTATCGCCCCGCAGGCTGCCTTGTTGTTTTAACCCTTCCCCTCGTAACAGCAGCTGCGGATGACTATTTAATTTTGATTATCCTAAACTGGACCAGGGTTTAAAACATTTATGTGCCCGTATCTGTGGGATTCATCATAATCTGAGCCTACAGTGGTGTGTGTGAAGGGAGGGAGACTTCAGAGAACTAAATATTTTCTTTGGGTTTCTTTTCCTCATTAAGGTCCTTGAAACAGACTCACCACCTGTATGGCAACAAGCAACAAGTATGCTACTTTTTGTTAAATTTTCTTCATACTACTGTTATTAAATAAGTGGAACTAAAAGTGTTTTGCGGAGGTAAAATTCCCATGCCAACTTTCGCAGATAATTGTTTGTCATGAATGAAAGCTTTTTTAGGAGTGTAGATCCAGACAAAACAACTTAAAGCTGCTCAGTAAATGCCATGAAAAGTAAGATACGTGTATCAGAAAACACACCTAGGATGCGGGAAGCTGACATGTCATTGACTTCATTATCTAATATTTCCATATTTTAGCATAAGAAGGGTGGATGGTCGGCAGCATTTTCATGCATCACAGAATGAAAAATACTCCACGCCTGGGTGTTCTAATAACCGCGATATTATTATAACAATTACAGCATTTAATATATGGGATTAGTCCTTCTGATAGCGCCATTAGCCATCACTATACCCTGTAATAGGTGGCTTCATCTTTGTTATGACATGATCTTTCCTACTGTTTATTGACTTTTCAATGCAAGGGGGAGGGAACATTCCCAGCCCCCCAAACCTTTAAGAAGCTACTGTAAAGCTGTGGTTTTATTCTCAGCTGGAATGTTTAGAAACCCTCAGAGCTAAATACCTCGGTGTACTGCTTAAACACCAACAACAGCCTTATGGGGCCTTGCCCGACTTTAAACACATCTTTTTTTGTTGAGAATATTGCATTCTGCCACAATTCTGTAGGCTAACCCTGGGCTCACATTAAATATACCAGCTTCATTGAAGCTTACTGAATTGGACTGAGTTGCTTTTTGTTTTATTCTCTCTTTACTTCACCCCCGACTGAGACTGGACAGCCTTTCTTCTAGTGGAGCGTGCTTTAAAGCATCCCAAAAGAAGGGAAGGGGTGGAGGGGCTGGGGGAGGGGGGAGGCTGGTTCGTAAGGAAACCAAAAGGTGCAGCTTAGGCCCATAATTAGTCTTGATCCTTAGAGTCTAAAATATTTTAACGCCAGGTTTCTGATTGCAGCGCTGCAAAGTGGATTTGGGAATGCAGAAAAGTAATTAGGTCTGTGCATTGAAGTGTGGAGAGCATTTAAAAGTGAATGGGTGGTTACTACATTCTTGGCAGGCTGTTTTTTATCTTTTCATGCTCCGCTGTTGTTAGAGATGATGGGTTTATTGCAGTTTTAGCACTTTGGAGGTGGCTGTGTTTTTCTTAACCGAGCCTTTCACTTTCTGTCTCTTAGAGGAATACTTGTGGCAGAAGGAAGAGCGCAGAAAATGTGAAGTCGCAAAAATAACATCAGCCTGAAATCCCCCAAAATATTGTTCGTGGGAGCAGAACAAGCAAGAATAAACCACAGCCCTGCAACGGGCCACTTGCAAAGAATCCGGGTTTAATTAATGACTCATTCTGTATAGAACCAGCTGGAGACAATGGTCACCCCAAGGAGAAGAAAAACAAAACATTTGATTCTCTGGCGGGGTGTGTTCACATCATCATCTGTACCAGGCAGAAAGGGCTGGAACCATCAACCTGCTTATGACTCCTGACTGGTTTTCCCAACATGGATGAGAAAAACCATGCGAAGAATGGGACAGCAGCCATTAGCAGCCATGCAGCTATATACACATTGCGGTTCTTAATAATACATATTAACGAGGATATATACACTTAAAATAACAATATGTGAATTTTCCTGTTAAACATATCGCTTTTAGAAGTCTGGCTGTTGAATTTGCCATTCAAAGGTTCACTTGCTGATCTGAAATAGTCGAAACTGTGTTAAAAAAAAAGAGAAAAGTCTAAAAATTAGAGGAACCTGTGTGTTTCTGAAGGGAGAAAAAGCTTCACTGGCCCTAACTGCAGACTGCTGCATTAAAAAGCTGTGACAGAAATATGAGGAAATACTGGGCCATAGAAAAATACAGGAAGGACACTTACTAGCTCGCAGAAATTGCTTAAAATATGGGGAAGGATCTACTGAAGTATGAGGAGAACACATGGAAAGTGTACAATAGAAACCTGATAAACAGATAACCTTGAGTTACAATAATTGTATTTTTTATCATATTATCCCTTTCAGCTAATTCAGTTCTCTTTGTCAGAGGCTAATCTCATTTTTGAAAGATATTTTAGGGTTATTTTTTTTTTTATCAATTTTTAACTGATCTACTCTTTTTCTTCTATTCAGATCACCTAAAATATTTCATTTCTTGTTTGGGTTCACTGGGTATTTATTTGCATAGAAGCTTTGTTTCATTTCCAGATGAGCTTTTAGATGGGATCTAGTATATATTTCTTCTCTTTCATACCAGTAGCTGGGGAAGAAAAGAGCCCTGTGTGATTTTGGGGTTGCACATGTCTATTGGTAGGTTTTAGCTTTATGAAAAATAGTGTCAGTCTCAGAAAGTTCGAGATCTACACCAATCAACACCAAAGCTCTTCTTATGTTCTGGAGAATGGGGTGAAAGGGAATGATTTTGGTCCATTTGGAATTAATGCCACTAGTTAGGAGATCTCGGTTAATGCATCTTTATGACCCTAGTAAGATGCCGGGTGAACATTTGCTGGATGACATTGGAAAACTATTTTCCTGTTTATTTTGAAATACATGCATCTAAAGTTCTTCTGAGCTTCTCACTATTGATCGCACGTCTGAAACCTTTATATAAATTCTGCATTGCATGTATTACTTCCAGAAACACTGAGCCTTATGAAACAGCTTCCAAGTACATTTAAGTGCTGGGGAAACAATTGTGACACAACACTTCCAGCTCTGAAACACCAAGTTTCAAAATACTGTGTCTGGAGAGAGAAAAGATAAATGCAGAAATGACAGTAATATATGAGGGACACCATGCAATTCCACCAGCTCCTAGGAATGAATAAAGCCCAAGAGGTACCTGGTGGTTGCAGAGGTGAGGGGAATGTGCTAAGAGCTGGGGTGCCTGCGCTCTGCAAAGAGGTGCTGACTGTCCTTAAAACTCCTCATTGCTTTTTTTGAAGCTTGTCCTCGTCTTCTTTGGCCACCTTTTAACTTCATCTGCACAGAAAAGGGGCACATGAGTCTGTTTGCTCACCGCTGGGGCAGAGCTTACTCACCTCCAGCACACTGTTGCCTCAGTATTGACTGTTTTATGTATAAATCAACTAAAGTTTTGAGACCCAACACAGCGAAAGGTTTTTTTGCTGATCTCTAAACTTCATCTTCATGCTAATGATGTCCTGTTTCTGCAGTGTGGAAAGCCAGATGAAAATTGGAGGTGGCTGAGGTTCTGGGTCTCCAAACAGCAACAGGACCAGTAGTAACAGTTAACACCAACAGAACAACAAAATTTGTCCCTTCTGCACTGTTTTTCCTGTCGCACTGTAGGTGCCATAACTTTATTTTATCTATTGAAGCATCAGTAACACGATGCTCTTACCTGCCTGTAATTTGGCTGGGAAGAAGTCGCTACAAATTACGGCCCTGACATCATCTGAGTCACAGGAGTTGAGAATAACTTTCTGGCATAGACAATGGAGAGAGGGAGGACTGTGGTAATGGAGCGAAACAAGGGGATCACAGAATCCCAGAATGTGAGGGGTTGGAAGGGACCTGTAAAGCTCATCCAGTGCAATCCCCCCATGGAGCAGGAACACCCAGCTGAGGTTCCACAGGAAGGTGTCCAGGCGGGTTTGAATGTCTGCAGAGAAGGAGACTCCACAACCTCCCTGAGTTTCTTCTCAAATTTAAGTGGAACCTCTTGTGTTCCAGTTTGCACCCATTTCCCCTTGTCTTATAATTGGTTGTCACCGAGAAGAACCTGGCTCCATCCTCCTGACACTGCCCCATTCCATAGTGATCCCCAGGAATGAGTCCCCCCTCAGTCTCCTCTTCTCCAGCTCCAGAGCCCCAGCTCCCTCAGCCTTTCCTCACACGGGAGATGCTCCACTCCCTTCAGCATCTTGGTGGCTGCGCTGGACTCTCTCCAGCAGTTCCCTGTCCTTCTGGAGCTGAGGGGCCACAACTGCACACAATATTCCAGGTGTGGTCTCCCCAGGGTAGAGCAGAGGGGCAGGAGAACCTCTCTGACCTACTGACCACCCCCTTCTAACCCACCCCAGGTACCATTGGCCTTCCTGGCCACAAGGGCCCAGTGCTGGCTCATGGTCACCCTGCTGTCCCCAGGACCCCCAGGTCCCTTTCCCCTACACTGCTCTCCAACAGCTCGTTCCACAACTTATACTGGAACCTGGGATTGTTCCTGACCAGATGTAAGACTTTACGCGTGGCCTTGTTGTATTTCATTAAATTCTTCCCTGCCCAACTCTCCATGCTGAGATCCACGGCTCTTGGTCATACCTCCCAGTGCTGAACATCAAGTGATGGAAGCAGGAACGGTAGTGGTCTGTGGACAGGTAGATCTCCTTCAAGATTCCAGGGACAAGCGTGTTGCTTGCTGTGAGATCACGCATGGAAAGAAACAAAGACAAATATGCAAGCACCCTGAAAGTCCACATCACTCAAAAGGAAAGACCTGGGAGCAAAGAAACTGGAAGAGATGGCAGTTGTGGAGGGGGAGATGACCATTTATTTCTTACACCAATCAGCATGATGTAGCATGTGTGAAAACTTCTTGATGCTCTTCATCACTAAAACCTGAGATCATGTCAGACTTGCTGTCCCATGGTAGCTCACACCTCCAGAGGCCACAAAAGCCCATCAGAAATGGGTGAGAAAGAGGTTAAGCACTTCAACGGAGCCGAAAGACAGTTCCCTTGACTGGCTGATATTTGAGTTCGGTACCAGGAACAGAAAAAAACAATAAAACGGAATTAAGATGGACAGTTTGCTAAAATGACAAGAACAAGAAAATATGGTGATTAGAAGCATTAGCAGAGATCGTGCCTCACGCTGTGTTGTGTTGGTGTTGTGCCCTGGTGCTGTTGGGGTGAAGGTGCACATGCTTGACATGTCCTAGAGGGTCTCCAGTTGTGTCTCACCCACTTTCATGTACAAATTTAAAAAAAATAAATAAATAAATTTAAAAAGCAAGGGGAGCTAATGAAGCACATCAAATTATGCTTCTTCTGAGCTCTGTGCATATTCTGACCACCCAGGTTACTGGCAAAACAGATAGCTCACCATCATGATGTACCAAAGTGATCTTACATCACCTTGGGCACATAGGGCAGACCAAAGTGCCCCTCGGTGACATCAGCTGTGGATGCAGATGTCCCACGCACAAAATCCCTCATTTTTTGCAAAGTTCCAAACCCAAGCCCAAAAGTGTGATCTTGCATCATGCCTTTAGCTTTACATCAGCTGTAATCAAATCCCATCTCCCAGCACTTCTAACCTGGGAAGATTCAGGCAGCACGTCTGTATTTTGCAGGGACAGTCTGCTTGGTGTTTTTTAAGGAGCCGTATGTTTTGTGTTACACACAACAAGTTATAGAATAGCTGAAGTAATTTACCATTTTCTTTTAACTTCAAAATTTTAAAAAGTCTCATAAACAAAACATAGGGTGTTAATTTAACTTCTATATGACACAAAATGTGACTGTAGGATAATATTTTTAAATTAAATGCACATTTGTACGTAAATATTATTTTGCGACCAGGTGGTTCAGAATAATACTCAGCTTTAAATTGCTCAGTGTACTTATTTATAGAACTTCTCTGAATTGTGACATCTGTTAAAAATGACTGATGTTAAAATAAAATAGGAGTGGTAAGCTTCTTAAAGTGATGGTTAATTAAGGAAATGAAATTTACTCTACTTGTGATAACAATCACTAACCTTAAAAAATCCGAAATTCTCCTTAGCTTACATAAACTCTGAAATGTTTTGAAATAAGGTAGTAGCAATTTTCCAATGCCTATTGTTTGAATTACTTTCTATTGTTAAAGCCCAAGTATGAACTAAGTTCTGAAATTATGCTCAGAAATGTTAGAAAAGGGGAAATATATTCTCATGCTTTTTTATGTCAGTGTAGAAGTTGCATTTGTAATGGGGTCAAAACAGAACTAGAACTTCCAAGAGGCCATGAGTTTCTCATAATTAAAGAACTTCCCTTTCTATCCAGACAGGAATCCTAAAAATTATTATTATTTCTTTGTGCAACCTCATAGATTTGCCTGAAACTACCATAATCATGACAGATTGGTTGCCCTTGCAAATTCTGTTATAGCATCAATCGAGTATCTTCTGCAAAATGATCGTCGTCAGGTAATAGTAACCCAAATATCTGAAAATAAAAGAGAATATATCTTTCCACTCTTGCTTTCAGCTATTTCTTCAACCTGACAGTTGAAAGAAAATCAAGTTTCATTGATGACTGTCATTAGCTTAGCATGGCTAGATCGCAGTTTTGTGACAAGTTTCAGAGAAGTCCCCCAGAGAACTTCTATTTTCGCTAAGGCGCAGAACCTGAAAAAATATCTTCTCACTCTTTTTATTTTCTATCCCTGCTCGGCAACTCTCCGAGTCCCATGAGAATTTCTCTGGTTTCTTCTGTCAAAATCTCGGGAATCTGCTCTTCCTTGCCTTTTTTGACTTCCTCACATGCAGGGTGCTATATAAGTGTAAAGTATGATTATTTCTTTAAGAGACATGAACAGAAGTTCCAGAAGACTGACTTTCTTACTTTCCACAAGGGTTTGGCGAGGATTAAGCTTTTTTTTTTCGTCTCTAAAAGAAAACAAACGCATAAATACAGAAGTCATTCCCACATCACCCCGCCTCCACAGATACTCCTAGTGGTGAAATAATTAACAAGTAGTATTTCCTGTGATTTGACCAAATCCAGATCTAGTAAAAAACAGGGAATCACCAGTAGCACTGAAGATAAATTCTTCAATTCAATTTTCATATTATTTTGAATTAGGGCATAGTTGTGAAACTGGATAATGAACTGATGCCATTGTTGAGGATTGCACCAGCAATGGCAAGGCTGTGTTTCATCTGCACATGCTAATGATGGTCAAATTAACAGTCTGTGTGTCACAGGGCACTGTGGGCAGACTGCATGCTACCTGAAAATAATAGCACAGAAGTCAGGAGAATAGTGTGCTGACCAGCTGTCTCCTTAAACTTCATGTTTACTCTTCTTTCCATTCTTCGTGTGTTTCACTTGGGTATTTTCCATTTTTCTTTGATCATAAAAAAAGGCACAATGTGGTGACACACCACAAGACATTGTATTATTTATTATCAAAAATTCCTATGCAAGTTCCTGCTTTAATTGACAGTGGCATAAGTCATGGCTAAGAATTAATTGCTTAGCGTTTGCACTGAATAGGAACAGAGTTCTCAGGATCATATTCATCAGCATGGAGACTTTTAGCAACCACCTTTTTTCAATCATGTCTTTGATAGTTCGGTGGCAAAATCATGAAGAGATGCATGGAAGGGCTGGGATTGATAAGGTACATCTGAAGCCAACCGGTTTATTTGCTTTAATTTAATTGTTATTGCCCTTGTCACAAGTTAACTGTGAAATATTAAAATAGTATAAAAGTTTAAGTAAATGCCAGCATCAAAGAAATCCCAGCCCACGATTGACACTTCCCTTGCGTGACTTTCACTTCACAAACAGCAGAAAGAAGAAAACCTCCTGAGAACGCTGGCAACTCTTATAACTCACAGCAGCCATCAGGATTCTCCAATTTAAACTGGAACAGGACCAGCACTAAATCAAGAGAAGAGCAAAGGTGGTTTACAGCTATCTCATTCCCGCCCTGAGCCTCAGTGAACTCCAGTTGGCTGCAGCCTGTTACTGGTTTTGATCTTTTTCCTTGCGGCACGGCTTTTTAAACTAATTTGCAACCCATTGGTGGGGAATGCCAATGGATATAAATCCCCATTCCTGACTTTTTATTTAGCTCTGTCCTTAATTTTTCATGCAACTCTACCAGGCCTGGGGAATATTCCCAAAGCTGGTGGACAGCTTCCACACCCCTAGCGAAAGATGCAACAGCCAAAATAACCTGAGCTGAAATAAACAGCATTTTTTATTTGTGATATCCACCCACACGCATCTCGCCCTCAATGTTCGTTTCACCAGCTCATACAACGTTGTATTGTACAAGGCTGAGCCCATGCAGAGGTTTCTACAACTGGAAACAGATTTAAAGGCAGGACGGTGATACTGGATCTTGACTTCATTTATTTATTTGCCGTTACTGCACAAGGCGACTGTACAATCAGCCTGGAAGTTTCTTTAACACAGGGCAGCTGAACAGCATTGTGTGCAGCGGCAGCGAGACAATAACCATCCCTCCTGTTGTCAGCTTTGTGGTCCAACCGTAGCAGAGCTCTAGGCTGGGTAAAACGCCTGTTTACACTTGGGGTGCAGATCAAGAATGACCCAACCATGCACTTACCTTTCAAATAGGTGATAACTTTTTCTTGATATAAGCTGATCTATTTGGACATTTTTCAGCGGGTGAAAAATCAAATACTGTTATTTGTTTCCTTAACGACAACTGGGCTGGGACAGACCTGTGTATTAACAAGCTACTAGTTGGCAAAAATACTTGCTAATGAATGCAAACGACAAACCAAGTTAAATTGTACATGTCTCTTCAAAATAAATTGTGCATTGATGGGGTTTTCTTAGGATGAATGAGCACTAGCTCTGAGCTGGAAAAGGATATCTGCTCTCTGTATGGAAAACGGTCTACCATATTCTCCATTTCTCTGTTCAATATCTTACCTGTCACGGTACGCATCAGTCATTTTTGCTGTTTAGTCCCATTTGCAGGGGTTGGGACATTATTTGCAAGGGAAACCCTTAGGACCTGTTCCTGGGACATATGCTTATGCAAATGGAGGCTCTTTGGCTCATCCTGACAGCAGGAGAGAAGATCTGTGAACAAGCCCACGGCAAAGCTGGTATAAAGTTGGAGATAAACAATCAGATTTAACCACCCCCTGTTTACTCCTAAAGCAAAAAAATGCCATTTCCTAGATTCTGTATTTTTTCCTGTAATCTTTACAAGTGATCTTTCTGTTCCCGCTAAGTGAAAAGATTAAAAAAATACAAGGTTATGTGAGGAGGTAAGGTGAATCATATAGAGCCTTTCATGTATGTTATGCCCCAGGTGTGTAATACAAAATGCTTTGCGGAGCAAGCACTTCAGATTTGGATTTCAGTGTGAAGGCTGTGTGTGCATACTTTATTGAGGGATTTAAACTCTCCGTTTCAAAGGAAAATTATTTAAAGCTTGGGAATACAGCAACATGTTCGCCTAAGGTTTAAAGAACTGCCACTCCACATCAGTAGATGGAGATTTGGCCTTTGGTCAAAGACTGACTTGTAAATAACCTATTCTTCTATTATTATTTTTTAAACTGTTTCTGTGACTTTTATGTACGTTTCCAGGGGGGATGATCAGTTAGGGTTCCCGCTTTTTAAGAATCCTCCATCAGGACATCTACTGACAGTGAACACCATGGTATTTCAGATTTGAGAAGCTGTCTCGAGGCACTGGGTGACCTGATCCCTTAATCCATTTTGGAGGACTGTACTCAGCTAACACACCATTTATTTTATGTATTCTCTCTGCTAGATTTACCTTTATGTGGGTTTCTTTTGTTCAGATCCCCTGCCTTACTCTGACAGAAAACCAGTGAAGTTTTGATGAGTACAAAATCAGGACATATTGAATCCTCTCACATTTGAAAAATAGTGTTTCTGCCTAAATCAAGTGTCTGATTCATTCACGGCTGATGTAGAGTTTTACTGGACCTTGGGCGAGAAGCAGCTTTATCCCGTGCAGATGGAGGAACACACGTCTGCCAGTCCCATTAAAACACCAGGATTTTGCAGCCTTACTCGCTATCAACCTGCATAAAAATTTAGACCACACAACTGTAATAATTCTTGCTTATATTTAATATAAGAATAAATAAGTGAATAATAAATCTTAGGAAAATAATTTAATAATTATTATACATCAATTTCATACAAGATTTTTGGCTGATGTCAAACTCAGCTGAAGCTATCGTATGCAAGATCTCCCTCATTGAATGTTAATAAAAAACAGATACAGGAACCTTTCTGTTACTTGCGACTGGTGCTACAGAGGGCAACTGAAACACAGGTATCAACAGAAGGCAAGTTCATTTTAAAATATGGTGTTAAGGTAGGTAACGCAGTTTATTGGACTGTTGCCTCTCTTACTATCCCCCTGCAAATCCTGTGCCGTATTTGCCAACCTAAGTGGTATTATTCAGGATTTATACTAGCATTACCGAGGTGGTATTTGGCCAGAGGTGTGTATAAATCAGGCAATTTGCTATAATCTAGTGTAAGGGAAAGTCCATGGGTTTGTTCATCATCTGAGTTCTGGAGGCTGCACCAGGAACAGTCTCATCAGCATTCAGCATCAGTATGAAGAAAAACACCAGCCTACAAGAGAGCAATGAGTACTCTGAAAGGGAGAGAAGGGATTTCTTCAGCAAGATGAGGATTTTCTGGTTTTTCTGTCACTCTTCCACTTGTAAACTGGATCCCCCTCCCAATACACAAGGTCACCTATCACTATATGCATGTAGCTCCTCTTAATTTTGGCGGAGGCTGTGTGGGTGGGGGACGTGAAGGTTAGACCTCCACAGGAGGTAATTAGTATGAAGGGCTCATTACATGGATGAGGGGCTGTCGTCAGGCTGTTTCAGACAGTTCTTACTGCCCTGTAAGTAGGAAACCTGCATGGGTACACAGTTCACCCACATGCCATCCAGTGAAAATACAGGCAGGTAAAAACAATGCGCTACTGACAGTGAACAAAATTTGCCCAGTTGCTGTGGGAGGCCCCCGGTGCAACCGTGGTAGTTACATACTCATATGAAAGAAGTAGATGTATGGGAATCATGGGCTTGCTCATAAAGGTTTGTTCTGTGGTGGATACATGGTGGAGGTTGTTAAACTTAAGTATTTCCAGGTGGGATGTTTATATATGTGGTGTGAATCTCTCCTGTTGTCTTCTAGACTCTTATTGGTCTTCACCAACCTGCGGAGGCGCATATAAAATTTGAAATTAGACCGTCATTTCCTATAGCTGCGCTACACTCAGCAAAGGTTGGTAGATTAAAGTTTCAAGTGGTTCTAATCTGTACTTAATTAGTTCCCCTGTCTATGGATATGTCTGGTCTGGCACCTGGGAAAGCACTAAGGACCTTCATCGTGAACATGTTCCTCCAGAAATTCTTGCCTACAAGTAAGGTGATAAATCACTTTCACACCTGGGGAACTACCTGAATAACTCTGCCAAATCTGCCCATGCTTCAGAAAAAGACAGAACAGTTGTTGTTCATGGACACTCATCTTCGGTAGCTCTGATGGTTGAGGTCACCCAAGTAGGCATGGAAGAGCCCTTGGCAGTTCAACATTACTCAGCTTTTTACTAACACAGTTCTGACCTTCTCTTGAATTGCATTTAAATATTAGCTTGGTTGCAGGGAGACAGTCCCTTCTCCTCTGCCAACATTCTCTGTGAAAACAGTTCTTAAAAAGGTGTTTTCTTCTGGAATGTTTTTGTGTTGAGTTATTCTGACCTTGCTGACTGATTTCCCATCATGGCCAAACAACCGCTGCAGTTTTGAGTGAATGTGTCTCCAGCAGTCAGTTTGCTCCCAATTATTGCAGTATTCAAATGATATATGATCCTGTATATGTGCATGTTCATACAGTCACTTATACAGTACTTTTTGTGAAGCAAGAAGGTACTACTACTGCTACCATCTAGATGGAGAAATGATAGACAGAAAAGCTGCAAGATTTGCCCCAGAGGTTGTAGCATCTCCAGGAACAGAATCCAAGGAATGCTTTAAAATCATAAGCACTGGTCTATCCTAACCTAGCCAGATAAAATCTGGAAGCTTGATCTGAATGCAGTATAAGCTGGCAAAAATTCAATATATAATATTAATTCACTAATACAGCCTCTGCTTTATTATCTCCAAAAATAGTTCTCACTGAAGAAGCCCTTATGTTTTATGATATCACTTGTATATTAAGACATCCATATTAAAAACCTCATCTATCTCAACGTATCGTTATTGCATAATTCTTAAATAGCCCTTTCTTCATCAAGTGTGCATTATGTCTTCAATGATGGAATTAAATTAAATAATTCTGCAATACAGAGTTATTATGAAAATGACAATGTGATCAAGTAGTAACACAATGTCATGTGCTGTTAGTATAGTGCAGTAGACTTGAACTCATGGTAATATCCATCTGTTTGGGGATGTCAAATATAACTTGAATGGGGCATTGGTTACATCTTAATGGCAGTGTGCAACACACAGTTGGTTTTCTCATATTGCAAAGGACCAAGACAACGTGGGAGCCTAAAACGTATCCACAAAAACGACCAGAGAAGAAAAGATTTCAGGTTTTTCTTTGAAAATATAATCAAGCACTAGCTTCTAGGTGCCATAGAGAACTGGGCTGCACAAAGAGTGTAGTGAAGAGGTGGACATGGTTTAGGGGTCAACTTGGCAGTGTTAGGCTAATGGTTGGACTCAATGATCTTAAAGATCTTTTCCAACCAATATTATTCTATGATTTTATGATCCTACAAAACACTCCTTCCAGGTTCTCAGAGTCAGTCCACATGCTTAGACTCCAGAGCCTATTTCAGCCAACAAGTAGGGCAGAGATATTACAGTTAAGTTCCTTCCACCATGGGGTACTACATACATAATAGCATTGAAGGAGAAAGCATGGTTCCTCTTTGTCCCAACTCGGTCATTGCTCATGTTGAGTCCAACTGATGAGACACAGATGGTGCAAAGAAACAAATAACCACTCCCCACCACCTACAAAGAAACAAAATTGTGCTCGTCCTCTCTGTGCTCTTACAATAGCCACCTGGAAAGGGTATCAAAAGTCATATTAACAAACCTAGGAAACAGGCTATAGATCACTTATTTTCACGTCTTGTGAATATATTTCCTCTGCGCTGCCAGGTAAGTAGCTGTAGCACTTTGGAGAGAGAAAAAGCTCTTCCTGAATATACAATAGCCCTAGAAAAGCCCTCAGAGAGTAAATTATAGAAGCAACTAAATATTAATTTGATTTTGAGAAATGTAAGCCAACTTTTGAAGACATGGTGTTTGCTGCAGTAGCTGTTTCACTAATGCAGCAACATACAAAAGGGGCATTAATAAATTTGCTAAAGTCCAGAGAGAAAAAAATAAATATAATACAGCAGGATTACCACACCTTGTATTCTACGTGTTTCCTTAAAGTGTGGGGTAGCTCTGCTTTTTGCTCACCTTGCACAGGTGCTGAAGCCAAATGTCATGGGAATGATGTCTTGTGAAAAGGTGCAGATGGGGAGGGGATCAGTAGCACTCAGGAACGTCACTGTTGAGGGTCAGAGCTGCCAGATCTCTCAGTTTTACCATTATTTTCAAGCTGACAGCTCCGCTCAGTCTCCCTTGTTTGGCTCCGTGTTGCTCTAACGGGGCTGCAGCAGGTGAGGCTGGTTCATGTCCAGCCCATGCCTGTCTGCGAGAGGACATGTAGAAATACCTTCGTTAGTAGAGGTTGGTGTAAGGCTTGAACACAAGGCTTAATAGCCTTTCTGAAGTGTTTGGTATCTTTAATTCTGCCTCTGACTCTTCCAGATATGCATATAAATGTCTAATCCTTTTTAAATCCTATTACTTTCTTGTCCTCCAAAAGTCTCTGTGATAAGGAGTTTCACAGTTTTTATATATCTCATGTGAAAGATATTTTTTTTTAATTTATCATTTGTGAATTTTCCACCTTTTGGTTTTACTAAATGCCTCCTCACACTTTCCCAATGATCTTTCTGAAGCGGAAGTGCACAGATCTGCATGCTTGAGAACATTTATTGTATTATATGTTTGCACAGTGTCTCTTCTCATGCCTCTCCAGCCTAAGGTAAACCACCCCAACCATTTTTGTACTTTGAAACAAGACTTTTTTTTCCAAGTTGCTGTGTAATTCTGAATATCCTTTTCAGGATCAACTGAACATGGCCATACCTATTTCTTAAATCAGAAAGGTGAAGGAATTTAATAACAAATAAACTCCCACGGAGCAGCTGATGCAGAGTAGGTGTACCCAGTGGATATAACCAATTCATCTTTGAAAAATTCATTCCTTTGCCACAGCTCAGGCACTGGTAATGTCCAGATATCCTGTTACCTAGAGACTGCAGAGTTCAACAGCTAGAACATCTCCAGCTGCACTGAAATTGATGCTTCTGGTATGTCAGTTGGATCTTCCCTAAAAAGCCTCTGGATTTTACTTTTATCCTCTGCCAGCTTCAACTAGGAGTAAATTCAGATATTCTGGTTTTTAAAATGATATTACAATAGACCTGGTGAGACGGGACAATTAGATCTCACTGGACACAATACTGGAAATATTGCCCCGCTCTCTTCCTTCATTATTGCCACTGCTATTACTGTGCAGTTAAGTTGTTGCCTTGTTATTTCCAGTCAATCATCTCTCTCTCTTTATTCATAATGTGCTACAGGCAAACCCTTCAAGACAGTCCAGGCACTTTGTTTTTATAGCATCAGGTTCAACATTATCAGAGTTGGTAAGTGAAACCACATGTAATAATAATAATAATATTGTCTTCTACAAGGAGGTGGTGACTATGATGTTGTTTGAGAATAATGATTTTTCACCATATGTGTAACTAATGAGAAGCTAATGTGACAAAATGTTGTATCGCTGAAGAGAAACACAGATAACAATGAGAAGGTCATAGTTCTCTCTTTAGTCGAAGAGTCACTCAGTAGTTGACCTCTTACATTCATACTAGTCTGTTTTATCTAATTCAATATTTCCTTCTATAAGGTTATAATCTAATGTATGAAACTGAATATCATAACACACTGGACAAAGATTCCTCAACTAAACAGATTTTTCTATTATTTCCAAATAACTTCGGAATTCTACACTTTCTTCTGTTTCTGAAATTCAATATCATTTACGAAGTTGTCATGAATCTAAAATTCTAGATATCATGTTCTGACAATAAACAATTGTTTTATGAAGTATTAGTTAAGTTTCAGACATCTGCAAAATCTGTTAGTGCCTTACTACTACTGTTTTTCACATGGAAGTTGCAGGTTTGCATATAAAATACTAAAATTAAACCAGAGATCAAGTACACTAGTGTTTATATGACTTTAAACTTTTGAACTAATGTGTGTGACTGGATTGGACATTCCTCCTTTTTATGTTGTATTGAATTGTACTTTAAATTACAGAATTAAATGCTCAAAGCAGAAACCTTGTCAGTTGCAATGTCACTGAATCAAATGCTGTAAAGATGAAGTAGCCCTGCTGTTATTTCTGTCAAAGCCTTCTGGCTATACTTCACATTTGGTGCCTTTATTCCTTCCTCTATTTCTATTTTGTTAAATAAAATGTTGAAGCAACAGCATACACTGTGAAACACAGACTGTAAATACAAGTAGTGAACTCTGGCAGAGGTGGGACATATGAAACAAATGCTGCATGATTTGTAATTCTCCCCAATTTAACCAATAGAAGTAGTAATAATTTCCAAATAAATTCATGAGCATGTATATCAAAACTAAACTAGTCCTGTTTTGGCATTTGGGCTATAAAACAGTTATAAAGCAAGGTAATAGAGTCTCAAACTAACATCCCATAACCAAATCCTCATAGGAGTTACAGGACGATTTTTGGAGTACTTTCTGGTCTTTCATAGGTCCCTGTGCCTTTTTACCTCCCAGAAACACAATAGTGAGTCATTTATATTTCTGCTTAATGTCATTCCGAATGTACACAGAATGAATATTCTGAATATAGTCAGAGTGAAGGAATATCTTCAGATATTATGTTGTTACTGCATTATATTTTTCTTAAGTTACAAAGTGCTCTTTTAGAAAATGCTCTTAACAATTATGTTTCATTTTGTAAAATAAAAATAGCATCTTGCATTCAGTTGCTATGATTTCTTTCAAGAGAATAAGCTGTTGTGTAGTAATCAGTGAACAAAGAGCTTTGCAGATGAGTTGATAACTCTCTTTGATTTTTAAGATGTACTTCAACCAGCCCTGGACTGGAGTTTTAAAAAACACTGGTCTGCTTACGCCCAAATTTCACTGGCAAATGGCCTGAAATTGTACACCAAAATAATTCCATGCACTGTAGGACGCCTCTTCTTGGAGCTTCTTGTGTTTTGTGGGGTTTGGCACAGAAATGCTTTTTCCCTGGCGAATTTGCCATGGTCAGATAGGGTAGACTGGGGGGGGGGCTGGCTGCTACTAGGCTGTGGATGCTGTAAACGACTGTGTTGCACGAGTTTCCCATAGCATAACACAATGCGCGTTACGTCGCCTGTAAATTCGTCTAATTGTGTGTTTTATCTGTATGTCCCACGACATTCTGGTGCCCCGTCCATTATACTATGCCCCCGTGAAGTCAAAAACAACATTACTGATTCCCAGTGGTCTGCCTGGAACTGTAGAGGAAGAATGTCTTACTAATTAAACTGTCCCTTGTGCAGTTTCTCCATCAGTAACAACTCAGGACTCCATGTCTGTTATGGTTCCTATTGGCATTTTCTCAAAGGAAAACATAAACCATACACCTCACATGTCTTCCAACAGGCAGAATTCAAAAAAAAAAGGTGAAATTTTAATATCCATAATTATCTTTCTAATTTAAGGTGATATATTAGACTAAATTACAGACAAATCTTGCAGCATGGTAACTTCTCTACCTCATCTTTGGTGATGGAAGCCGTCAGTATTGAATGACACGGTTCCCAAATTGAGAGCTGATCCTTATTTTAGACCATGTAGTATGCAATGAGAAGCATTTGGCTACCAGGTAAAAACTAGCTCTGCAAGCTAGGTGAAACCTGAATTTTCCAATGTCCTTATTTATGCCAGATTTTTGAGCATTACTCATTAAGAGTCATGCTTCCTTTGGAAACATAAGAGTTTCATTTTTGATTGAGCATCAGTTCTCCAAGAATCCGTTGAGAGAATTTTTCCCTGGGCCACCTGAAATACAGAACAAAGCACCCTAAACCTACAGCAGCACTTTTAAACCCGACCTATTCTTGTTTTCTCAGCGCTAACACAAAGTTGTGCTCAGGAAGATATAAAACAAAGGAACAGCTTAAAAATATTCTCAAGCATGAGAGATGGAACTGAATGCACTTAAAAAGAAATGAATCACAGAGCAAAACTCCTGCCTACATTTCTCAACCTAGGAAAGTTACTGTGATTCAATTCCTAGTCTACAAGCTGGCTCAGCTATGACCTTGACCCCTTTATCTAAAGCTTTAAGAAGTGAATGCATCTAGAGTGGATGTGGCTTTCTGCTGGCCTAGTAAATTAGACATAACCCCCCAAAATATATTCAGGCACATATTTAGATAGATGCAGAAACAGACAGATGGCTGTAACTTAGCCTATGATCAAAACGCAGAAAAGAAACAGTCTCGGAAAAAAAAAAAATTAACAGTTTCTTCTCCCCTATTATTCCTAGCCAATTCTTGTTCTATACATTCAATATTGCACAATCTTCATATATAATTACAGTTTATTAAGACTTACTTGGTTAGTCTTTTGCATCTTATAGCTTTCGTAATATCCTCAATGATAATGATATAATCATGGCCTGGAAGCAAAGAAGACAATCTCTAATTAAAAAATATTTAAGTTTTAAAACAACAATTTCTTGAAACAAGACATCTTTATTCACTGCTCAAGACATTCTATGGTAACTCATGTTATTTTTAATCAAGATATCTTTTTATACTTGCATGATAACCTTCCGGCTCGTACGCTGCAAAAAAGGACCATAACCTCAGCATTTAGTGGCCATGCTTTGTCTTCATTTATACGTTTCACCTTTAAATATTTGCTCGACAGGCTACTTGAATCCAAATATACCTGCAGTTGGGGAAAATAAAGCGTGCTGTATAACTCAAGCCAGCCATGATTTGTGGAAAATTTACATGAGCAGATTGACATAATTTATGTTCCAAGTTTAACCCGGAGTCAAGAAACAGCAGGTATGAGTCACCCACTATTTGCCTGCGTGTGGTAACGCTCAGTGCAGAAGACATGATCCCAGGAGGAGTTTTCTCTTTTGATGTTGCTTTTTGACCTCACGGAGTGTGTGAAACCAAATCCTTTATAGAATACAGTGAATCTATAAAGACTTCTGAGTGTATTTTATATGTGTCCAGTTGGTGCTTGACAAGCAGACTATATTTCCCTCCCTGTTTAAAAAACGCTGAAAGAGCTTACACAACGGAAACTCAGTTGGAGGGGAGCACATCACCCTGTCAGGGGCTGTATGTATATATTAAAAAAGAAGGCAGCTTTTTGGCAAAAAATCACGGTTCCTCACTGGTTCTTCTGCTAACTTTTAAGGGGACACCTCTGGTAAAGCAAACTCCATGTTCAGCAGGGGATGGACTACTATGGGCACCACCTTCTGAGCTCATTGTTCTCCTGGTGTTCTCCTGTCCTTGTTCACCACTCAGGACATGAGGGTTCCCAAAACTCTTTCCTTGTGCCCAGTCGTTGCACGTGTTCTTGTCAATGGTCATAGCAGCAAGTATTTAAGAGGAAACAAGTAACTTTCAAAGTGAGTTGTTAATTAATATCCACATGGTAGAGACTTGTAGCAATTTTTTTTGTTGTCTTTCTTTCATTTCTTCTCACCAGAAAACAGCTGATAGAGGAGTCAATGATGACAACAAATGTCATCCGAGTTTGTATTTATACCGCAGTTATGGTGCACTTTTAATTATTATTTCTGTGTTGAGGAGTGTCAAGCACACAATCTGGTGTCAAACTTGAAGAAGTGTTTCTCAGAGGCTCTAAGGCTTTGAAAACTGGATGCCTAAATATGAATGTAGGTGGTTAGTATCAACATGCAAATTTGGGAAATGAGGGCGGTGGGCAGGGCATGTGTTCTGCTCACAGTGCACAAGCTCCGCCAGCTCCAGGAGCAGAGGAGATGGGGATTGCTAAAGTGCATAAGGAATCAGAGGAGGAAGATTATTCATATGCCTATGGACTTGTAATAAGTAAGTACAGCCTGTTCCTGTTGAAAAAGAAGAATCAGTTCATCGTCTTTTGGTTTTTTTTAACTTCTCCAGGATGTGTTTGTGAAAATCATAATGTAGGTAATGTCACTGCCGACACAACGTCAGCATCACTGTTTTGTGAGTTGTTCAGACCCAAAGGCACATTAGCATTTCGGTATGTTGCATTCAGATTAGACCCATAGAATTATTTCTTATTACACTGAACTAACTAAAGTATCGTCTTGGAGTTTTGAATCCTCCGAACTCGCAGGCTGTTGGCACACCCTGACCGTTTGCTGCTTTGACTTTCATTTTCCACCACGAGCTGAGCTCACTTAAGTACTGCCAAGGTTCTTCAAAGCGTTTGTATGAAACTCTTCATAAAACAAACAAAAAATCCATTACCGGCAGCCACCAAATGCTGCTGGCTTGACAAACGGCCAACCTGGAAACCTGTGGGAGGTTCGCTGGGTTGAAGAGCAGCTCTCGCGAAGGTGCTGTTTACTTTTAACGATGTCTGCACACACTGCGGCATCACCCTTTTGGAAGTCCGGGATCAGGCGGGGCCGGTAATTAAAGCACAGCATCAATCCTGTGTGTTTTAGGAGGGATTTGTAAATCCAGCGCTGTCTGTCTGCTCAAGATCTGAATTCATTATTATAATGATGTTTCGGGTTGTGTTTGCCGGAGTCAGCCGTCTTGGCCCATCCAAGGTGCCGCTCTGTGCATCTCCAGCTTAGAGGCTCTTGCCACGGAAAGGCTCAGCAGCTGTGGCTCTTATCGCAGCATTCCCCAGCAGAATTCACCCACCACGGCCGCTCTGCTGAGAACCGAAGAGAGGAGCACCACGATAGGAAAGTCAGAATAAATTCTGTACGTCTTGAAAGCTGAAATTACAAACCCTCGCATGCATATGCAGAACTCTGTAAGATATTGACTAAGCAGATTAGTATTGGAAAGCGCCTTAATAAAGGAAATATTCGGCAACTTATGTCGAGATGCTGAAGAAACCCATAGGGGTTAAAAACTTTTTTGAATTATTATTTAATAAGGAGGATGTAGCTTTTCTGAAGCAAGTGCTCCCTCCTCACGAGACACATGGCTTCATGCATTCAGTCTTTTCAGTAAGTCTCGCCTTTCCCTGCACAAGGTTGTTTTAGTAATGGCTGGTATTGGGTAGTGTTTAGCAGCGAAATTAACTGAATGACCATTGGTGTCTATTCCGTTTGCAAACACACATTTCCCCCTCACTACCAGGTTGTGCATGGCATTGCCGTTTTCCCTCTTGCTCATTTATACATATATGCTTCTCTGATTTCTCTTGTAGCACCACTAACTTGCTCAGCTTGCAGGTGCCTAAATATTGCCATAACACCATTTTACCACCAGCCCTTCAGAAATGAGGAGGTCAACTTCTGTAGGTAGGTAACAACACAAACCTGGGGGAGGGTTCAATAAGCAGGATTCCTCTGATGCCTCCATGTTTCAGGAGCAGAAAACCAATAGCAACTCCAGAGCCAAAACTGCTGCACAAAATTGCACCTCTGTGAAACCCAAACCTGAACATTAGCAGCGGTAAGGGCTAGGGGAAGTTAGTGCAATTTAAATTTAATGCATGCATCTGACTCCCTGGTCTGCCATTGTGCAAAAACAAACTGCAGCAGACTGAGGTACAATAAAGAGCCAAATCCCACTTGCTGCATGCATTACCCTCCTTGAAGGTGGTAGGACTAATGGAGTGAGTAAGGTGAACAGAATGTAGCACAAATATTTTGCTTTGAGTTACTTGCAAATACCATGTCATGAAAGGGGAATTTCACACCTCACTTATTAATATTGTAGCCAAGAAATAAGAAATACATTTGCCTTCAGCAGACTGAGTTTTCCAAATTGCTGGTTCAGCTGAATCTCCCCTAGAACAATATTTATATAGGCCCTATAGATGAAGAAATGTCTTATCCCATCCGGATGTATGAATATCAAGATGCCTTTAATACCCAAATCAAGCTGTGTGTCTTCACAAAGAAAACTATACTATTTATGATGGCATACATGTGGAATTTAAGGAACCTAGAGATTTGTATGAGGAAGTGAAACGTTGGTAACACCTCTTTTACTCCTTGAAAGACAGATTGTATGCAAAACAGATGTCTTTTCTGTGAAATGTTGTTCAAAGGGACATTGTACTACTGGCCCCCCGTTTGATTGCCTCTAGCTATCATCCTCACGAACAAGAAAGACGGCTGTGAAGCAACTCAAGCATGTATACATCAGTAGTAGATAAGTATTAATGAAGCCAAATCTTCCCTCTGCAACATGCAAAATATAAGCAGTTTTATCATGTTATTTTAATAGGAAATTATCAATTACATTTGGGTTTGGGGCATGTTAGGTAAGACACTGACATACCCACACTCTCACATTTTCTTCTGTACATTTTTTTAAGATGTCACAAAAAATGACGTGTGTGTCAGAAAATGGTTTTATCCTCATCCCCCAGAGATAAAAGAATTAAACCTTCCTTTAAGCACCAATGAAATCTGGAAGTGTAGGAAGAGAGATCCATTTGCTAAAAGTATATTTTTCCGTGTCTAAAGTTGTGTTAAAAAAATGTATTTATGTATATATTCAGCCCCACAAACCTTTGCAGATTTTTGTTACCCTGCAGTACACTGAAATATTAACAGAAATTGCCTCTGTCATTATTTCTTGTTAAAATGCTATAAGGATGCTCATTCTCCTGGTATTTTAGTGAACAGCAGTAGATTTTCCTCCTGCAAAGGAGAACAATTCTGTTTAGTTCTGTTAGCATCCTAAGGGAATCATGTATGATAATACTTATTTATTCTAGGAGACTTTCTAGATGCAAAAGGATGGGCCTTGGCCACTGGGCAGTGATGGAGGTGCAGTAGAGTCCAAACACCGTGTTTTATGCCACTTGCTATAGTAAAAGCACTATTTTTCCACATCTATTACATAGTGCAGAGAGCACAGAGACATGTAAAGCTCTCTAGCTTACTTCCTGACACTCCTCCCTTCCATTTCAGCCTTTTTCAAATTGTTTTGATGAAAACTGATGTTTTTCCTGCTTGCAATTTTTGCAATTTTTGGCACTTGAGAAGGGACACTAGAGAGTGAAATCCTACCGGTTTCATTTGCAAATCAGATACAATATTATATGCCTCTTCATGATATTCTAATATTGACGTGAAACACATATTTCTCGTCAAGATTTGTCTCCCTTTAATGTCTAAATGATTTTGTCTGCTTTTGAAGCTCCATGTAAAAATATCAAGGTTTTGGAGTACTTTGCTGGTTCCCTGAATGCAGGTCCCTGGAACCAGTAGTATTTGGCAGCTTTTCTTGTTAAGTGGCAATTTCCAGCACTGAACAATTTCTGATATAATTCTGGGCTGAAAGCAACCTCGGCTTCCTGAGTCAACACAAAAATTTGACTGATAACACTTATTAAAAGGTGGATTGTCTGGGACTTAATTATATAATGCCCGTCTTTCCTCTTCCTGTTTGCTGTCAACTGTAATATGCTGAATTCTAATGTTAACGGGTATTTTTTAAGTCCACTTCGAGGCTTTTGTAGTTTTTCTCGTATTTATGGTAGCCTTTTCCCTTAATTATCTGTAAATTATTATTCTTGGCCATGCTGCACTTTTCCATCGTGAACTGTTTACCTTCCAAAAAGGTTTTACTTCCTCCTTATCTGTGCTGGCTCATTGATAGTTCCTAACCCAGCAGCTCTTTTCCTCCCCATGCATTGTGCACAAGCCTCCTCCTCCTCCTCCTCTCCAGCCATATCCTCACCTTCACAGCTCACTTCTCTCTTTCTTTCTCTCACTTTTTCTGAATAACAAACTGTTTCCTCTCTCATTTCCTCCCACAGAAGACTTTTTGGTCCCATTCCCAAAAGAAAAAAAAAGCATTAAAAAATGCCCGTTCCTGTCTTTCCAATGGGCCGGCTTCCAGATGTGTCTCATCTGGCCAGCAATTTGGGGCCAGGTCTGGCTCAGTAAATCACGTTCATTGCTCAGGTGGCATTCCTGGCATCCCTGGGTGGTGGGGACAGGGCTGGTGGTGCTTGTCCCTCCTCAGAGACAGGCTCTCCAGTCCACGTTTTCGAATCAATCTCAAGAAGTCTATTGTGGTATAATATGAAACCAGGGCTTTCTTTTTATTTTTTTTTTTTTATTGTAAGGGAAAAGGCTGTTAAACTGGGAAGTAAAGCGATGACTCAGCTATTTTTATGCTGCTGAAATACATCTCTCAATTTATTGAATGGTAAATGTATTATCCAATTACCTTTCTATCCTTAATAAAGTTACAGGTCCTTGGGAATAAGTTCAACAATTCTGGACAAAAACAAGAAAGATCTCTGAAGTGGAGGATTCCTCAGAAGTAGAGTTAAAGGAGATTGCCTTTGAAAATGCATAACTTTGAAAGGAATTGTGTTTACTCTGCTTCATACTGTTTTAAGCAGTTCTATTTTGTCTTTCACTTAAATGACCAAAAGAAATCAAAATTTCCTAAACAGCAATTAAATAAAATACTGTTTTTCTGATTTCCAGTTTCAAATTTTTGTTTGAATGGCCATCTCACAGAAAACATTTAGCTTTTTTCTCTATTGATTCAAATCTGTTAACTTAATAATACTAATCGACAGCCACTAGGTAAATAAGAAAATACATGAAGCAAGGATCTTACACAGCCCAAAATGCACCTTTAACTTGACTGAAATTATACAGTGTTATGCTATTTTGATCTTCACCTTCAGGATGCTGATAACCACAGACCTGAGTGTATGAATAAATTATCAGTAGGTAGACCTTCCTGTGAACTTCCAGCACAGCAACCACTCCATCGCAACTATGTCTGTATGTGCTCAGAATAAAATACAGGGTGATTTGAGTTGGTTCTTCCCCAGCAAAGAAAGGGAACCCTTCACCCTCACATTTACTGTTGCTTAAGGGTGGAGGTCCAGAGGGAAAGTTTAGCACCAAGGGCAAGAAGCTGTCTCCATTTCCAAACCCTTTAGGCTCTGACCTACAACCAGCACCCTGCCATCAGCACCCCTTGTCCACTGCCCCAGATGTCCCCCGTGAAACATATGACCACCCATCCCAGAGAGCACAAGGATCTCCCTCCTTCCAGTAAAGGTCCAACTTGTGCCCAACAGCTCCTTTGGAATACCATTCCCCTGAACTAAAGCATTTCTCAACAGTAATGCAGCTTGGATTGCACCAAGAAGTTGTAAAGAAATGCACTGACGAGACTAAGTTCATTAGGAGTTTGAGTCAGCTTCTACTATGCTAAAGGACAGGGGGTTTTATGAAAAGAGTTGTACTTCCGTCAGATGGCCAGTGGGCTCTACCCTACAAGTAGTTAGGCACTGAATTAATTAATACTGGGTATCCAAACACCTTCAGAAGATGGCTGCTTTAACTGAAACAACCGTTTTCAGATATCCCAATTAACAAGAGACCTGAGGTTAAAGCTCATTCATCAAATCTTGCGATGTTTAAGTCTGAGTTGCAAACAGCTCATTTTAATAGCAAATGGAGAAATAAAGACTGGTCAGGAGGCCAGCTTTGATCCTGGGCCAACTGAGAAGAGTTGCATCCTTGTAAAACCAGTACATCAGCAATGTGCATCCAAATCAGAGCCCATATTTTAGTCAAATATTTTTTGTTGAAAGAAGATAAATGACATGTCAGAAAAACAGGATTTCTGATGAGTGATGAGTTCATGTTTCACTACCTGTTTTCTAACAAGTAATATGGATTACCTTTTGTACGTCCTTTTTATTTTTTCCCTACAGTTTTCACAGTATCCTCGCCTTGCATAAAGTTTACAACCAGTCCGGGAACCCTAAAATTATGTATATAGACAAACTCATTCTAGAGGTGGGTCAGATTTGGGCCCATACCTTTTTCTAAACAAAGCATCTATTTTCCCAGGTGTAATGGCTAACAACTAAACTAAGCAGAATTTCAGCAGGTTTGTACAAGCCAACTGATGTTCAGAGAATTATGGAATAGAATCATAGAATCATTTCAGTTGGACGAGACCATCAGGATCACCGAGCTCAACCGTAACCTAATTCTGGCACTAACCCATGTTCCTAAGGACCTTGTCTAAACAGCTTTTACACCCCTCCAGAGATGGTGACTCCACCACTGCCCTGGGCAGCCTGTTCCAATGCCTGATAGCCATTTCTGTGAAGATTTTTTTCCTAATACCCAATCTAAACTTCCTCTGGCACAACTTGAGACCATTTCCTCCTGTCTTATCACTTGCTACTTGGGAGAACAGACCAATACCTTCCATGCTACAATCTGCTTTCAACTAGCTGTAGACAGCAAGAAGGTCTCCCCTCCCCTTATGCTGGCTCTGGGTTTAAATCTTGAACTAAGAAATATCTCTAGTACCATGTGTAAAAAATTATGAACACATTTCCATCATTTTCTGGTTTGAGAACTGCACTGAGGACCCTTTATAACTGGATCTCCCATTGCTTTTCTCATTCTTCCTGAAGACTCAAACTTACTGCAACACATTCATCTGGCTTTAGTGAAGAAGTTTGTTTCATTAAAATGCAAAATCAGTCCCCCAGTGCCTACTATGTCCCACTATTTCTAGATGGGTTTTGCTCTCTTTTCTTTTTGTTCATAAGCAGGGTTATATAAAACAAAACATTTAGCATTACAGATACTAGAATCACTTCTAAGCAGTGCCTTCACTTCCAAAACATGGTGTTTTTTTAGATGCTCAGTTAGTTACCTCAGCATATTTTGGAGGATCTAAGCTAACTTCCTAAACTACATATTGAGAGGCAGTGATTTGCTTATACTTGTCAAAAACTCCTGACTCTCAACATCATTTCCCATAGGACTAGTTAAAATGAGACAACTTCTCTGAAGTTATTTTCCACCTCTACTTTCTAATTACACACAGGTCTAGTGTTCTGATTGCTGTGCACATCTCTCTGAAAAACATTGTCTTTGCTTTTCTTTTACACTTGGCTGGAGCTGGATGTAATCACTTTGAGCACACTGGACTTTCTCTACAGATAAAGAAGAGTGTTTATGTCTCATCAGCTGTTTAAACATACATTTCATCTGCAAAATTCTGCATGTCATCCTTTATTCTGTGACTGTTCCCCCTTTTCACCTGTGCATTTGTTGCCCTCTCCTTCAAAATCTACAAGTTGTGGGTGAAGTGTAGAAAGAGTGGAGAGGACACCTTATCCAAAATCTGGGAACAACAAATTATTTAAAGATGCTTCCATCATTTCAAGCCTGCTCGTTCACATGAGGTACCACATGGTCCTCAAGCCTACTGCTGCTTTCTGCCTTATCCAAATTACCCACTATGTCACTATTCCCCTGCCCACTACGTCATTATTCCCCACCACTTGCCCATTGCCCCAGACATCCTTGGACCCACATCCTTGTGCAGATTCAGGTCTCCATGGACTTACAAACCAGACAGCATGAGACTTTGAGAAGAACTGTAGTGGCTCAAGCAGTGTCTCATTCCTTCTCCAAGAGCAGACAGGCTCCGACAGAAAGAGTCCAGGAAAATTAAGAGGGGCATCCTTCACCATGTCCACACAGGGTCCAGGATCACTTGGATCAGTCCAAGACCTGGAGATTTCAGCCCTCAGTAGCCATTATCAGGTCAATCCCCATCAAATTTATCAAATTTCCTCTGTGGTTCTCATTATACCTCTAGACTCCACAACACTCTGTGGCAATGATTTCCACAGTTTTGTCATGAAGACAAATAATGTATAATTCAGACGTTTGAGTAGTTTCACTGTAACTAGTAGTTTAACTATTCCTTTCTCCTCCCACACAAACAATTCAAAAACTTTCACAGTAAGGTTTTTACAAATATAATTCCGAAGCATTATCACCACTCTTTCATGTGTCATCAAAACAACTCTTTTTTTTTTATCCCCTTCAATGTACAAAATACATGTAAAAAAATATTTCTTTGTGTTAAATGTTGTAGGGAAGGAAAAAAAGTATATATATTTTTTAACACTTCATTGAGCAATTTAAAGGGAGAAAAATCCAAATGCAATAAAATAATATTTTGGAGGACACGTATGTTTTCCTCTACTCCAATTCTAGTGTCTGATTAAAAAGTTATTATCCCCACAACAGAAAGAAGATATAACAGCGGTTGTACGGAAATACCTGGCTGTGTGGTAGTCCCACTTGTAAGATCCAGGTTCACACAACACCAACACATACCAACAGCTTTCAAGAGTTAGGTTAAAAATGCAAAATTCGTGTAGGAAACAAACAGTGATGCACAGAAAACAACAAAACAGTAAGCAATTTCCATTATTACATTTCTAACTCTGGTATGTGCTATACCTCCTGCTCTTGATAAAACAGAGTAAATCCATTATACATAAATTATCTGAAAAGAATAGAAAAGAAGAACACTACCCACTGACCTTAAGGGTGCATGAGAACAGGAGGCAGATGAAATTGTCTTCTCAGGCCTTGATAGTGGCAAGACAGACGAAGTTGCACAAAGTCAAAAAATAGATAATTAACCCTGGGAGTATCATAGTTTCTACAAAATTCTAGGTTGTTTCTACACAATTCTAGGTTTAAGTCATCTCCTGTAATCTGCCAGTCTTCTCGACTTGTATGGATTTTTATTTAATGCTGTTTTGGCTATTCTTACCTATAAAAGCTTTTTTATTTTTGATCTGTTGGTCTTTGTACAGCACTGAGCTGTAAGAGGTTTTGCATAAGGACAGGAATTCCTCTATTTTGTTTGAAGTTTTCTGCATTACAACTTCACTGACAGGCCATTTCTTTACCATTGACTGCCTCTACACCTTCTATTCATGTATACATGTTTCTATTTTCTGATCACCCTCTGCATCTGGATCTTTATGCTCCATAAAGTCAATGAAAATTTTGCCATTGACTCCAAGGGGAACAAGATCAAGCTTTAATTCTTTTTCCCTCTAATCTAATCGATCTTTTCAGTCTCACTTCACACTGTCACATCAAATCTTCCCAAACTTCTCATTATACTCACCAAAGCTTTGTTGCAATTAGCTACCTCTGTGATTAGTACAAAAAATCCCCATTTATATCTCGTGGAGCCTCTGTAATCCAACCCCAGCTGTTTTTATGGATGTAGTATCACTTAGCCTTTATTTTGTTCTCTGTCTGAACCTGTTTCCAAGATATTTTGGAGTTTCATTATCACAGTTTTAGAGAAGATAAATTCATGCACAGAAGAGCAATTGATGGAAAGTTTTTCTGCAAGTCAGCACATCAAGCAGGAACAAATCCACTGCATCTCAAGCTTACATCTTCTCTACCCTTTTAGAAACAGGACCAAGCTTCCTTGAATATTTTTTCCCCCACTTTATGGACAAAAGGCACAAATAACACACTTAGTCAAATCAACTAAGCTAATTTACAATTATTTACTAACTACACTGATCTCTGAGAGTGGACTCCTTCTCCTCCCATCAAATATACAGGGAGTTTACCCTTGTGGCACTACAGCAGCAAGGAATTGTGAGAGAAGAAAAAAGTCCTCTAATTTCAGTGCACATTAAAAAAATCAAGGAGTCTATTACTATTTTCTGTGCACAAAGATGTGCATGAAGCTCTTGTCTTTATAGTGTGTATATCTCTTCAATCTTAAAATTTAGAAAATATGTATAATGTGGGCTTGGGGCAGGAGGGAATGAAGTGCTTGAATTGTAGTGGACTCATTTTCCTTATCACCAACTACAGAGTCAGTCCATTAGTTGGCTGCCGGCAGGTCCAATCATGCTAAATCCACGTGTATTAATGGATTTGGAGTAAAGGGTCAGGAGTTACAGAAATTCAGATTTCTTCTCTCCTATCCCCTCAGTGATGAGTGTGGATTTAGCACCTGGGAAAATATCCTTAGTTTTACATCAGTTTGTCTCAAAGGATGGCACAGAACAAAACACGGGCAGTAAAAAATTGCTTGGCCATTTTGAATGGAATATAATTTACAGAAGCATTATGCAGCTTATTGATTTATTTTTTCTTTAGTTTTGCTCACAAACAGAGCAAATCCAGCAAAAGAGGTAATAAGAAGCATCTGCTTGGCAGTTCTGCCCACAGCTCTCTCCACAGTGACAAACACCTGATAAACCTGTGGCTGATGGCATCGTAATTGGGTACCGGAGCCACGGCATGCAACGAGTGGGAGCACAAAGCACGAGCCCTGGGAAACGGCACTAAGCTGTTTATGATAAATCCACCGCATGAAATAATTTGAAAGTATGCATGTAACTAAATATATTTTTAATCAAACCCCAGATGTTGTTCGGTATGGTCCAGGATTACAGCATGTTACAGATTCATTGGCTTGGCCTCCATCCAGCCCCTGGGACGGCGATGCCTGAGCACCGGTGCGGGTAATCGCTGACTTGATTTCTCCTCAAAGGGGTTTGGTCCAGCTACAACTTCTAAAATTTCTATGAATGTTAGTTACTATCATCAGTATCTCAGACACAAAAGCATAGTGCGTGTTCATTCTTTCCTTTTAAACCACGGCCAGAGGAGAGGTGATTTTCTTTCCTGTCTCTGCGATAACTCAGTGATGTGAGAGCCCACCCCATCTGAAGCTTATCTTCTGCCTCTCGTATTCGAAGTCTTCATCTTTGAAAAAGTGTCTTATCTACCACGCAAACCCTTAATCAGAATATTTTCCTCTTGTCTGATTGAAGCAGCTCCATCACCCATAAAAGAATTCATCAATCCAGAGAGTAAGTAAGAGAGAAAGCGTGACAAAGAAAGTGAAGAGGAGAAATTAGAGGCAGCCAAGAGGATCTCACCCATTAGGACATTGTCTGGAAAGGATGCTGGTTCTATTTCTCCTGTAAGGACAGTTTATTTAGTTGACATGGAACAGTTTCGAGATTACCATAACGTAAGCATGAAATTGGCTTCAAGTCCCTCATCACTGTAAAAGCTGAGGAACTTGCGGGCAAAAACGAAGGCAAAATATTAGTCTCATTAGGAAAATACAATATAAAGCAGTTACAAAACTCAGATGCATCTAGCTTCAGCTGAAATGTTGGCATCAATTTTAGGACCATCAGTTTGGATCTAAGCACAAAACATAGATCATAAATTTGCTGATTATGAGAGAGTTGCAAACGCAGAAACAGAGACTGGCGGGCCACCAAAAATCCCATTCACCTCCTCAATTGTATTTTTTCAATTTATTTTGGTTTGTCGATTAGATCTTCATGGATAGCTGCAATGGAGATGAAAACTGCAGGAGGGAAGGGGGAGGAGAGAGAAGGAGCAGCATGCTGATAAATGCATTTTTACGGAAGACAAGAAATGTTTATTTGGAAGTCTTCTAGCAGGAAGCAATGAAGTGGATTACAGACTACTGAGCAGGGAAATCAAAAGAGTAGTTAGGAGAAAATAAAGCCAAAATAAAGCCAAAGACTTTGTAAACACTTCAAGTGCATCCTCAAAGTAGGACAAACCTGGCTACTCTGTCCCTGTTTAACCTGCCCTTAGCACCTCAACATGTTATGGTTGTCCTGTCTTCCCATAACGACCCCCAAAAATCTGGCTTTTTTGCAGTATCCAGCCTCGTTCCACCTTTCTTCAGCTGGAGCCGATAACTAGTTGTTCTACGCTCTGTGTTCAGCGAGGACAAATATCCTTACTCTTTTGCACAAGGCTTTTTGGTAGGGGAAGACTGTGACCATGTCCCCTGGTAGTCTTCATTTCTATGGGCTGAAGACCCTTGATTTAGGGTTTCTTCATGGTTTATGTTTCTTCTACCTTGTTCTCTGGACTTTCTCAAAATGCCCTCAGTCGTGTAGTGTCTGAAGTGAGATAAAGGATGACAGCAGAAGCTTCATTAACGTTGAGCGGAAAGATGGCTTCATGGGAGGGATCCTGGATATTTAAGTCATTGGGTCACTCTCTGAAACTGTGTCTCCAAATATTTGAGGTTCACTCATTATAATTCATGAGAGCAAATTCAAAGACTGAAGAGAGAAGGCATTTATATGCATGTGTATGTTCTGTCTGATATGCAACATACAGCTGTTCTGTTTTATGTCTGAAATAAGGGGAGAAATCATAACAGAACTACTCCCAGCAAGCATAATGAATTCCCTGACACAGTGGGTTTTTCCCTGACGAATACGAATTTACTAAAAGATTGTTTCTCAATCTGAAATAATAAAAAAAGCTCTAATTAGTCTTACCAACACAAAAAGTCAGCATGTTTGCATGAACTTTGCCAGGCCTGAGTAGAACTACTGGTCCTTAAAACCAGTTTAGCTGCTCAATAGAGGCCATTCACACATAGAAATGTTGCCATGAAGGTAGACCTAAAGCAACAGAGTCCTCTGTCACTGCTGCCTGTTTAACCTTGCAGTCTGCTCTTCTTTGCTACCCATTTATTATTTACATGGTCTGTACAGTCTTTCTTGAAGATTTCAGAAAAGTCCTTGTGACTTCTACCTCCTTAGAGAATTGTGTAGCCATATTTTCTCCACAAATGTTGTAACTCACTCTGCTTGCATAAGGTCATTCTTTTATTTCAGAGACACAAGTTTTCTAGTTTGTCTGTTTCTACGAAAAACAAAACATGAAAACTTTTTCTAAGTTGATTGCCCTTTTTTTGTGAAAAAAAAAAAAGAAACAAAACACAATCATGTATGAAAATACTTTGATTTTTAGTATAGTAACGTAGGCACTGTCACCCAGTATATAAGGGAAATTTAAAATTAAAGCACAAAAAGTAACATGGGCCCAAACCACCATTGTAATGAAGCTTTCTGTCACTGTGTGTAATTCCTCTAGCAGCACAGTTCTCCCTACTTAACTCAGTTTAGGAGGTACTATTATGAGTGCAGTTAAAATACCTTCACCAAAATTCAGATGAAGGATCTAAGTGCTGCAGAACTTTCAAGTGTGTGTCCATCCCATGTTAAAACAGCACTGGGTTCTAAGTGTAGGTTTGAGTTTGAGTTTGAGTTTGCACTGCTTTGTCAAAGAGGTGGTTAAATCATGCACGCGTTTAAACTGGCGTTCAGTCCTGGTGCTTCACAGAATGACAACCTGAAAATTTACAGGCTAAAACAAAGTGTTAGTAGAAAATTTTGTCTTGACATCACTGCTTTGTGAAATCCTTCGTGCGCCAAAGTATAGTCCCAAAGAAGTGGAAACATAGAGATAGCTGATGAACTATTTTTTTTTTAATGCTAATTTTCTTGTTTCAAATATAGATGTGTTATTGTTTCAGCTGCTATCAAATCTGTGTTTTCCATCGTGATAGCATTAAGTGTTAATGTGGGAATAGTTAAAGGAAGCACTTTTGTTTCCACAATTAGAAAGTTCCCAAAGGCAGATATAATCATTATGGTCTTCTGGGGACAGATGTTCAAAACTATTGAGTTCTGTGGCTTCTTTTGACATTGGACTCGGAGTATTGCAATATATCATAGCCAATTTATTCTTCTAACACCCTCTGAGATTCAGAAGACATTTTTCTAACCATTGAAAACAGTAAGAAAGTAGAATTAAACTCCTAAAACATTTCTCATTGAAAATTATTTCCAGGAGTATAGAAAACAAAGTAGTGTACTCATCCCCACTATCTAATGAGCATATTGCTCTATTAATCACGTGAATATCTGATTGCATGAGATTGTAAGTTTAAGAGTGTGAATCTCAAAATTCTGGTTTTTAAAGAAAAGTTTAAAATGCTCTTTTGGCTCAGGTTTCCTGCTCAACTGCAGAGCAGGTGGGTTCTTCCACACTCACAGACTGATCCTTCCCAAAGCGTCCACCCCTTCCCCGGGTGTCAGTCGCTCTTAATGAGTAAGATCTGAATGTACAATCCAAGCCCGGTTGACCCTTGGCTTCCTTCACCATTAAACCATTCAGTTTCATGAAGAGGTGGTGGCTTTGAAATGTGTACCGCTGATCTTCGGGGACAGGGGAGAGCTCATCAAACTCATTCCACTCGACAGCCTATTCTAATATGAAAGTTGAAACAGAGTCTTGCTGCTGAATTGAAATGTGTGTAAATTGATGCCTAACAACGAACAAATAAATAGACATATAAATAACTGATTTGTTCAGGCCCTCCAGTAAATCACTGACGTGCCTTTATTTAATTTACACGTTACTTTTCAGACTTCTCTTGATGAACCTCATCACACGCAGAAAAAAATAAAAATAAAATAAAATAAAAATAAATGCTTCTTCAAGCCACTCAAAACACAGGAAAAACCTTGACATTTTATATCTGCAAGACACGGCTGGTACTCATGCAGTGCTAAATCCAGTCAGAATAAGAGTAGCTCCTGAAAGTTTATTACCACTAAATGTTCTTTAAAAGCCTGGGCTTATTACGTCAAGAGGCAGAAGAGGTGGAGATTAAATGAGGCATCTGGTCTCCTGGGTCTCTGAAGTCGCGGGGAAATGCCCTCATCCCATCAACAACTACCAGCAAAATACACCCACACAGAAAAAAGAGGCTTTTTATTCTTGAGGTAAATATAGATCCAGTTTTCTCTTCATTGTTCAAAATGTGTGGGATTTTATAGCTTAGTGCTAGACAAGCTCAATACCTGACTGAAATAACCTTAGAGAAAGATACATATTGAGGGCTGAATTCAGACTGCTCTGTGAAAGTACATCTGTTTTATATGAGACACACAATCTGTCTCATTCCAACCTGCATTTCTGGGTCACTTGAGACATTTAAACTGCACTTATAATTAACAGCTATTTTTAAACAGCGAAAAAATAGAGCACTGGTAAGGTACAAAAGCATTAAAATTGCCCCAGTTTTGCTTTTCAATAGGACACACCACTGCAATATGCTTCAAGATCAAAGAGAGCTCAGAAAAAAGAGACAGGCCGATCAGTGGGGATAAATTGTTCCCATTATGATGGTGTAAGAATAGGGTTCTTTCAATTGAAACAATTTAATAACCACATTCATTACATTGGTGTCCACTTGGTTTTATCTGAGCAGTTTTTGCATAACTGGGGAGCAAGTTCAATTGAGCTTATTCTCTAGAAATTAAGATGTGCAGGGTTTGACATTCAGAAATTAGGCACTAATAGTCGGCAAAGCAGTTGTCTTGAGATTCCCCCTGGATGTAGCTGGATCTGCCTACCACTAATTATGTCAAATGCAAATGTATTCTCTAAAAGATATACCAAAAAATTTCATTAGCTCATTTCCAGACAGCTAAGGTTATACCAGAGCAATGACAGCTATCACAGCTTGGTATTTTCCGATTTTATGACATCATTTTCACAAAAGCAGAAGTCAGGCAAGTGCAAGACTGCTGTTTGTAAACTTTTTCCTTCACTGTCAACAGCAGCAGTGCTTTTAAGGGTCGTTCTTTAACAATCCTAAGCAAAACAACCAAGCAACGTCTCCGAGTGACATTTCCAGCAACATTTTTATAAGGAGAAAGAGTCATTGATGGATTTCCTTCTTCCTCCAGTGCTGACTTCAGCAGCCGACACCTACGTTTTAGCAAAGAGGAGAATTCCTTGCCTGGGCTGAGCGTGATTGAGTTTCTCAGTTCTCAGCCGCACGGCGGAGCGCGGTGCTTGATGTACGACGAGGGCATTAAGAGCAAATCTGCACAAGAGTTCCTGAGAAGAACCCAACCCGGAGTTGCAGACAATTTTAAAGTCCACCTTGTCCATTTCTGTCTGGTGGGCTCATTTTATAGACATTTCCAAGAGTACACAGAATCCTTTCTTGCGTTCCCCCTGCTGCCAAACCCGTGAAGAGCAGAGGACTGTTGAAGCATGCGTTGGGTGGCAACTGCATAACAGCGGCATTTCTTCCCTCTCCCTCTGTCCCCTTTCTTTTTTTATCAGAAGACAAAGTGCAAAAACCGAGAAGTTATCCTTGCCTCAGTGAAAGCTTTTAAATGGATGGCTTTTCCAGAAACAACAGTGCTTCTCTGACTTGGCCGTTTCCCCAGGTGGGATTTGCAGTATAAAACCATACATGGATCCGATATCAAGGAAAGGGAATAGTCTTGTACAAATTCACTGGAAAGATAAATATGCCGTATAGATCAATAAATAAAACCTGGTCCCCAAGAAATCAAACTCCAGCATTCCAGACCAATTAAGATGTTATTTACTGCTTACATGATTGCTAGTTTGACGCTCTCCTTATTCATTTTTACACTATAGGCATTTGTTTTGGTGAAAGATATATAACTGATTTGTAAATAGAAAATGATATAGATAGATTTTATGTCTCATAAAACTGTTAATCTGTGCTCCATATTAAATATATACTGTAGTATTTTTTTTTCTTAGACACAGCTCTAGTATAATTAAAATAAAGTATGCTGGCTTTATTTTTTCAGTAAGTCGTTTCCAAGCATAGAGCTCAAATAACAGTGCAACTGCAGCATGAAATGTGGTTATAATAGCCTGAGACCACATTTCCTGAAACTAAAACATGGGAGATAATAGTGTGAAGGTACAAATTAAATGCAAATAAAACAGATTCCCCATTGTTGCTAATCCCTGGATTGGATTTCAGTGAGAAAATTAGCTGTAATATTTAACTTCTTTGTATAGTAATCATTGACATATTATCAGTTACATTTTCAGAGTTTACATAGGAATTAATGCACAGGAATTTGAGAAAGCCGCATATCCACCTTTTACATCCTGAATGGACCTATTCTGTGGTAAACAATATAACATCTAACACAGAGACAGTTAGGCAGTCAGTTGTGATAGAAAGAAATAAAGGGATTTTTTTGGTAATGGATACGCATTCATTTGCTACCACTTGACTTACTGGATGTATGCTAACTTAGACCTTGTCTTACATTAAATAAAAAGTTCACAGATACAACTGCCATTTTAAAATTAATCTATCTGTTTAATAAGTCTATTAACAACACATTTATTTAGATACAAATTTAGGAAAACTTAGTAATTAACCAAGTTCATAAAGTTGTATCAACCCAGAAGAAATTTATTTGAAAGTCCACATATCATTTTAATAAAATGAATGCAAAATAAGTAAGGTAAATAGATGCACATTTTGCACATGGACAGCACTGTTTTGAGGAAAACATCTGGATGTTTAATCAAGTTACACCTATGTTTGTGAGAGCTCATTTAGGACAACTTATATTAGCAATTATTTTACTCACAGCATCACAGAAATGTGATAAATTTGTAGCATAGCTGGAGAGTTGAGTATTTCGATGCACAGTTGGAAAATACACTCGAAGGAATTAGGCAAATCATTTTAGCAAGCCCTGTGTCAAAGATCTACATACTAATATTTGAACAGGAAATCTTTTTCCTTTGGCCTTTCAAATGGTGTTACACAAGGAATAATACTACAGGTTGCACTTTTCATAGCTATGCTTATTTTGACAGAACAAATCACTATTTGATTTCTTTGGCTGTTAGTTTATTTCCTGACTTTGTGTGTGTTGTGGTTAGATCACATCTATGAAATTTTGAAATCTGAATTTGACATGTTGGTCGAACTCTAACACATAAACTCAGTTCTCATGTTCGTAGGCTACAAATGAATCTTGCAAATACGTGTTTCACCCTTAGCCAAACTAATTCAAAAGCACATGAAATACTGCAAGATCTCGCTAGAGTGAAGGAAATACTCCTAGAAGCATTTTAGGGAAAATCTTTCCGCTCTCCCTTTCTTTCCTCTTCCTTCCTTCCTTCTTTCCTCCCTCCTTCCTTCCTTCCTAAAGATCACAGATCATTAGAAGATCAGTAAATAATCCAGTGTCACATTTCCAGTGATGGAGAAGAAGCAATCTGGTCTTAATCCACTAAAGCAAACATCTGCTGGCCTCAGTGTGATCAGACTACTCAAGACACCTGTCTCAGCTCATCTGAATATTATAATGTGAATTTTGGTAACCGAGAGCAGGCTGTGGCACAACGTGGCTGTGATTGTAGCAATTGATGTTGCCAAAAGTGTCCACTTTCTCTTCTGTTTTGGAAGGTTTTTACTCGAAAGGTCGTGTGGACTTCACCATGCAAAGATGCCTGTTTGAAGTATCTCTAAAATACAGCAAGACTCTCATTTTTACCTTTTGTCCAGAAAGAGCAGTTAACACTATCATCTGAGGTAAGTAGGTGGCAAACAGAATGATAAATAAAAGCTACTCCCGAAACATCAGACACTGGCATTCCAGGACTTTGAAGATATCATTTGTTGCTCAAGTGATTGCTAGCTAGAGCTTTGCCTGGCTTGCAAACCTACTGCAAGGCCTTCCCAAGAAAATCACCGTATCAATGATGCCATTGTTATTCATATGAAGAAAATTCCCCACAGACAGATGAAAGCATGTGAATCCTGCACTCAGTGAAAGCAGAAATTGCGGTTTAGTTGAAGAAAATGGCAGTGCCCAAACAAACAGGGTGTTCTCCTCCCTGAGGAAACGTATCTCAGCAGTCCTGATGCCAGACAAGATGACAAAAGAAGGACAAGGCTTCGGTCTACCCCAGGGATATGTGGCTCACTTTCCTTGTCAGCTTGCTCTCAAAAGCTTCTCATACACCAGGACAGCTCCCACACCACTTTGATGGCAGAAATCTATTAAATTATGAGGTATAAGCCTCTGTTTTGCTCATCCACCCTGCTCAGTTTCTGACCGTACTTGTGCTTCTGGCCCCGCTCCAAGGCTGCCCCTTGGACATCCAGTTCATGGCCAAATTACCCAGAGCAGCAGAGGAGCATTAACCCTGGGTGACATTGCTGCTCAGAAAATTTTCCCTAATATTTCTTGCAAAAGGTGTATCTGCACATTTTTGCCAGCTGAGGTGCTGGTCTTTTCCAGGATTCCTGTATAACACCGATGCTCCCTCTTCTTTCTTCTGCTTGTTCAGCTCTTCCTTCTGTACGATAGGATGCACTGTGATTCTTACCGCTACTTTTAGAGTGTGGCTTCTACAGCCTTTCTGGGGTAGGCTGTGTTCATGGAATTCTTTTTAGTTAGTTGTAACCATTACACATTATTCCTACTGTCTACGGTTGGTACAAGTGGTTATGGAAGTATGGGGTTTTTCTAAATTCTTCTATACCATTATTTATAAACAAGCTGCTCTCTGTGCCTATGAAGTAGCAAGTGATGTGTTTTTGCATGAGTTCAAGCCAAATCTTGCATTTTTAGGGACACTGGAAGTATGAGCCTAAAACAAGCCAATTTTTTATGATGGTGCTTGGCTTGACTGAAAGAGGAAGAAAACATGAAGAGACCATGGACAAAATCACTGATGCAGAATTTATCCAGAAATAAACAGGAAAACATCTGGCAGCTGGCTTGGATATTAATAAGCCAATTGGCATATTATGGGATGGGACAGGACCTGCCACATGCATCATTTGGAGGTACCTGGCCATGGTGTGATACCAGTGCAAACAGTTTCTCATTCTACTTCTGGGCTCACAACCTGTTCTGTACCATTAGCAATTCAACTGCAATTAGCTAATGAGTTGAAAGCTTACTAGGACATGTACACAGACTTACCATGACCAAAAAAGCTCTGTTTCTTGGAACCTGGGGTGAAAAAAAAAAAAGGCAATAGAAGATTTATTCTTACTCTTATGTCTTTATTTTTATAGGCGGCTGTGGCAGCGATGGCTGCATCCCCAGCCCTCATGGAGGTGGTTGTGCCAACCAGGCTCAACTTTACAGGCAAAAGAAACCTGGTTTTAAAAGTTTGACTGGAGTTTTGGACTTGTGGCAAACAGCTGTCACATCCCAAAAGGCCAAGGAAAGTCAGCCTAGGTCACCTGACAATATATGAAAGACGAGCTGAAAGAAAAGTTTTGAATTTTTTTCTTTTAATGTATTTTTTTCTTTTAAATGTATTTTTTTCTTCATATTTTGCTTCTTCATGACTGTCAAAGGTCACAAGTATCCCAGAACAAAGCTCTTTGATATTATTACTAGGAGTACCAAACTGAAATGGACTTGCATCTCATTATATTGCTGAACTCGAGGGAATCTGTCATTTGGACTGTCACCAACCTGGGAACAGAGGTTGTGAACAGAAATACATTCTTCACCATGCATTGTCAGCTTTGATGTTGTGGCTGTTCAGTATTTGTTTTATGTCTATATGGTTTTTAATGGTTTAAATTATAATTTGAAGAAAGACATGTCAATCTTAACTTGAAATACAACATTTTAGTTGTTTCTAATGCAGTGAATAGTATTCTTTTAGTTTGGTCCTGGTGTTGCAAAATATTCACAAGCCTTCTCTAGAAGGCTCTTTTCCTTCCAGAGAAGAGAAAAATGAAGTAAAACAACTGGCGGACAAAAAGCTGAACCTGTGCGAACAAATCAAAAAGCAGCGGAGCAAGCGTCAAGGTTTTGGTCACAGGAAAAATCAGTTACTGGGTTTTCTTTTGTCAGAAATAAATCTGTCATTCCTAAAGCTCACCCTCTTTTTTCTTCTTCTGCTTTACATAGGTGCTGCCGCAAAAGTAAAAGACCTTCCACAGCAGAACAGAAAATCATTGACACCTCTACGCATGCTTGAAAAATATTTACCTGCATTTTGGCCAAACACTTATGTATAAATAATGAGGGGACTGGTCTTCTACCTCCTTGGTTTGCTCTCTGGAGTGAGACACACTTCTCTGTACAATGAGTGCTTTAAATGCTACCCTTTAAAATCTTTAGCATCCAAAAATCTGATGGTCTTCACCCTTCCCTACCTCTCAGTCATCCAACCACCCATGCATTATTTAAGTGTAGTTAAGTTTTCCACTGATCCTAACATAAATTTGAGCAATATATTTTTAAAACCCTCTCTTTTTCCTCCTGTTTTACGTGTTTTGCTATGCCAAAGTTTGAAGCAGAGTTCTAAGGAGCATGACACCACTCTAGTAAAGCTTTCAGCCATAAACTAGCACCCTGCTTTAACCGTGGGGTAACCAGTTCTGCCAGTGACTGTGTGTCCAAAACTTACTGTGTACACAGTACCAAATATTTAGTGTCTTGCAAAACTGAGTTGTAGCCCTGTTGTTAGGAAAATGTCCACTGCTCCACACCCTGAATGTAGGCCCATTTTCACAGATTATTTTTCACTGCACTGTATTCATAATATCAGAAGAACATTACAAAAAGAAAAAACCACCACAGCTTAAGCCCGGTTAACATGAAGTCCCTATTAGGTTCCTTTCTTTCACTAACTTCTTTAATTCCAACTCAAATGTGGATAAATATAGAAGTTTCACCTATGCTGAAGTTCATTAATGAAGATACTTGCTTCTAAATGTTCTCAACATCATGAAGTTAAAAGCAATTCAAATACTCTGCATAATAGGGGCTTTAAAATTTCATACTGGTGGACATATTAACATCAACATTAAATTTGTGTGGAATGTTATTAAAATCTTTCTAGACAAAAGCATCCATTTTATCTTCAGATCAGGCATCATCCTTCTAGCAGCTGTATATCAAGATTTTTAATGGTTGGACTCAATGATCTTAAAGGACTTTTCCAACCAAAATTATTTTGTGGTTCTACAGTTCTATCCCCTTGAATGTTGTTGGTAAATCCTAGATTTTCCAGCCTGGAAATCTAGTCTAGTCCAGTCTGCATACATCCTGTATACATTCCTGTCTTGGTAGACCCTGGGATACAGGTCCTCTGTCACTGCCTGCAGTGATTGCAGAAAGGTTTTACCCTTGGGAAAGGTAGAACTTTTGCTCTGAGAAGGTACCAAGACCACGAATTATTGTGCAGATGTCTTGTGGATCAGAGTTACTGAACATCTGTCCATTGATCTCCAGGTATGACAATAGTAGGCACTCTCAAGACCTGGGGAGAATTGAATTTATTTTTTCATTTATTTTACTTGCTGACCCTTAATCTTGAAGCTTTTAGTTGCCCTAGATAGAAATGATATTGAACAAATAATGCCAGACAGACCATTGCATACGTGTTGCTACTACATCTATGCACATTGTATATGTACATCTGGATATTGTACCTACCGTACCTGTAATTGTACTGTAACTTAATTTTTCTCTTACCAGTGCTCATTTAGGTGGAAACATTCGCTAATTTACGTGGTAGGCGTGGGTTTTACTCCATTAAGTGGTTTAATATGCTGAGATTGGATCACTCATATGCTGCAGTTTTTCTACCATTATGGACTCTTGGTATTAGCAGTTTTGGATCATTGGTCACAGCAGTTAACAGATAGATATCTACTCCTTAAGTTAAAATTCAGAAGCTTCTCATTTTCAGAGCACTTTAAATCAAATTTCAGTTTTATAAGCTTTTTTGTTGGTTTAATTAACTTAAGAATTGTTTTCAATAAAGCATTTTACAGGTGCCATTGTATAACAAAGTTGTTTAAGAGTATGGGAAAAATGCAGTACAAGAGAAATGCAAATCTGCATAAGCCTCATTGTGATTTAACCCTTTTAGAGTAGAACATAGCATAAAGGGCTTGACTTTTTTTTCCCCCTGCAAATGTATATAGACTGCACACAGACTGAACCCCTCACTTATCCTACAGCCTTGGCAATAATGTGTTCAGTTAATCTGCACAATGTAGAGTCATCCCCTCAAAAAAGTAATTCACTTCTTTAAAAACTAGGAGGAAAATAAATATGGTGCAGTAAAATTGTTGAGTAGAGGAATCTATCTGGACATTTCACAAAACATTTCATTATGCTGATAATTCCCAGAAGTGCTCTCAAGAGTGCTTTAAGCTGAGGATTACTGCACTGGATCTGATGGACTTTTTTTGTAGCCCCTTTAAAAGGCAGTGAACCGTTTTTCTATTTTATTTAAATAATGCCCCTTAAAATGGATTTTTAGAGGTATAATAACTCCTTAAGAGTCAGTTATGCTAAACAGTTTCTCTTGATAGAAATGTTGTAAAACTCGTTAACTGCACAATTTCAGATGCCGGCTTGGTGAACACTAACTGACATGTGAATGGCCAGAGTTTGTAAAATAAATTGAAATAGTTGTTGTATCACACAGCTAGCAATGCACAAGCTGTAGGCCACAAGGGGCTCAAACCTGACAGAAAATTACTTCAAGATGAATGAAAAGTGCTTGTTTCTCTTTATTAGTTTTTAGAGAACAATGAAAATGTTGAATTGTTTACAGAAGGGTTGATTAAATGTGGTCAGCAGGGCCATGTCCCTACTGCTAACTGTTAGCCTTCCCAGCCCCCAGCCCCTTCCCTCCACCCCATGCATCTTCTTATAGACTATTACGGTCACACATCTGTGTGTGAAATGTGCTCATTTTGACATTCCTCTGCTGCTCTGAGCTGTTGAGGCCTTTGTTAGGTAAAACACTGTTGTCAAGCCTAACAAGCAGGTCATGCAATTTGCTGGACACTGCGGCAGAGAACAACCCTGCTATGAATTGCTTCGGTGTCTAACAATGCTTGGTTCAATATCAAAATACATATGTATTTTTTGTTCTGTTTTGTTTTGTTAGGTCCTGATACTTTCTGTATTTTGAAGAAATACATATTTTACATTTAAAAAAAAAATAGGTTTGACATGACAGCACACTGTTTTATTTTTTTGCTGTTAGATATATTACATTGGGAGGTGGGGAAAGAAACTCTATCTGTCCCTTTGAGGCCTAAATTCACATTCTATGTGGTACTATATGCACAAGGAAAAGATGCATCGTCCCATACCATATTCCACCAGATTATTTGGCCTGCTTTCAAAACAATTCAAATTAAGGCCACTTTAGGAGAAGTGATATTTGCACAAGATGGCAACAAGAGAAAATGTCCCTTTGAGGCAGTGGCTTTAAAAACAGCTTCTTAAAGATCAGGTTAATTTAGCAGCAATCAGGAGAATAAAAAACACTGGACAACTTGCTATGGTTGTTGAACAAAATTGTCTTCGTTTTTTCCCTCCACCCTATTCCATAGCCTTCATCCCTTCCCCCTCTCCCCCAGAAGAAAAATCAACCACTAATGTGCAAAGGTTTGAATGCTATTTGTGGTAATCTGTCACTTTACACAGTGTTCCGCCCTGATGTGAAAGCAGGATTTTCTTCTTTTTTCCAATCTGCAGAACATGCTTTTTCAGGCCTATTATGTATATAAACAATAGCATATGTAATTACCTTTCTGGGGTGGCAATCATTTCTCTGCATCAACAATTGAAGTTCAGGCAGCCTGTCCTGCTGCCCCCCACCTCCAAATAAAGGATATCCTAAATATATGGGAAAAAAAAACCACATTTGGGGATCAAATCAAGGCTGCTTATGTCAGCCTGGGAAGGGACAGATACTATCACTGCAGCCTTTAAATGTCAGCATGATCTTTTTTTTCCTAGCAGTAATTGCTTTACATTTTTGCTCAGATTGAGTCATTTCAACCTTTGCCTACAAGCCAGTTTTTGCACCCCACCTCCTTACACAGAAAACTTTTGCACTTTTGCTAGGGTGGATTTCCTTGGCAATACTGTGGGTAAGAAAATACCATACCTGTCATGTCAAAGCTGTTGGAGGGTGCGAAGCACTGAGTTTCTTGTCTTGCTTCAAGCTACGAGAGGTTATGGTGGTGGATTGAGAGAGTGAGGGATGAAGGAGAGTTTTCCTTTTCTTCCCCCCATTATGTGTCCATCTTGCTGCGCATGATTACAGTCCTCAGTATTACTGAGGAATATCCGAGGACATCCACAGACCCATCTGTCACCATTTCACTGCGTCTGACAATTTAACCTACTTCAAGATTTCTACTAGAGCTTTAAATCCAGGATCTGACCCTGCAAATCATTATAGGATCACGGAATTGTAGAACGTCCTGAGTTGGGAGGGACCCACGAGGATCATGGAGTCCAAGTCCTGTCCCTGCAATGACAACCCCACAGGTCACCCCGTGTGTCTGAGGACGTTGTCCAGTCTCTTCTTGAACACTGTCAGGTTGGGCTGTGACACCTCCCTGGGAGCCTGTTCAGTGTCCAGCACCTCTGGGTGAAGAACCTTTTCCTCATGTCCCACTGACCCTCCCGGGCACATCTTCTGCCATTTCCTCGGCAAGATCTGTGCTGAGATTTCAGACCAGGCTACCCCAGACCCCTTAACCACATTCTGTGAGGATGGTCCCATTCCTGGTCCTCTGTTCAGAGACCCTGGGATGTTCTTGCTGCCTCCAGCGAGAGCCGTGCATGGGTAGAGTTGCAATGAGAGCAGTGCAGTGGTCCCAGTAGCCAGGAACTGAAGCTCATGTAATTCAGGCTCATTGGAGCAGCTTCATCATTAAGCAAAATGTCAGGGCAGATACTGCCCAAACACATGTTTACAAAGGCAGTCCAAACTATCATTTATACCTGGGGTAGTGAAGGGTGTGATACCGGTGCTAAAATGAAAGTCACACATCGATGTGCACTTCTTTTTCGCTGTTGATGCAAATTCAATTTACAAAATAAAAGTCTGTTCATCCAGACAACAAGTGCTTATATTTGAATCGGTGTCTTTCATCCTTTCTCAAATAGGTTTTGGTGGGGACTTTCCTTGGCAAAGACAATCTTAAATCTATGCTTAATTCTCGGGAATCAGGGTCAAACTGAAGTCAATTCTTGTAAGTTCCTTTTGCTCCTGACAATGTTGGTGTCAGCGTGTCTAATGAGGTACTGCTAATGCAGATGTGGTTAAGCGAAAGGTGGTTTAATGATGACTCTTTCACGCTCTCCCACACCCCGTGCACTGAGAGGATAGCTGCATGAATGGCCTCCATGTGTTATATGCTTATACGAATCAAAGAACAAAGGGAGGAACAGGACCAAGAAGAAGGATAAACAAGGTGTAAACTCAAATGCTTAGAGCAGCATCCACTTCTTGTCTCATATATACAGTCATTTTATTGCTCATAAAGATGTTAACCGGCATACATCCTAGTTTTCTATTTATCTGGCAAAAAAAGACGCTACACAGATAGAGGAAAGAAGCTGAACAGGTTAAAAATTTCCTTCCCTTCTCTCCAATTCCTCTGCTAGAGGGACAGTGAGCAGCAAATATAGGTAGTTACACACATTCTCCAGCTCAGGGACAACACCAGCATATTAATTGAACTGAATGCTGTGAGTAGCTTTCCCAAATTTATATCTGGTGGTGACGTCAACAGAGGGGAATAAGAATTAGTAGAAGTCTTTGGGTTTTGTCTGCCTGGTAATGGATAAAAGAGAAATGAAAAGCTCCTACAAAATGGAGATCACAAACAGGTCTGCTGGGGAATACAAACACAGCTTTGAAACCTTTCTTTTGCTTTCAATAGCTGTGAACATAAATCACACAAACCAAGCCAGGGGAAATATTAATCCTGCCACCAGGATCTGTCTCTAACTCTCTTCCTCGCCAGTTTGAGTAGGTGGTTTTGGAGTTACCCCAAGTGCTGATTCCACCATTGCTTAGAGTGTTAATGAGCTTTCTCCACAAGAAAACATTTTCCTTTGTCTCAGAGATGGTTCTGAGGGCAGCGCTCACCTCTCCATCTGTGGGAATAATATCTTTATAAGCTTTGAGCTAAGGTCTGTTAATGGAAAGGGGGAGAAGGGTATGCTGTGAGGTGATGGTATCACCCTGAGGTGGTGGTATCGTAAGCTGGTGTTACTTGACAGCTCATCTCCAATTATAGATTTCCTCTTCTATACCTTCTTTCCTACAAGGATCTCAAAATACTTTACTTGTCTAAATCAAGACCCTAGCCTCAATATGCAATGGGAAAGTATTCATACACCCGTTTTCAGAGGAATATACTGAAAAGCAGAAAAAATAAATGTCATTATCAAGAACACCAGAAAAGTTGTTGTTAAAGCTGGAAATAGAAGGGAGACTGGAAGAGCTCTCGTTCTGCCCAAAGCGTTGCTTATTCTGAAACCTAACTGAGAACTTCAGGTCACGTCCCAGCTGACAAGAATCACTACTGAACTTTCTAACAGAAACATCAGTCTGGTCCGGAGCTTTGTGTGTGATACACAGCATTGTTCGTAGTGCAGGGTGAGGATGTGATGACTTCATCTCCCCTAATCCACCCCCTAAAATTGGGAGTGCCTCCAGGGTTTTTTAAGCAGTGATGTAGTTTTCCCATTTAAAGTAACATTATGGGGTTTTGTCTGATGAATAGAGGAAGTGTTGTTTCTCACCCGTTTTTACAGTTCCAGCTTCCAGAAAACACTGTAGAGGCTGCCTTTTGGTAAAACACCAAGACTTCTCCTATCAGTAATCGTCTAACAAGCACAGGCACCTCCCTACTCCTATTTCAGCTCAGTGTATGTCCGATTCACCACTGATTTCATTCTTATCAGCTCAGGCAATGGGTTTTGACTAACTGCATAAACCTGTCATTAAGGGGAGGACAGGTTGTAGTCACTCCTCGGGATGTTACAGCTTTCTTCATTGTTTATTGCAGATGGCGTAATGTACCACAAGCAGAGACAGAGATGATAAAAGTAAGGTTAGTTAAACACTGAGCTACTTTGTGATTAAAAAGAGTGATAGTATCAGGCCAACAGTTCAAAGGTTCAGTGTAAATATTGTTCATCTGCTTGGCTTTTCAGTTGTGACACTGTTAGTGGAAAGATACCAAACTTCCATGTAAGACAAACCCAAATTTTGCAGAGGAAAGCCACACACATAAAAAATGGCCTCCATTCCCCAATGCGATAACAATTACAAATTTAAACCTTTGACCTCTGTAAACATTTTTATTTCTTGTTTCCTTTGCCTATGACCTGCAGGTGCTTTATGTCTTTCCACGGCCTTTTTACTCCAGTTTTCTTATCAGCAATTACTTACACAGTAATTCAAATCCAATTTCAATATTGACTACTAGGTTGTAAGCTCTGTGTCAGATGCTGGCTCACTAGCATGTTCTGTTTCCATTAGGAACTTAGGAAATAGTAAGGCTTAGGAAAGGGAAAGGAAAAAATATCTAGCAAGTGATGGCAATGAGTCAATTATGCTTGTGCAGCACAGTGCTCTGAGCTCACATTAAACTCGTATTGCTCCTAGTACTTTAAAAGGAACATTTCTATTAAAAATTAAAACAGGTAAGGAGTGTCTACAGTGCATAACATGATTTTTTTGATTTTTTTTTCAATCTGGCAGCAGATCACAGCTTTGTCCATCTGCACAGAGCATGTGTCCCTCCTTGAATGATTTCACCAGCATGTCTAGGCCAACACTAATTAGCCTTCTTTGGGACCGGTCTTTACTGGTCTTTGCAGAAAAGCCCTGAATGAGTCACAGAGGTCACTTGGCCCCGGTATCCAGCCAGCTGCGAGCATGGTGCCTGGAGGAGCTGCTTTGGTGATGCTACACAACAGTGCTTTACTGAAAGTGCAGGACCAGCCCTGGCCAGGCCAGACTCAGAATCAAATATGTGATAATAGGAGTGCATGGATGCCGCTAGAGTGACATGGGGATGAATTTTTACCTCTTGGGTTCAGCATCACAGCCAGTAAGACCTCAACAGGATGGTGAAGTATCTCCAGTTAACTCCTTGGTGTTGTAAGCTCTTGGGCATGAAGAGCAGGTGTTTTGGTCCCACGTTTGCACAGTACCTAGCGCAAAGGGATGCTGGCCCCTCACTGCTATGCAGTGTGCCATTTCAAATACTTTTAGCAGCAGATGAACCCGCGTTGCTGAGTTTGCCAGTATTGCAGAAAGCAACTGTGGACAATGGTCTACAGTCTACAATCAAATATTTGTTCCACTGATGGCCTTAACTTCTGCTATGGGGAGTAGCCAGGGAGAAGACCCACCACATCACCAGACTGCCTCCCTGCTCTCTTATGTACCCTTCTTTTGTAGTGTGGATACTCCCGATTATTAAACAGAGTTTATTCTGTGGGTTGGTGGGTGTATTTCTGTCATCCGCTCTTGCAAACACTTTCTGCCTCTCCAGAAGCATCCTCAAAGAGAACATCCTTCTGCTTCTACATTATACCCCTCATGGTGAATGCTCCCTAGTGTGATCTGAGGGATTTCTCAGATATTTTCTTCTGATCACTCCCATTTTGGTTAAAGGTAGGGGTTAAAAATGAAAACTTTCCAGACTGATGATGACCAACGTATGGAAAACATCTCATATTCTTCTGTTTAACAGCACCACTGAAGGTGAGAACAGTATGTCAAGGTCTTGTGTGCAGCTGCTTGACAGGTGGCTAGCAAAATAACCTAGTGTTCTGATAACACTTTAAAGGATAAATACATTATTTTGTCAGGTTTGCAAAAAAATGCTCTGCTTTCCTTTCTACCTGGATATTTGTTAGTGACTGTCCAGGTTATTTGTGCATCACTGATTTCACCTGAAAACACTGGATTCATTGTTCCATATCTGGAGTTTAAATGCATTTATGCTGATAATAATATGAAAAAAATCCAAGTCGTCAATCCGAATTGTGTATGTATGTACATCAGATGGTCTGGCTGATATTCTTAGGACAGCTCTGCTTCCCCAAATTCTTAGACTAAATTTCTGCTTACTGTATGTCAAATGCTGCTCTCACTTTTGGAAGTCCTTGTGTGAAAGGCAGCAGAACTCTTAGACTTCTGAAAGATTCTGTATTAAACTTTTTGTGTTTCCAGAATGTAGTTCCTTTCTTCTCATACCAAAGTCCAGGTCCTGATCACATCTCATCACACCAGGCACTGAGAAAAATATATCAGTGTTGGGAGACCCCTGCAAGCACTTGAGTCCTGCATCTTTCCTACCATCTACCCCTCTGATGTTTTAGAGACAGTATAACCTATTCATGTGAAGTGAATCAAGATGTAGCACCAGCCAAATATATATCCAGGAGAATTCCTTTAACTATTTGAGTAAACAGCCTAAGAAGCTGCACTGCGTGCTGAAGTTTGTCATGTAAACAACCCTGCAAATTTTTGCATTAAAATTATGAGAAGCAATGATAATAATTACTAACTCACTTGTCCATCAGGAAATATCCCCAGTATGACTCACCCATTTTTTTCCTTACTAAAAATGTACTTGGTGTCTCCTCTGTCCCAGGATGCTGTTTCCATTTATAGGGCTGGGGTCTTCTTCAAATGCTGAAGTTGTGCCTAATTTTGCCAGGAGGGCAGGCTGGACCCCTTGCAGAACAGTTTGCTCTGACATCTCCTGCAAGGCTTCCAACCACACCGCCCTATTGATCTGTTCCTTGTCAGGGGTGGGAAGCTCAGCATCTCACTGACATCAGAAGCCACAAAGACAGGTCCTGATGACAGTGATGGCAACGCAGAAATGAGTGCTTTTGCAGAGAATAAAATAAAATAATAATAATAAAAAAAAAAAAGGCAGTTTTACTTAAGAAAAGAACCGTTCATAATTGGGCCTCTGTCACTTTAAATTTTAATGGTAATAGTAGTACTGGAACTTTAAATTACAGCTTTCAGTGGCTTCATGCTGAATCTCTCAATTACGCTTCGTAACTCCCTTCCCGGAGCGTGTGTTCCATGACATTGATATCGCCGTTCAGATCGAAATTCACGCCCAGGGGCCGGGCTGCGAGCTACATGCTGTGCACGGATCCTGCCCGACTCCACGGCCAGCAATATAGCAGACACATGGGAGCTGTCTGGGCAAATCCTGGTAGCTTCATGTAAAAATAATTCTATATTTCTGACATTGGTGTCCAGCCCATTCACACTCTTCCCATGGGATGGGATGGGGGATACTCCTTTAGGAAGAGCTTTTGGCGCAAGGGGAAGCAGCCCTGGGAGAGACGACACAACCCTGCCAGCGATTACAGCTATTATTGTTGTTGCTGTCGTTGTTGTTGTTGTTAGTATTAGTGTTAGTGTTAGTGTTAGTGTTAGTGTTAGTGTTAGTGTTAGTGTTAGTATTAGTATTAGTATTAGTATTAGTACTAGTACTAGTACTAGTATTAGTACTAGTATTAGTACTAGTATTGGTGGCTGTTGAGGTTGGCATTGCACAGAGCTGCTGGAGGCAGCAAGGTGGTTGGTGTCTCGCAGCTGGGATGCAGAAGGAGTGAGGAAGGATTCTCCGTCAAATACAGCGTGGCAACACACAGAGCAACCCAAGAGGATGAGGAATGAACAAAGAAGGACGGAAGTTTCAGGTGTGTTACATGGAGTCCCTGGAGGGGTTTAGAAGGTGTTTAGATGAGGTTCTTAGGGACATGGTTTAGCGGTAGAGTTAGGTTATGTTTGGACTCGATGATCCTGATGGTCTCTTCTGATCAAAATGATTCTGACGTAAATTAAGTTCGTATTATGGACTTTTTTTTTTTCTGTTGTTGTCACCACAGGTGGGGTTTTATTAATTACCCTGCCATTGTGGTATTTGTGCATAACCAGTGCCCAGCCCCTTCACCAGCAGCTCCAGCCCTTAGCCAAGACACAAGAAAACACTGGCGAGGGAAACACTCGCTTCCATATAACCTGAAAATACACTTTTAAACTCTAGAATGAAGATGGTCTCAAAAAACATTGCTGTAAAATTGCTTGTGTGAGTAACCAGCTTTGAAAATGCGCAGGGTTGATGGTAAAGAAGAATTCCAGTGGACGCAAAGAGGTTATTTTGTACATTGATGGGAGTTAAAAGTGGCTGAGCCTGCAGTTTACAATAAGTGGGTGGGAATAAGAGACCACTTTGTCCTTCCAGTAACCCTGTCTGGATAACTGGAAATCTGCATACGGCAGCTTAAAATCAGCTCAGACAGGGCTCCTATCTATTCCCACTTGAAGCCTGGATGAAAAGCACGAGGATGGAGGTCACTTGAACTCACTCTCTTCGTACAGTTCAGAGATATTTGCATAATCCAAGCTTTCATTTTAAACAAATTAAGTGTCTGGTACTTTGTGGTTGTGAAGAAACCTCCCCGAGGTGTGAGTGAAGTATGGAGATGCTGAAAGCAAAGTCCACTACAGGTCGAGTGGGAAATGGCAGTGCAGGGGAACAAATGCTTCATAAAGTAAACAGAAGTGCAAGAGACGGGAAATTTTTCACATTTTATTAAATCAGACTTTTACAGTAGTTGTTGAAAGCAAAAAACACTGAATTATATTTAGATAATCGTTCCATAAATAATGTGTGTTTTCACAGCAGTCACAAAGTCTGGAATTTATGTGCTAATTACAGACCCCAAATCATCTCTGCACAGATTTGCAATTAAAACTGAAATATTTTCATATACAATGTGAGCCCTGTATTCATAGCAACAGCTAAGAGACATGCTGGTTACAGTTTGCTCAGTAAATCTGAATATTTTATGTTTGAACACAATTGTTTCACTATTGTAGTCCTTACATTCGGTATTTTAAAAGCTGAAAGACTTTAAAGCCTAGTGCCACATTGTGGACTGCTATTCTTTTTAGAAAAAATATTCTCAATATAGTAATGTATATACTGCAACAATCTAAGGGAACAAACAATTATTGAAAGACATAGAGAAAGCAAAATTCCTGCGTATGGTTATCTTCTTAATAAATATTGTAAAAACACATACTTTTAAAACCCTGCAGTGACAGCAAAGTGCAGGAAGAATGCAAAATTAGGGAGAACGTTGAATAATTCAGTAGCTTGTTATGTGATTAGATCTGATTGGCCCACACTAAGATGCTGCCCATAAAAATGATTTCCCATGGTAGCATTGGTCTAGGGGTGGAGGGTTTATGATGTCCATAAAATGGGAGAACAAGGCTTACTGGAACTAATAATATCATGGCTGCGCAGAATGATTGATGATCTTTAAAAAGGCCCAGATTGGTTTCATCTTTCTTCAGATTTTATCACTCACTCTTTCTTAGTCACGTGCAATCACTAAGGCCAAGAGAGGTAACAAGTGTTTGATGTATGATACTTGAGCCACTTTTGTCAGAACTGCATTTATTTTAAACCGCTCTTGTATTTGATACTCCCAACATGTAGATGTTCTTTATGTTTATTTTTTCTCCAGCTGATGAGAACAGGCACTCCTGGGGCTGGGTCAAGAGGTAAGCCAAGCTTACGTTAGAGCAACGGTGCCAAAAATCGCAGTAAAAATTAAACAGATCCTCCTTCCTTGCACTGGGACCATTTCCATTACTGATTAAATGGATAAAAAGCTGCACAGGGCTGATATCTTCTTGGGAGAACCTCATATACTTTATTATTTGTAGTACACGCACACCTTTCAGAATGCCACTTACACTTCTTGGAATATATTATCTGTTTCAATTCACTCTATCCTTCACAATCTGCAGAGAGCCACAAAAGCTCCTTTTATGTCAGAAGAAATTTCAGATGAATAGGGGAAAAAAATACTTAATTTAACCAATTGGGAAAAAAAAGGTCATTTCCACTTGTTTCTGAAAGCTTACACATCTCCTCAAATATGACAAATCAAGCCAGATATCTTAATCATTTGTTGGAAACATCCTTATCAGTAACTTATTCATAAAGATTGCAGATGTGTGAGCTGAAAAATGTTTGGCAGGGTCCCAAAGGGGAAAGGAAGAGTATTAAAGGGTTGATCAAATAGCAATGTATTAGAGTCCTGCTCATTTGGAGAGCTTTCCATTATCCCCGTTTGTCCTGATTGGAAAAATAACAGATAAATCAGCAGGATGCCGGGTTTCTGAGGCCCATCACCGATAGGCACACAAGTGTTTGTACACACAGGTGTGGTTACAAGACCATACACACACCTGTGCCACACCTGGGAGCTCGTGCACGGCCACGCGTATGGACACGCGGGTCCTCTCGCCCGCGATGATCCTGTCTCCTGGAGAGCCTAATGGTTTTCTGTTTTGACAATTTAAACACTGTCTCAACCCTGTTGCACAAAATCAAGAGCGGTTCGTGGCAATTAATTTCTGCCGTCAATAGCGTTCTCAAACCGGGCAACTCCCCTCGGAACAGGGAGCCGTAGCAGCAAAGGCTGCGCGAGTGAAAGAGCAAGACAATTCATTAGACGACTCTGCAGCAGCTAAAAGTGGCGGGGGATGTCAGCCCGTGCTCCTGTGCTTCAATACTAATGAGTGTCATTGCATATTCATAACCCTAAATACAGTCAGCTTCTGATAAAAACTTTTGTCATCGAAGCTTCACACAGCGAGAGCAAAGCATTGCAGTCCTCGTGTCGTGGCACTTCCACCAAGCCAGTGCAAGAGCAAGATTGATTGTTTTGCAATGCAGCCTGACAGGGAACTAAGAGATACTGCCCCAAGGGTCCCAAAACTAAGCTTAGTTTGATTACAGGGCTCCAAGTAATCAAAGAAACAAAAGAGAGGGGGGAAGTGGGGGGAAGAATGTTGTTTTGTCTTGTTGGTGTGTTTGGGGGCTTGTTTTTTGTTTTTGTTTTTTTTTTATTGTTTTTTAAAGATAAAGGAGGCTCTAAAGATGTAGTTCTCCTTATTGAGTGTTGAGAGTAATTATCTGTTAGGCGTTTAAAACAGTTCATACCAATTTTTATCACGGAGGAAGAAGAATGGCAGGCGCCAGCAAACTTGTTCCCGTGTTGTAGGAACACTGCTGCATGTCTTAATAGATACAAATCTCTAAAACTGTATGAAGTTTCATGTCAATATGAATAGCAAAGATTAGTGAACTCAACCTGTCAGATATTAAAATCAGCTCTGCCAAGTGTTGTGCTACCCAGAATTCACTTCTTGCGGGTTCCTTTTCATTTTTGTTGTCAGCTCCTTCTTCTTCTCATCATTGTTGCTATTTTTATTATTAGTTTTGAGCAACTACCCGTCTACTTTGCTGGCAGTCAAATCCTGGAGGTGCACAGCTCTGCTAGCCTTTGACCCTGCAATACCTGTCTGCTGGGGCAGCTGTTAGCATCCCCTGGAGTCAAAGAAGAGAAATGTATGTTTCAGCACCCACTTTGAAAAAGCCTTGAGCATTTTCTCACTCATAATGATGTCTTCAGCTGGAATGCCAGCACATTTCCACATCTTTTTGACAGGCAAGCAGACTATAAAATATACATAAAATTAAATAAAACAGGACATTAACACAAAAGGTTTCAAAATCTGATTACAGTGCAGGGTTGCATTTTTTTTTTTTCCCACAATTATAAAATCATGCATTTGGGAAAAAAAAATAAAGATAAAAGAACTGCACAACTCAAGAGAAATCATGAAGGATTAAGGATAGGGAGGTTTCTCTAAACTTTAATATCTCAGTCATATGTATACAGGCTCTGAAAATAGAGAAATCTTGTAGTTATGATTGATTGAGGTAACTGATTATCCACAGATATTTTAAGTGTTGAGACATTAAATTGTCAGCCATATCAGTTTGATTGCAGTAAAACATGAAAACATTGACTTTTGTCTAGTTAGAGAAATTTATTTTTCCCAGAATGACAATCCTTTAAGTAGAAACCAGGCAGCTTGCCAGCTCTCCATGTCATACATTGAAGTTTGCAAATGCAACCCATATTTTCAAATGTTTCTCAAGGTTCAATGAATGGTGTATAGGTCTTAGGAAAATAGTCTTGTAATAAACAGATTTCCATATACTGCTTCAATCTTCCTTAAGCCTGGTGTAGACTAGTATTTATTCACCACGAATAAATGAATGGCAGAGACGGTGGTTTGCATTCAAGGTGTATACGTATTCAGAGCTCTTCACTTATGTAAAACATTTCTCTAAAAGAAACAGTAACCCTCCTTGGACTGAAGCTATAGGAACAAGTTTGATTAATATGTTTTACAAGCCTGAAGTAAATGCTCATCATAACTGTCAGCAAGCTGACAACTTTCAAAAAAGAGCCTTTGTTCCCAGAATGAGTAATTTGTGTGATCTTCTTTAAGAAACCACACTCAAAACCTTAGAGGAAGAAGGTGTTACATTCAGGCGAATTCTACTCAAAATGTGATTGCTGTTAAGTCTGCTTTGTATTCCAGATCCTTGATATGCACACAGTATTTGACAGGATAGCGATTTTTTTTATTATTATTATTATTTGTTGTTCTTGCTTGTCAGAACACTCGTGCTTTCTCATTAGGCAGAGGTGTACTCCACGAGTTTTGTACCCATGTGCTCAGGAAAGCCGCAGTTACCTCACGCCCTGCATCACTTACGTGTTTGCTTGTGGTTTAATAGGGCACAGAGAATTACAGGGTACCTTAAAATTCACATTTTATTGACTGAAAGTGTAAGGAAGTAGACAGAAAGTTGGAGGACCATAGAGGAGCAATTCAGTCATAGTGTGAGAAGTAAAGGGAGCAACTATTCCCTGTTTTCTGCGGTGTTAAATGTTTCCTCCTAACTGGAGTAGTAACACCCCTGCCACAAAGAATTGAGCAGTGGCATGTTGTGTGTCTCCAGCATTAACAAGCAAGAATCTCAGGAACATGTCAAGTGCTGAGAAATAAAACTGAGGTTACCCATTAGCACGGGAAAATATTTCCTTCCTGACCTCTTCAGGCAAAAGGGTTACTGTAGAGCATGAAGCATTGGGTTTGATTGCTTTTAGATAGCCAAACTCTGCTCTCAGTTGTATAATTTTGAAACCAGAAAGGAGCATTCAGCTTCAATAGTCACATAGTTATCTATTTATATGAGTAACTACAGTGAATAATAACGATGGGGTTGCATCTAGACTATTGTGTCCAGTTCTGGGCTCTCCAGTTCAAGAAGGACAAGGAATTACTGGAGAGTCCAGCAGTGAACTACAAAGATGATGGAGAATCTGGAGCATCTTTCTGGGTGAGTGTCAGAGGATGGAGTAGACTCTGCTCAGTGGTGCCCAATGCCAGGGTGAGGGGCAACGGGCACAGACTGAAACACAGGAGGCTCCATGTGAACATGAGCAGAACCTTGTTTGCTGGGAGGTACCAGAGCCTGGCCCAGGCTGCCCAGAGCGGATGTGGAGTCTCCTTCTCTGAGCCATTCAAACCCGCCTGGACCCACTTGTGTGATCTGCTCTGGTGAACCTGCTTTAGCAGTTGGGTTGGACTGGACGATCTCCAGAGGTCCCTTCAACCACAACTATTCCCTGACTCTGTAATTCTGTGAAAGAACTAATCCAATCCTTTTAAAAAATCCAGTTAAAATATTTGACTGAATGGTACTGGATTCCAGTTTGATTTCAAGCCAGATAAAAGAATTAATCTTTATTTCTGTCAGTCTGTGTGCCCTTCTATTTTTGATCTGTGGGTCTGCCTTGAATGGAGGAGATGTTCTTTGTTGTTCACCTATCTCCACTCAACTAGTCTTCTCTTTTACAGTCTTTGGGTGAACCCAAGGTGAGTTAGTCCCAGACTGAGGTCTAACCACTTGCTTTGCAATCCAACTCGCTAAATAAAACCTGTATCCAAGGTGTGTCACTGAGTGACAAGGGTGTCCTTTCCAAAGTGAGCTGAACAAACCTGGATGTGCTCCTACACCCAATGATGTAGTTAGTATGACAATATGACACTGATGCCTGTATTTTTACAGGTTTAGAGCACAAAAAACAACGCCACCTTATTTAATTGCTGGTTGAGGTATTGCTATTATTTTAAATATGGCAGAAACAGTCATAAGTTGACAGCCATCTTAGTTGCCCCAAAAGCCTTTCACTGGCCAAATTAATTTTACAGATGCCCCAGAGCAACGTGTTGACAGTAAGCCTTCTCCTTCCCAGCCAACTGTATAGACACATCCAGAGTAACACAGCAACACAATTTTAATTCAAATTCATGCTGTAGGGAGAGGATTGATGAACTACAGATAATAAAATATAGCCCAGTTTAATCCAAGGTAGGAATCCGTTCCTACCTACACAGCAATTGATTTCCTTCAACACTCTACTTAGATTATCCTTATTGTAAGATTTTTGAAAGTCCAGGGATTTTTTACTCCTTCCTCATTTCTACCTGTTTTGCCCTAATTCTGGTCCTGTTTGCAGAAACATTATTGTTTTGGACCTTTCAGGTTATTCTCCTGCCAAGTCCTGCGTTATCATCTTCTTCAGAAGTTTTCCCATTACTGAAATGAGCCTCAAATTCTGCACCATTTTTTTTAAATACTCAAAACCCTGAAATTAACAGTATTAGTGCCTTTCAAGCACTAAGAAGGAGAATGGGGGTGCTATATATTATTATTACTATCTTAAAAAGACAATATATATTCTCATCTATACACACTGTACTTAATAATTTCCTCACTTCAGAATTCTGGAGGGAGGTCATTCAGTCCTGTAATTTGCTATTACTGAATGCCTCAAATTGCTCCATCGGTTTCATGCCATACATCAGCCTGTTAAGGCCACATTTTTATTTTCTGTTAAAAGTGACCTTGGAATAGAGTTTAGAAACAAAAATGCATTAAAAGAGTGGGGGAACTGATTCACTAGAAAAAGGTTAAGTTCTGAGTATTGGTAAGTGTTGACAATGAGGACATGTAACAAAAATCTATGAATACTTGAGTGCTTTTAACAATAATCATGGAGAAGAAAAAAATTACTGACTGTCATTAAAATATTTATCCTGATGTATCTATCTTATTGGAGAAAATGGGCTCAGTATTTCAGACACCATGGTATAGTAACTGGTGTTACTTTAAATGTTTAATCACAACCACTGTAAGATAGTCAACTGAGATAATGTGGTGAAAATAGCAAAAATAAAATAGAAGGTAATGTCTGTAGACTTTATTTGAAAGCATAGTCCACTGGTTTATGCTGTAGCATCCCAGATTAATTTGCAGAATTGTCCTTAAACAGGTAAAACTCTAGTGAAATGCATGGTCAGAAACAGCCCTCACATATCATTAATGAAGGGGACAAAGGAAGAAACGAAGGAACACAGAAATCCAGCATCTGAACTGGCTGTCCCCTTGCTTTAGCACGTGGTACCGTCTACAGATGTACCACTTGCACTGGTAATTAATTTAATAATATTTTATCCGTTCTAGAGATCTCTGGTTATTTTTATTTCTCATAGCTTCTTTGATCTTTTATTCTTAACTGCTCCTGGCCTGTTAGTGTATGCGCTAATCTATTTATGTTAACCTGGCAGAGTTTCAATTCTGAAATTTCTTTGAGTTCTTGAGGTCCTGCTTTAACTTTCTACTTTCCTAAAATCAAATTAAAACAAATAAAGCTGAAGCGGGATTGTTTCCAACTGCTTTGGGGTGAAACATGAAGGCATGGGAGTTTGGCCCCTCATTTGATTTAAAAACTGAAAGTTCTGGGGAAAGGTGGACCCAAATGAGGTGAAGTAATCACAATTGAAACTGTGGTAGAGCCATGCAATCATTTCAAGTGTTTTGACCACAGATTTATTTATTATTTCATTATTTGCACCCATATACCTTATATTTTGATGACACCAAGTTGAGTGGTCCAGTTGACACATTTGAGGGACGGGATGTCATCCAGAGGGACCTGGACAAGCTGGAGAAGTGGGCCCATGTGAATCTCCTGAAGTTCAACAAGGCCAAGTGCAAGCTCCTGTATCTGGAGTAGGGTAACCCCCAGTATCAGTCCAGACTGGGATGCAGGGGTGGAGAGCAGCTCCCAGGAGAAGGACTTGGGCACAGGACACACATGGAGCTGCTGGAGAGAGGCCAGAGGAGTCACAGGAATGATCCAAGGCTGGAACAGCTCTGCTGGGGAACAGACTGAGAGAGTTGGGCTGTTCAGCTGCAGAAGAAAAGCTCCGAGGACACCTTATCGTGGCCTTCCCAGACTTAAAAGTGGCCCGTGAGAAAGATGGGACAGACTTTAGAGCAGGGTCATTGTGACAGGACAAGGGGTGATGGTTTAAAGTAAAGGAGGGAGATTCAGGTCGGACATGAGGAAGAAATTGTTGCCCCTGAGGCTGGTGAGAGCCTGGCCCAGGTTGGGCAGAGAGGTGGTGGATGAACCATCCCTGGAGACATCCCAGGCCAGGCTGGACGGGCTCTGAGCAACCTGAGCTGGTGAAGATGTCCCTGCTCATGGCAGGGGTGGCACTGGGGGAAGATTTGTTCTAACCCAAAACATTCTATGATTCTATTACTCTCTATTAGTTAATAGAATACCTTGTGGTACCATCATTTCCTCTACTTGTCACGACATAAAGTTAACTACTTGATGCTGCAAAAGGTTTAATGACTACCAAATTGCTTACTTACTTTTGAATTAAATAGGCATTAGCAAAAGGTAACCCTTTCGATTCACAATCAAAAAATAGACCAACTTCAGCTGGTCCACAGCAACCCTTGCAGTGAGATCCCTCCTCAGGTTTCCACAGCCCAGTGGTGGCAATCGGCTAATTGTGGGTGACACCAAACCTGCAGAAGTGTCTGCATAGCTGTTACGTGTGTCACCAGGAAATTTGATCTCTTCTCATTAAAACGGATGGATGGGTTTGCTCATTGCTTCGGAAGGATGTGTTTGAGTTTGCAACATCCTTTTATCCGTTAAGTTTCCTTACCTCATGCCTGGGAAGGAGGAGATTGCCTGCTTTCTGCCCATTTTGTTCTTGAACTTTCTAGGGTTGCAACCCTGGTCACCTGAAGTTATACAAGAAGTAGAGAGTTTCTATATTTCTCATAAATATATATGTTCAATCTAGCTGTTGTCCAGCCCTGTGTTACCTCATGGAAGAGGACATACCAGCAGCCTCTCATGGAAGAGGATGCAAGCTCAACAAAGATGAAACAAAGGTACCCTAGACATTTCCAACAGTGGGAATTGTTCTCTGCTTTCCACTGCTTAACAATCCCCCTTTTCTTCTTCAAAAATGCAAATCATCATCATTATATCTGAAAGGTACACATTTAATAACTTATTTTGAAAAAAAAAAAATCAAATCATTTGTTAATTTAATCTTTTTCCCTGAATCTTCGGCAAGAAGTTATACTAACATTGAAGCACATACCAAATTTCAATACTTCCATACATATACCACTTCCAGTTATTTTTCTACCCAAAATATTATCAGTCTTTTTTTATTTTGTGTTTTAAAAAATAAAGCATCTAGTGTTCCAGACAGGATATCTCTTGCAGGTTTTAAAACACAAAGAGGAATTTGGAAAAAAAATCAGAAAGTCAATGTTTTTAATTCCTGTGGGATACCTACTGTAGGAATAGCTACTATTCTCACCCATAAATATTTTCTGATTTAGCATCTTGGAATTCTGGCACATTCTTTTAGGTTTTTGCTATTATTATCACACTAATCATGTGTGCAAACAAAACTTATCAAATAAACCCACTGAGAACAATTTTCAGAAATAAAACCAACTTCTTTTTCATGATTCCTTTTTTTTTTCGCCTTTTCTAAGCATCATAGCTTGCTCCAGAAAATTACAACAAGCCTTTTCTGGAGCCAGAACTCACCCTTCCTTTTCCTTTGTCTCTGGTGTAACCTTTACTGAAACAGCCCCACTGTCAATTGATTAATATTTTCTTTGGTACCATTTTGTGCCTGCAGACTGGCACAGCAAAAGGAGCAGGTGGGCACGTAATCCAGTCATCGATTGACACAGGGAATTAACCATTTGCTAATAGATGGGTTGTTCGTGTGGCACTTTATATTTGGGTTGTACTTCTGTAAAGTAAATATTTATATACGTTGCTCATGTAATTTAATTCGTGTGTCCGTGTGTGTGAAATATACAAAGGTTATTCAAAGGTTATTTATGGTCTGTGTCAAAAGGTTATGAACAAATTGAATTTATGGAGAGGGATCACTGTTCCCTTGTGACCATGGCAGTAGCTGTTTTTCAAATCTTTCTGGAAAAAAAATACAGAGACCAGTCTTAGCCTGTTTGGTGCTCATCAAAACCAATGGCTCTTCAGCTCCTGACAGTGGTTCTTTAGACTAAGCAAGGCTATTTGTCACTAACACAGACTAGGAGATGTTACAGCATCAATTCTTAAGGGGAAGAAGCTTCCACTTGCAGACCACAAGTCACAGCACCAGGTACGAGCCGTGTTTCCACTTTCGGGAGACCATCACCTGGAAATCTGTAGGTCTTTCCTTACCCTCTCATTCTGCTGCAAGAAGTTCTCCATGTGGATGCGGTGTCCTATGATAAATGTTCTGATGCTCATGTTTTGAGGGAAAGAGAGGAATTTTTGGTTCAGCAAGCATCTTTCTCCTACCAGGACAATCTCTGGAATGCATCCTTGAGCCAGGTGGAAGACCTGTTGAGTAATACACAAATTCCCCTTACACAACATCAGTTCCTGTAATTAATATAATGGTCAATCTAGGGTAGAAAACTAGTAATTTTCTTCCCAAATAATTTTCTTTCCATTCCTTTGGTTTGCTAAAAAAACCCATGGCATATTATCAAACACCATTTCAATAGCTCTGATGTTCATCAATGAAAGTAAATGTGAACGTTACCAACAATTGTACTTGTTGTACTAGATGTCTGGAAAGATAATATTTATCAAGGTATGCACAAAGCCTTTTCTGTTGAATTTCCAGTCCATTACAACAACTTTTTTCTATGTATTTGCATCAAATCATATTCTGCTACTCTTCACGACAGGTCAAATGTGTTAAATCTGTATTCACAGATTTTAAAAGTTGTTTGCAAAGAAGTACCAGCATGTTTTTCAAAATTATCCGTTAATCATTATATATTTAGGATTTTAATGGGATTTTAACACATGACTATTGAAATTCAAATGTTTTATTATATTTTGACACATTTATTTTTACAGAAATTTTAAAATTAAGTTAGAATGATTTTTTTTCTTTTGTAATCAAGACACATGCTTTTAACTAGTGTGTAACTTCATCTATTGCACAGTGATTATAGACAATGCAACAGCTTAGAGTGTTTGCATAAAACGGTCAGGCACAGTAAACAATCAGCAAAAAATGTAATAACATCAGATTAAATCTTGAAGTTATTAATTCATTTTTAGTCAGTACTTAAATATATAAACATTTGGAGAAGTGATTGCAAAGAGCAGGTGATGACCTCAAGATTTCACCCAGTGCTAACAGATTTAGTCTGAGGTTTCTCTGCTGTTAGACATTAAACGATCTCATCGTCAATTAATCTGAATGTTTGCTTTAATATAGTTCTTGTATGACTGAAGTTTGAACATATTTCCTCAAACTAGAGATATCTTAGCGGTTTAATCTCATAATAAGTATTAAGCCTAACTTGACAATATAGATTATCAGACTGAATGGTTTTAATAAACTTAGAGTTAATTTGCTGAAAAATTATAATTACTTCTTTTTTAATCAGAGCTTGAGTTCATGAAGGGGGGAAATTAACTTTTTATGTATAGCCAAATCTCTATTTCTTCAATTTAGAGAAAATTCCTTTTCAACGTAGACTTGCCTGAGTGAGCATTGAATAAGGATTTGACTGTGGTAAATACAGCACCCAGGAAAATTATGTCTTTTCCTGATGTTACTATCAAGACAGTTGTGTTTCATAATAAATTGGCTTCGCCAAACCACACTAATGTTTATAAGCTATCAGTACTCAGTTTGTCCTGTTCATAAATAAGAGGGCAAAAACATTTATTAGTTACTATAAGTCAGTTTCTTTCTTTTTCTTTTTTTTAATTTTCCAAAGGTTTATGACACCAGTCTGTCTGTATCTCAGCTACCAGTTGCATAAATGTTCAGTTTAGGAGAAGCAGGAATTTTTGCACTCTGAAGTTTATGTGGTAAATTATTTTTCAAGAAGTGCACAAGAGCAGAGGTCTTCCATTGACAAGTCTGTGAGATGAGAGATGTGATTTGATACCAGGACAAAAGAATTGCTCACTGGAAGGCCCCAATTTTCTAACAGAAACCCTAAATTTATTTTAGGACCGCTGTCTATCACTATCAGTTACAGTTATCCCACAGCTTTACATGGAGGAATTTTGTCAGAGAAAGTCATTAATAATTTCTATTATTAATATGTGTTTGATTGTGATTTAAGAGTTGTTCTCTTGTCTTTTTTGTTTGGTTGACTGGTTATTTTTAGCATATGAGGAGTAGGTAAAGTCCATACTTGGTTATTTAACTCTGGTTAATCTAACCAGTAAGTCTTCAGATTGGAGGTGGACTGCGAAGAAATTTTGGCGGTGTCTTCAAGATTTTAAAAAAATCCATTTTTCCTGCTAATATTTTCCATTCTAAGTCAGTCTCATACCAATGTTTGTGGTGACTGTCACAAAAATACAGGGGATAGGTTGATGGGAGATCCTTTAGAAATCAAATCACATGAAGAATTTTATTAAAATGCATTGTATACTGAGTCCAGCTCTCTATTGTTCCTCCCCTTACACAGCTGCTGCAAAGCGGGTTTGAAATTACCGAAGCTGAACTTTGGTAATCTCAATGTCAACATGGTTATGAGTAATGGCTGTGTCAATGCGGGTAAGTTATCCCACACTCCAATCCCAAACTGCTTGCAGCCCAACCCAGATGTCTCTCAGACCCTTAAAATGTGAAACTGATGTTTGCGTTTTGGTCCTCTGGGAGCCTTGGCTGGTCCTCAAGACTTGAGCCCTTGTACTGTGCATGATACCCCCGGGCTGTCAAAAATTGCCAACACTCATGTCCAACTAAAGCAAGTAAACTAAAGGAAAGGAAATTCAGGCTGGACATGAGGAATAAATTGTTGCCCTGAGGGTGGTGAGAGCCTGGCCCATGTTGACCAGAGAGGTGGTGGATGAACCACCCCTGGAGACATCCCAGGCCAGGCTGGACGGGGCTCTGAGCACCCTGAGCTGGTGAAGATGTCCCTGTCATGGCAGGGGTGGAACTGGGTGAGCTGGGAAGGTCCCTTCAACACAAACTATTCTATGATTCTGCAAGTAAATTGCCATTGCTAGGACATGTTGCATTGCCATTCTTTCTGGACAAAAGTTTACAAACAACCTATCCCTGGTACCCAAGGTCCTGGCACAGGCAGGGCATCAAATTGCTCACACGTGATGTTTCTCCTGCCCCTTCTTCCCATGGCTCACAGCAAAGTAAACTGCTTTTAGATAGCACAGTTTTCAAAAAAAAATTAGGTTCATGTTCTATAAGAGTACTTTAGATTATTTTTTTTTCCTAAAATCCTGTCATTTTGTAGTACCTCATATATATGTATATATGTAGAAGAGATCATATACGTACATAATCTCCATGACTTGGAAAGTAAGAAATCATGTATATGCAGATATTCTTGTGCATGTCTGTGTATGATCTCTCCTAATTTAAAGGACTATACAAAAGGCTTGTCAGCATTTTGCTACAAAAATAGAAGTGGGAGAGAACGTGGCTTATTAACACCTGGAATATCACCCACCATCTGGTGAGGCTGAAGAGACACTGGAGATGTAAGATTTGGACACAAATTACTGGTGTGTGGACCCAGACCACAAGCTCAATCAGTTAGACGCATGTTGCATAGTTTTAGTCAGTGTTTTACACCCATTTGGCATCAGCATAAACGCCTACACAAGGTGCGGAGAAATAGAGAATTAGTCCCATCAAGCCTAATAAAAACCCAGGGAGGGAGGGGAAAAAAATCATAGTTCATTTGTGAAGCCTTGACATAATTATGTTTTTTATAACCTAAAAATGTTCTGGGACGTGCTAGTATAAAACAGAAGACCTCCTGTACAGCCAAGAGGAAAGTGTACAATACAAATGAAAACATATGGAGACTTTTAGAAACAAGCTAGAATTTGTCTTCTACAAACCCCCAAACACACGGTCTCCTGTTCTTCCTGCAGCTCGTGAGGAAAGGGTGGTTCTGGGTTTCCTCTCCAGATGGAGAGCTCAGCAACATATTCCCATTCCAGCATTTCTTCCAAAACTGCCACATTATCCCGCTTCCTCTAACACCTGCTACAAAATATTTCACACTTATTCTGTCTTGCTTGAGGTACAGGAGGAAAAGAACACTGGCACCATCAAAGGTTGTGCCCAACAGTACAGCTGACACTTCCAAAGCAAGAGGTCTCCGCCACCCTTGCGTTATTGCAGAAGGATGTTTGTTTCATGGACAACATCCAAGGAACAGCAACAACAGTACAGCTGCTGACACCTCAAATTCAGTGTAAATGGATGGACTCGTGGGATTCCTCTGGCCAGCCTTTCTTCTCTGATTTTATCTTCTATGATACGTGATGTTTTGAAGATGGAGTGCTACTGCTGCTGCTACACACAAGTAGCCCGTGGCTATGGGTGAAGAGAAGGCTTTTCCAAGCCTCACACAAGGAAATGCATTAAAAATGTAAACCACTCTAGCTGTCAAATATTTGCATGTTCAGGTGGCTTATTGGGATGTAGCCTATTGTGACACCACAAAATCTATTACATACATCTGTGGTTGCTTAATGTCGTACAGCTCTCATTAAACCCACGTTGGCCAAGGTTCTCCTGTCCTTCCAGATTCAGCTTGGTTCATGTAGATGCAAATCTCAGCCCAGATCCTCCCGTGTCCTACTACTAGTCAAGAGTGGAAGAGACTGAAAGCTGTTTTATCCCATCTCAAGCAACAGGGTCTCCAAAGCCCCATGAGCAAACTTGGAATTGCCACATCTTTATGTGAGGGCCAAAGCAATTGCTCCAAAAAGGTTCACATTCAAAACATTGTGTGGTAGAAAAGAAAGAGATGTTACAGATGCTGAGTATGTTGTCTAAGACCATCCTTCATGGACTGATCTCCACTGTGAGCAGCAGGTGGGAACACTGCAAAAGCAATGCAAATGGTCTGGGGTGCCCCTTAGATGCAGCCTCCTCATCTTGAGCCATTAACGCAAGTATGAGTTACAGGAACAGAACAGGAACAGAACAGAACAGAGCAGAACAGAGCAGAACAGAGCAGAACAGAACAGAACAGAACAGAACAGAACAGAACAGAACAGAATAGAGTAGAGTAGAGTAGAGTAGAGTAGAGTAGAGTAGAGTAGAGTAGAATAGAATAGAATAGAATAGAATAGAATAGAATAGAATAGAATAGAATAGAATAGAATAGAATAGAATAGAATAGAATAGAATAGAATAGAATAGAATAGAATAGAATAGAATAGAATAGAATAGAATAGAATAGAATAGAATAGAATAGAATAGAATAGAATAGAATAGAATAGAATAGAATAGAATAGAATAGAATGAAAGAGAAGAAGAGGAGAAGTGAAGTGAAGTGAAAAGTGAAGTGAAGTGAAAAGAGGAGAGGAGAGGAGAGGAGAGGAGAGGAGAGGAGAGGAGAGGAGAGGAGAGGAGAGGAGAGGAGAGGAGAGGAGAGGAGAGGAGAGGAGAGGAGAGGAGAGGAGAGGAGAGGAGAGGAGAGGAGAGGAGAGGAGAGGAGAGGAGAGGAGAGGAGAGGAGAGGAGAGGAGAGGAGAGGAGAGGAGAGGAGAGAAGAGAAGAGAAGAGAAGAGAAGAGAAGAGAAGAGAAGAGAAGAGAAGAGAAGAGAAGAGAAGAGAAGAGAAGAGAAGAGAAGAGAAGAGAAGAGAAGAGAAGAGAAGAGAAGAGAAGAGAAGAGAAGAGAAGAGAAGAGAAGAGAAGAGAAGAAGAGATTTCAGTTGAAAGGGACTTACAATGACTAGCTAGACCAACCACCTGACCATTTCAGGGCTGACCAAAAGTCAAAGCATATTATTAAGGGCGTTGTCCAACAGCTTCCTAAACACTGGCAGACTTGCAGCATCAATCACCTCCCTAGTTCCAGTATTTCATGACCCTCTCAGTAAATAAATGCTTCCTAATGTCCGGTTTGAAACTCCCCTGGTGCAGCTTTGAACCATTCCCACACATCCTGGATGTCAGGGAGAAGAACTCAGCACCTTCCTTTCCCTGTCCCCTCTTCGTGAAACTACAGAGAGCAATAAAGTTGCCACTCAGCCGCACTTTCTCCATACTAGACAAACCCAGAGTCCTCAGCTGCTCCTCACAGGACCTGTCTTCCTTTCACCAGCTTTGTGGCCCAGCTTGGGGTATTCTGACTGGAGAGCAGGGGCCAAGCTGCAATGCATAGGGTCTGTCTCAAAATGGTAGACCTATCACAACTGTAGACCAAGAAGGACCACATGGGAGCTTGCCATCTCCTGTTGGCAGCCCTGTATGCATCTGTCCAAGGGTGGTTCCTTAGAAGTGGACACTGAGTCACAGAACCACAATAGAGTTACTCTAAAGGTTAAGGATAAAGGTGTAGTGCAGAGTGCGATATGGGAATGGTTAATAATAGATCAAATAAAATAAAGCAAGTTGCCTTATTTTGCTCTCCAAAACTGAAACAATTGTTGACGATAGAATCACCATACTAAGGTGCAGATTTCCCAGAGGAGCCCAACGGTTGTACTTCTGCCCCCTATTAGTGCTGACCTGTACAATGGCCTGCTACGTAAAACGAAGCGGCCACGCAGCTACGTGGTGCTCCCCATGCAGATGAGCACCATGTCCACCCCAGTAGTGCTCATTTACACGTGTCAGCAATGAGATCTGGGCCCAACACAACGACTGACAAACCCTCCGCTTCCCAAAGTGAGGGTCACATTCTCCGCTCAAGGGTTGCATACATTGGGGCAGACATAGAAGGTATTTTAGAACACACAACAAAAGTGTTTTAATAGAATATAATAATTTGGGGAAATTAAACTCTGGTATTATTCTGATTTTCCTGAAAGGTGGTAGTTCCCACATTAACTGTTCTAGACATTGAATAAAACTTCATCCCACCAATAAGAGATATAAGTAGTATCACGTTTTTTAGCCATTGTCACATGGAGCAATACAAAAACATAAACTGACATACTTTTGTTACATTAGATATTAGATTTTTCAGTACTTACACCACCACAGAGAAATGATTTTCACACAGTACAAAAAATTTCAAACAACGGTAATGGGGGGGTGGGAGGAATTTGTTTTTCTCTTTTCTATTGTAACTTGGTGTTAACTTAATGATATGTGACATTGCTATCAGTGCAGCGCAATAAAAATGAAATGGTACCCAATGTGCACAGACACTATGGAAATTTCAAATGACAACAGCAACAACAAAAATTATACTTTCCCTTTCCTTTCCTATGCCCTTTGCATTAACATAAGGATATGTGACTTTGCTATCCATGCACTGCAATAAAAATGAAATTGGTGGCCAATGTGCCCAGACAGAACCTTCAAATAAAACAAAAATAAAATTATACTCCTTTACATCACGTAAAGGATACATGACGTGAGGCACAAATTTCACTTCGCTGCCATATCACAAATAATATGCCAGCTGAGAACCTATATTTCTTTCTCATCATAGGGGAGAAAAAAAGTGTACTTTGGAACAATTTTTTTATAATTTCTCTTCTTTTATAAACACTAAAAAATGTGTTTTAAAACAGTTTCTTATATTAGACTCATTGTGTTTATACATTTCCTAAATGAATGCTTTTTTGGTAAGATGTTTGTGCCTAACATTACTCAAATAAATAAAAATATACAGTCATTTTATGGGATAATAGGCAAACAGACATCTGCATGCAACATTTCCCTCATTAGATGTTATCATGTTAGCATATTTTTATGACTTCGCTGCAAAATACAATGTGCTGATTTGAAACCTTCTTAAACATAACTTATTATGCATGTTAACAACCCAAATGCTTTAGTTGCACTTGGAGAATTGTTTAATAACAGAGTAGTTAAGGGTGCTGCAGCACAAGGCGATGTGACCTGGAGGAATGTGCCCTCAGACAGCATGGGAGCAAGAACGGCAGCTCCTCATCCATGATCAGAGAACTGCTGATGGTCCACAGGTCCCTTCTTCAAGAGGACAGGGCAGCCCGCTGACCATCCTTGTTCACAGCTACTAAACCACGTTGCAAATAATTAAGCATATATTAAGTGCCTTGGCATTATTTTTCCACTAACTAGTTTTCATCATTAACACAAAGATGTTTAGCCGAAAACAGCTGGTGGAATGAACAGTTGTCCAGAAGATCACAGAATCACAGAATCACAGAATTGGCTAGGTTGGAAAAGACCTCAGAGATCATCAAGTCCAACCCTTGGTCCAACTTCAGCCCATTTACTAGATCATGGCACTAAGAGCCATGTCCAATCTCAGTTTAAAAACCTCCAGGGACGGTGAGTCCACCACCTCCCTAGGCAGGCCATTCCAATGCCTGATCACTCTTTCCGTAAAGAACTTCTTCCTAATATCCAGCCTAAACTTCCCCTGGCAGAGTTTAAGCCCATGTCCCCTTGTCCTATTGCTAACTGCCTGGGAGAAGAGACCAGTTCCCACCTGACTATAACTTCCCTTCAGGTAGTTATAGAGAGTGATGAGGTCACCTCTAAGCCTCCTCTTCTCCAGGCTGAACAACCCCAGCTCCCTCAGCCTCTCACCATAGGTCATGTGCTCAAGTCCCTTCACCAGTCTTGTTGCTCTTCTCTGGACCCGCTCCAGCACCTCAATATCTTTCCTGAACTGAGGGGCCCAGAACTGAACACAATACTCCAGGTGTGGCCTCCCCAATGCAGAGTACAGGGGAAGGATCACTTCCCTTGTCCTGCTGACCACACTATTTTTGATACAGGCCAGGATACCATTGGCCTTCTTGGCCACCTGGGCACACTGTTGGCTCATGTTGAGCTTGCTGTCAATCAGTACCCCCAGGTCCCTTTCTGTCTGGCTGCTCTCCAGCCACTCTGTGCCCAGCCTGTAGCGCTGAAGGGGGTTGTTGTGGCCAAAGTGCAGGACCCGGCACTTGGCCTTGTTGAACTTCATCCCATTGGAATCAGCCCATTTTTCCAGTCTATCCAGATCTCTTTGCAGAGCCCTCCTGCCTTCCAGCAGGTCAACACTGCCCCCCAACTTGGTGTCATCAGCAAATTTGCTGATGGTGGTCTCAATCCCCTCATCTAAATCATCAATAAAGATGTTAAACAGGACTGGACCCAACACTGACCCCTGGGGGACACCACTAGTGACTGGCCGCCAGCTAGATGCAGCCCCATTTACCAGCACTCTCTGGGCCCGGCCCTCCAGCCAGTTCTTAACCCAGCAGAGAGTGCACTTGTCCAAGCCATGGGCTATCAGCTTTTGAAGGAGTATATTATGGGAGACAGTGTCAAAGGCTTTGCTGAAGTCTAGATAGATCACATCTACAGCTTTCCCCTCATCCACTAGGTGGGTCACCTGATCATAAAAGGAAATCAGGTTGGTCAGACAGGACCTGCCCCTCCTAAACCCATGCTGGCTGGGTCTGATCCCTGGTCCATCCTGGAGGTGCTGTGTGATTGCATTCAGGATGATCTGCTCCATCACCCTGCCAGGCACCGAGGTCAGGCTGACAGGCCTGTAGTTGCCAGGGTCAGCTTTGCAGCCCTTTTTGTGGATTGGGGTAACATTTGCCAGTTTCCAATCATTTGGGACCTCCCCAGTGAGCCAAGACTGTTGGAAGATGATGGAGAGCGGCTTGGCGAGCTCTTCTGCTAGCTCCAAGATGGTGGGTTTTGAGACAATCTGGGCCACGCTTCAAAACAACAATAGTACATAAAAGGAATGGCGCTGCAGGACTGAGAGTAAGGAACTCTCCCAGTTTAATGGGAGGGAGCTCCATCTTTAGGTGCCGTAAACCAGTTGCTATAATGGTTTAACAGGAGCACAACTGTCATGGTTAAACACCCTCCTCGGAAAAGGAGGAAAGGATGGAAGGTTCAGCTGCTGGCAACACCAGGCCAAGGAGCCAACAGCACATGAGCAGATGAAGGTACCTGCTGGTTTCAATTACACTGGGATGTATACAGCCACCAAAGCAAAAGTCAAGGAATCAGAGAGGTTGATAATCTGGCCGCAAAAATGCACAAATTCACTCTTTGGTAGCTGTTGCATCACTGCACAAAAGTCCCAGGCAATTCGATCTGTGGAGAGAAGAAACTACTGAGGATGTGATTTACACACTGGTCAGTTTGAACAAACTGTTCTGTTCCGAATGCATTTAAAGTCTTTCATTGCCGTGATTGTAAGAACAGAATGAATCCTCCAAACCATTAGTGCTTTCAGCTGGGTTTGATCAAATTGTTACACCCTCCATGCCCGCGCTCTGAAAGATGAATGCATAATTGAGAAATTCTCTCTTCTAAAATATTTCTTAAATCCAACAACAAAAGAGTTTAATCAGAAAGTTACTCCCTTTTCAGAGATAGTTCTGCCATAGCTGTTTGGTTAAAATGACTGGAAATCAGAGCTACAGTCATTTAAATAATCTGTTAAAAAGCTATTACATTTCCTTAATGCTAGTCATTTTTTAAATGGCTCTTGGTTTGATTCATGAACAATACATGAACAGTACATGATTCACATGGGCAATTTTTATTAAGCACTTATTCCAAAAAGAATGTCAGAGCTGGTGAAATCCATTGCATAGTGCGACATTTTCTTATACATTTTTTCAAATAGCGTATGTTAAGGTTCAGCTTCTCATGGACTAAAGTTAACAGAGAAGTTGGGCCTGCCACAGAAGATCAAGGAGCCAACAGAGGCTGAAAGATATTATATAGATAATTATAAAGATCTTGCTGCTGTTCAAGTGCTTTTGAAGTTCTGTAATGACTTTTTGCTATCAGAAACTGTCAGGTTTAATTGAAGTCAAAGCTTGCTACTTAATCATGAGATCCATAAGTGTGTAAATATTAGTGCTGCTGCTAAGCAATGAATTGCCTTATTATTAGTTAGGGGAAAAAAATGCTTTGCACTGCTTTAAGGGCACGGCACACATTGGGCTGCACTGGCAGGTGCATTAGTGTGTTTGCACGGAGGATCATACAGCTTCAGGGAATCGGGAGCTTCTGCTTTAAATATCATTTCTAACTGACTCACTTTTGGGCTTAGCTAAGTTACTTTCCCTTCACACAACTGCTTCTCATTTGTCCCAGTCATAAGATATGGATTAAATAAAAAATTACCCACCTAACTGGGATAGTGCAAGGATTAAAAATCTCACTGTAATCTGAGAATATTCTACATCTTCAAGTGTTCAGATATTCCTAAAGTTTAAAGTTCTGCACAATATGTGAGCATAAAGGCTGTCACCTAATGTTTCATAACCCTGGTGGTGAACCTACCCGCGCTTCCTATGCACAACCAACGTGCGGACGATCCCAAAAGAAGAGTTATTGCTAATTGTCATTTTGAGACAAAAAATACATTGTGGGTTGGGCAACGTGATCAAAATCCAAAGCATTGTTTCTGCTGTGTTATAAAAGACGTTGGATTATGCAATTCAGTGCCAAAGTGACTTAGATCTGCTTAAAGAGTTCTAAATTATGGTAATCATTTAAACTGATAAGCAGAGATTTAATATGAGCCACAATAGGATTAATGAATAAATATCAGGGTCTTATGTTACTTATTTACAATCACATTTAAAAGCAGTACTACAGCTGTTAGTTATACTCAGGTTACACTGGACAGTGGGCAGTGATGTGTCTCCCAGGATGTAATTTTTCAGTTTTGCAGATCACCTAGTTAAAGTTCATCCAGTTTTCCAAGTTTTGTGGAAATCTTAACACTTTTTTAGGACTAGGCACTCTTACAACACTACTACCCACCACATACCGAAGACTAACACTGGGGGAAAAAACAGTGTGGTTAGGATCCTATGCAAAGTGTTCTTCTAGGACACATTCAATTTTAATGCATCCCAGTGGTACTGTATTTTGGGAAACGATGCTTTGTTCATTGTTGAGTTACTCAGACCCGTAATCAGGTCCTTAATATGTTCAACAAAGCATCAGGATACATGAAATATCTTACTAGATAATCCTCTTTGGAATCCACAGTTCAGTTATTAAGTATTCCTTCTACTAATCTCTGTAATCCTCTGTTGATATAGGTCAGTTAAGCAGTGGCTAAACCCCATATGATAAAACTAAGTCAAGATTTCACAATCATTCCTTTTTTATGTTTTGTTATATTTTTCTCAGCTCTTCCCGCTCCTGACGGGATGTGACTGTCATTGCAGGTGTTGCACATGGCAAATCCAGAATCCATGGGGAAGGTCTTGATGCCGACCACAAACTCACACGTATTCAGAAAATGTATGTGAAAGTCAAGACCGGGATTATATGCTGTTTGATAACTGAGATGACATTAGCTCACTAGTGTTCACAGCCACTGGATTAGCAATCAGTGTTAAATCTTCACATGCAATGAAAGTTAACAATGCTGGTTTTATATTGTCCCAAAAAAACCATCGAGTCTGCTTTCTCCTTTTGATTACAGTTCATTTAAGGGAAGAACGTTGCTGCATGCTTTGAAAATGTTTTATGTGTCTTTGGCTGATAGAACACACAAAACGTTTGAATAGGCCCATTTATTTGAGCAGACGTATTAAATAATACTTTAAATGTGAACACGCGTGTCATAAATTTTGTAGTCTCTTTAAAGTAGGATAAATCTGTGTATTTAAAATAGTCTTTCTTCAAAGTCATCCTTTTCTTTTTTTTTTTTTCAAACAATCATAAAGGAAACTGTGATTTGTGCTGCATGAACAATGCCAACACCATCATTTTAATGTTATCCATATGGGCTTCTAATAATAGATAAGAGACTACATTTGTATTGTATGTCTTAGAGACATTTAAAATCTTGATAAGGAGAGGCTGATTTCATTGGCCCCACAGTTAAAGGAAAGCAGACCCTAATTAAAAGAATTCTGTTCTGAATTAACTAGTTTGACATGTGCTAATTGACAGTTCCTGTGAAATGGTTCTAATTAAAGTCAATATGTCTTTTTCAATTAAAAGGAAATTAAGAATATACTAATATACATTAACAACTTAATCTGCCTTCAATATCCCATACATCAGCTGCTTTTTTTCTAATGTTATTGGAGAACCATCTGACATGCATCTTCTACTCTTTGGTTATGGTATCTCATTATTACTCAACAAGAACACAAGCTCTGGTGGATATCCCCTAGAGCAAGACAAGGACCTGCCAATACTCCATGCGTGCAACTCCTTATCTCTCTCCTGATAAAAGGTAAACTCAATTTTCCATGAAAAAGAAAAAAAAATGCTTTTCTCATGACCAGAGATCTCCTTATTAACTGCACGCTGGGGCAAGTATTGACAATTAGTCAGCGAATTCAAACTTTTAATAGAAGCCTCAGAAGTAACAGCGCACTGCTGGGCTGTTCTTTCATTATTTGGCCCAAGGAAAAGCAGGATTTTGACTTTCGAAAGACATCTCTCATGCTCTGTTTCAGAAGTGAATGCAGGGCACAGTTCTCTGGTGGGAATGCTTTCAATTGTATATACAAGAAGAAAATAGAAAACATGCCTGCTTGGTAGAGCGGTGCTGAAAGCCACCCCATTGTTGTTGCTGGAAATGTGATGTGGCTGTTTATAGCCACAGAATTAAGTATTCAAATGTGCAGTTGACTTTCTGCTACCAGTTCCAAGGTTCTACTGCTACTGACTTTACAAACTAAAAAAAGCTCCATTAAAAATATCAGGCCTCATGTCAATAAGGTCACTATCTTGAATGTATGGTGAGCTACGCAGAAGATTAACTTTTGTTCATGTGAACTTTGCTATTTATTTTTCAGATTTTGTTTTCTTGTTTGGGAAACAATAATGAAAAACTCAGATACATTTTGGGGAGACTAGAATCACCGGGTAAACAAGCAGAGTAATTGACTTAAAAGATAATCAGATAGCTGCTTAAAAAAAAAAAAACAACACGCCTAATATAGGCCATTAAGAACACAATCTCATTTCTATGATAAATTTTGGATTTCAAGGAACACTACTTCAGCTATGAATATTCACTCTGCTGGATTTATCCTAAAGAGAATCTATTATCTAGCCAGATTTTACCAAAGCTTGACATGTCTCCAGCAGTCTATAACAGTTTTGGTTTTTTTCAAGTGACTCTTTTAAATCGTAACAAAAACATGCATCCTTTTTCAAGAAGATGAAAATTCAGCAGGTAATCATTTACCTGTTGCATTATTAGACAAATTAAGTGATAAAGTAGCTCCACAAACTGAACCAGTGGATTGTGGAGGGTGCAGCGAAGCTTCAGAAACCATATAAAATGTTCTGGGAAGATCTGGGGGTTGTGGTGAGGTGTGATTTTCTGCTCTTGTTTGAGTTTGTTTGCTTTCCTGATATTTGTTGAAAATCATATTCATATCAAGAAGCAACAAATATCTAAAATATCTCATACTATTGAAATAAATACGACCATGTTGTGTATTACTGCCTGGTTCTGTTTAACAGAAAGAAAACAGCCAGGTTTTCAGGACTGTATGACCAGGTTTCATATAGCCAGCTACCTAATTTTTGCAAAAACAAATGTCCATGAAAGGTTTAAGTCTTTGTCCCAAACTACATACTATACAGCTTAAAATGCCTTATCTTAAAACTTAAAATAATTTCCTTGATCAAACCTCTTAAACTCATAAGGACCACTTACACAAGGTTTTGGTCCTAGCAAGATACTTGGGCCAAGCAACTTAATTCTCAGTCTAAACTAAATGTTTCGGCTAGTCCTGAGATCAAGGGCTTCAGAAAGTTTCTTACCCCTCTCTTGTGCTGCTGGTGGGTCCCTGAGATTCTAAAGGAAGATTTTAAAAGGTAAAAGAATTCAGAAAAACCTGAACTAAAGAAAAGGAGCAGCTGAGATACAGACCTTGAAAAGTGTCGGTTTGAGTCTGCCAAGTGGGGTTAAGTGCCCAGCTCCCATTGAGGACTTGGGATGAGGACTTGACCAAACTAGGTGCTAAGCTTATCAGGTCCTAGAATCATCCTTCTCTGAAGGAAAAAAAGAGCCATACATTTACAGCAGAAACTCAAATTGTATCATATTTTTTTATTTTATTTTATAATGCTGAACACTCCCAAAGCAAACTGGACCGGAGTCTTTTATGCTATGTCTTCGTATCCATTGAAATATTTTAATATCTCATAATCTGAGCATGGGACAAGATTTTCAAAGATCTTTTATACATTTGCCTAGGACCATATATGACTCACAAACACCACTCTTCTCTGCATCAGATCTTTAACCATTGCCTCAGTATGGTGCTGGTACAAATGCATCACTGAAGTAAGATGTTAAACATGTCTCTAAATTAGTAAATAAACAAACCTCTGGGAGACAGCAAAAATTCTGACTACTTGTATTCATTAAAATTCCATGGTGCTTTGCACAAGAGGAATGCTAATCCCAGAGCCTAAACTGAGACCCAACCTCACAAGCCCCTAAAATGTGCTTAAAATACAGAAAAACTTCTTGCAAGGTTTAGTTTATGGACTGCAGCTCAACAGAATTCTGCCCGTCCGAAATGCTGCTTGTTTTTCACTGGCTGCATTATTCTCTCTTCTCTCACCTCCTTTCACTGTGGCTTTGCTGTAAACTGCTAGAAACTTTTTTCATATATTCCATATTTCAGCCGTATTTCATGCAAAAGCAAGAGGATGAGGGAGGGTAATGGCACGTAAAGCACTCAGAAAATCACTTCCCTCTTACTCGCCTAGCTAAACCTGGTTCAGTATTTCAACTCCTTGGCCTAAAAGTGGGGAGAAAGGCGGAAAGAAGATGGGGCATAGTTTAAAAAATAGTTGGCTTGAATCTGAAAACACCTATTAATGAGTTTCGTTTGGACTCATAAAAGTAGTCATACTGATTTGAAGAAGCCACTGTTTGCTGGGGCATGTCAGTGAAGTGCATTTCCAGGACGTGTAAGAATCTTCTTCTCATAATACAAAGTTTTACAGTAAGGTCAGCACTCGTAGCTCTGGAGTACCACAAGTAGTCTCAAAATCCAGTGGGGCAGGTAGGAAGGGAAAATCCTTGATCACGTAAGGATCCTGTTTCATACAAATACTTCACCATTTAATAAGCAGTATCAAAACTCTCAAGAAAAAATAAAATAAAATTAAAATTAAAATAAAATAAAATAAAATAAAATAAAATAAAATAAAATAAAATAAAATAATAAAATAAAATGAAATGACATGAAATGACATAAAATAAAATAAAATAAAATAAAATAAAATAAAATAAAATAAAATAAAATAAAATAAAATAAAATAAAATAGTCACTGCATTAATCAGAGCAGTAAACTTGTGAATTACCTTCCTGTGGATGAAGTTCTAGATGCTTTTCAGAGGAGTCTGACAGCCCTGAAAGTCAAAAACACAATAAGACAAAACAAAATAAACAAATGAAAAACAATCCGGTTCCTACGAACCTTCCAGAATGCAGCTATCTTTGTCTTTGTATAAATAATTAGTGAAGCAGTCTTTCTGTTTATATCCAGCCTCGCTAGATAGAGCTGTTTGTGTGGGGAAGGAACTGCTGTGTTCTTGATGCAAGCCAAGCACATCCTATAAATTCTAGGGTCCAAGAAAAAATTTATCTTGGCAACGGGTCTGCCCAAGAAATCAGCATGTGGGACACGGGATGTTGTGGTCCATGTAAAAACCTCTGGTTAGCAAGCTTTTTCTCCTCAAGCATCTGTCCTTTTTGCGACTCTTTCTTGTTTCCCCCTCCCCTTTCACAGCTCTTAGCCGTGGATGCTGTGCAAGCTATAGATCCTCTTAATACATACATCGTGGGATGCGTTTGTTTCTGCTGCTAGAACAGATAAACGTATTTTCAACATGGATTTGCTCATGAAGTGAAAAACAAAGTCATGTGGGGTGTTTTTAATATCTTGTTGGCTTTGCTATTGAGAGCATTTGGCCCCAGGCAGCATTCATTTTACATACCATGCCCCACATCTTTTCTATTATTGTTAATTGAATATTCGCATTTCAGTGTTGCTGATCCTGACCCCTATTTGTTCCACGCATTCATTTGTACTCCGTGGCATTAATTTTTCTGGCATTATTATTAATATTTTCATGTAAATAATTATTTTACTAAAGTTATCCCCTTCACTGACAGCAAAATCAGTTTAAAATTGGTAATGTGTCTGTCTCCTCATTTCATACAGACAGGTAGATTATTATAGAAAATAACCATGGCTAATGAGGTATACCAGTTTCCAGCTTAAGTTCCTACATTTAAGTATTCAAAATTTCCTAAGCTTTACTTTCAAGCCTTTACGTTTCAGGCTGAGCTTTGTGGTCTTCACCTTTGCTCCGAGGTGTCATTTTTAAGTGAAAGCAAGAAGTTAACCAGAAATATATACTTTTATTATCCATAACAAAAGCTTAATCCAAAACAACTGACAGTTGAAATATAACATGGAGCAACTTTCCAAGAATCTTTCGTTCCACCATGACAGAGAGATCTAATTTGAACTGTGCCTTGATGCAGATTTTGATGGCTGTATTCAGGTCATATGGAGTGCACAGCCAGGGAAGACTGTGCTGAACATGTACATGGGTGACAATGCTGCCGAATGGAAAATGGAGCAGTAACACTTCAGAAAGCCTGTCTAGATTACCCTCTGCAGTGTGCTCAAAGGTTGAAAAGAGCTCCTTGTAAATCCAGCAAGGAGTAACCCCACTGGGATACCCTTTGAAATGTTCTGCAGCTCCGGGTAGATATCAAAATGACCATCCAAAATCAGGTAATGGTTTGGATTCATGCTCCCTGAAAATATGATTTGTTCAACCTCTGCACCTTTGTGGGCAGCAATGTGGCTTTGCATGAGCCGAGGAGATGCAAAAAACATTGAATGCCACGTGGATCCATCCCAAGACCTTCCAGTCCTGCTCTAACCTGGACAACTTATTGTAGACACATAACACACCAGCGTTACTTCATGAGACAACAGACTCTGAAGCCTTAAAGCAAAGTTTTTCTTCTTAGTCCTCCACCATTTTTGCTTACACTCAGGGAAGGTATATTTAAATACTGAAACTGTCAGTACATACAGATTTCATGACAGTGTACTTAACAGCTAGTAACCAACCAAGCTTACACTGGTGTTCATGCTTTGGAAAATAACGGTCAGATAAACTCACTAGATATCATCTTGTGTACAATGTGACAGGACACTTTTATTTAAGTCAAACCCCAGTCTCTGTACTTGCGACGCATGCCTGGTTGCCTTACCAATGCACACTGACACAACAGGGTTCATGCAGGTGCATCCATATGTCTGTAGGCCATATATTAAAGGAGTGAGATGTCTGATACATCTATAAAAAGAGACCATGCTGAAGTGCTGCAGCGACCAGTGAATGTGCCAGGCAGAGTCCAGTGAAAAGTATATGGAAAGTAAGTACCCTGTAGAGAGTACTCGTACTTCTGAACACAGGTGATGTTAAAATGGATAGCAGTGAAAGCAGATTGGCACTGTGAAGCTCTCTAAAATGTGTAGGTACCTTTGCTCCACTGTCACAGAAATTGTGTCTCTGTTCAACGGTCTGACAAATTTTTGGGGTGGCTAATCTACCTTCCAAACCCGTGGCACCCAGAAGGGAGACCATGCTGGCAACTGAGGTGGAAAAAAATAGGCTGTAGATTTCAGGCACAACTCATTCTGTTTTGGAAGTCAGTGGGAGAGTTTCCATGGACTTCAAAGGGTGTTGGCTCAGCACCCACCAAATTGCAAGAGCAGATCCCTGTGCAACACGGGAGAGATCAGAGTTGGCCTCTAAGTGCCAATATCTCAAAATCTAAAGCTAGAAATTGCATCTCCAGCACCAAAGTATAGCTGTTTTTTTGAGGTTACATCCACCTTTTTGCGAACTCAGCAGCATTCATAGAAACTCCTTATTTCTGAAAACAGGCACCTAACTGCTATGATAGCACATACAGAAGCAAGTTTGGAAACTTCAGTATAAGGCAGCGAAGACAGAGAAGAATAAGCGTGCAAGGATTCAAGGGGAGTAATGGATGTCCTGAAAGAACCACCTTTTCTGTAGATACTGCCATTCACCGCTGTGTATACCAAATACTCCTCATTGTCTAACCTTTGCATGATGTTCGTCTGTCTTCTTAAAGCCATGGGAATACTGAAAGAACATTATACTTTTTTGGTGGAGAACCACCACACATCTATGAAGCTAAAAGTTAATGTAGTCTCACAGACATCAGAATAAATGTTGCAGCGGAGCTTCGTCATGTTCTTGTTTGGGTAGTTAACGATTATGGCCTTGATCCATGAAATGCCTTCCCAAGCCAAAAAAGCAGCCCACTGACATCAGTTAAGTACACGTCTGTCTATGCACAGATCAGATTGCAAGGCTGGAGCCCTGAGGTGGTCTTAAAACAAGGCCAGATGATGCTCTTACGTGAGACCTCTTACTCAGCCCAGCAGAAATCAATGGGGTTGTTCAACGGAAAAAAAATTATTTACAAATGAGAATGAGGAATTTCCAGTCTGACCTTTCACGTTCCACATGGTTTGTGTATACGGTTATTGAAAATGCGATGTAATTTTATATTTTATAGTTTGAATCATATAGAATCAGCATAATTTATGCAGGATCCCACATGCCTGTTAAGTAGTCAGAATGCTTTTCATGAAGAGAAAGCGTATATGAAGACAGATCTGAGATATCTATATGTGTATGCGTGCAATGAGCAGACCAAATTTACTGAGAATAACTTACTGGAAAGAAACTCTCTAGCTGTGACATTTTACACCAGTTCTCAGAACACAAGAGGACAATCTTTATACGTATCAATAATTAAGAGAGTTTTTTAAATTCACTCCATTTTTTTCCCTGTTTTTCAGTGAACGCGAGATTGCAGTTTGCTGCGATGATGGGGAAGCACTATCCTGCGGTTTCTAAAAGGCCAGGCTCAGCAATGTAAAGCAAGACATGTCGATGAGTTGTGTTTGAGGGCGTGCGAGCGAGCCGAGCGTGTGCGGGGAATGCCAAAGCAGAATCCGGCTTGGGTTGCGGCAGAGGCGTTGTGTTGTGTTTCTATAGGTCAGTGCGTGAAAGGTGAGCCCTCCCAGCCCTTTTTCATCACCACAGTTGTGATTAAAACATCTCCTGTCCCTGCTCTTGTAGGCAGCTGCCCATCTTCCAGCTCGCTGGTTTGGGGGTTGAGAGGACACATCCCTGTTTTCAGTGCGTTTTCATGCTCTGGCGAATTAAACTGGAATGAAAACCGAGTCTTTTCTTTGTGCTTACGTTATAGCTTCCTCCTCATCTCTGCATACACGGCACAAGTGGTAGGTCCTAGATCTGGGGTACCCCTCATGTTGAGGTCTTGTTTCTCACTGCCATGCAGAGTACACGCTTGTGTGTTTTGTCCTCATTTCTTGAGAAAGGTTCTATTTGTTGCCCATGTATTTGAGGTGTGCATGCATATATTCAAACAAGAGCCAATGTACATTCACCGATGAAACGCAAATCCCACTCTACATAGTCTATGGAAAACATCTGCAGATTTTAATTAAACTCATGCATTGCAGTCAGGGCTAGAGCCAAAATCTTTTAAAAAGAGTGAAAAGGCAACAGAGGTATAAGGCAAAGCTGTAGCCTCACAAATTCAAGTGTCCTATGCACCTATATACACAGTACATACACGAGTAATTGCATCAGTGTAGTCCAAATTGAACATGACAAATAAAGTACTCAGAGTTTTTTTAAGAATAACATTTTTGACCCTTTACCAATGTGTTGTCTACAAATATCTCTCTTTTATGTACCTGCTATTTGGCATGGGGTGGTCTGCACAAATTATCTTGGCAAGAAAGATACAAGAAACAATAAAGGAAACAAGCCCAAGAAACAATACTGTTCTCCAATAAATTTTTAGGATTTGCACCAAACAAAATGACAAAGTAAGGAAGAAGAGCGCAATGTTTTAGCTTCAGAGCTAGAATTTGGATGCATGTGAAGTGTACATTATTATTATAGAGAGTCTTGTGATCCTTCTCTGTGTTTTGCTTTGCAGCCATAAGATGAGGGGGTGATCAACAGTGGGAAATGAACAGTCACTGCGGTATCAGATTGGGCTGGAATCTGTCATACTTGGAAACCAGTGTGAACTACGTGGTCTTACACCCAGAATAAGAAAGGAATGTTGAAGTTCTGATTGGGAAAAACGATCCCCCGATAAGAATAAAGCAAGACCACTCAGTTCTTGGCGTGTATTTAAACATATTTTGACACTTCACATAACCTAACCTTATACATCTTCTTAAAATTTGGCTGTTGTGGTTTTGTTTCTTTGTTTGTTTTTAAAAAGCGCAATTTTTAAAAAAATAGCTGGATATTTGTAATTGCTCAGGACCTTTTCTAAATATTCAGTGACTTACTCTTGATGACTTACAGTAAATCCAGACTTACAAAGCCGTGGTCTTCAGGAACTCGGTCTTTTGTAATGTATGGCTTTTGTTACAAGTTATTCTGATGAAGAAGGCACAGCCCTTTCCTGAACGCACCACACACAAACAAGCCCTAGTGCAGATTTGAGCTAAGATAATATTTGTTGGTATAGGAAGAGGTTGTAATGGTTTAATCTAGAAAAATAATTACAGTTCTTTCAAAAGAGGTTAATGATATATTTCCTTTTTTTCCCCCTCCAAAGTGACAAAGTCAACTAATCAAACACAAATTAGAGTCACCTTGGCACATAATCCATTGACTTGTTGATGTCAACAGATGCATAGAGTTACTGCAAACTACCAGGTGATCCACAGGACAGGTCAGGGATGAGCATTTTACTCTAAACTCCCTGTACGTTGTTGTCTATTGGAGTGATAGACTGGTCTTTGTAGTCTAGGGCTAACCTTGCTTGTAAAGAAACCATAATTTTAACAACAATGGTTGAGCGCTTGAAGTCTTTATATGCCTTTTGTGACCACACTGATTCGAGGCATTTGTGACCGTAGCTTCTTGAGGTAAAGGACATGGCGTCCAAATGAAGCAATTTGCAAACTTTACTTGGAAAGCTTCCCAACTTGCATCAAAGCAAAGTTTATGTTTGGCACCAACAGGGCCATAATTTTGCCTGGATTTGCCGCTATTGACCATTCCAGTGTTGTATAACCTTAATGTGTAGGAACAGTTAAAGTCAGGTTTTCTCCTCAAAACACATATGCATATGGCATAACACCGTTTGAACATCACTTACATACATTTATTAACCTTTGACCACAAGCCAGGAACCTAAAAGAAACTAGAAAGTATTCCAGTATCTCTCCTTAGCCTTATCTTAGTATACTGAACCCAGCCTACAATCTCTTCTTAACATTCTTAGTACACCTAGTCCAGTCCTTTGGCAGAATTTCTGAGGGTTTTCAGGAATACAGGATCAAGCTGTTCCCTGCAGCCTAGGGCCTTGTGCTGTCTCTCCCAGCAGCTGTCATACATGAAATGGTATCATCACCTTTTGAAACTTTTTCATGTCTTATGGGAGATGCGTAGTTACTACCATAAAATGTTATAAAACTTAACTTTTTTTTTTTTTTCTCGACAGAGACTTGGTTTTTCACTGTTCATAGAAAAATCTAGCTGTAAAAAATGTGTGGGACTCAACTCACCCACCCTTAACTGCCTAAAATTTAGTTCCTCTGTTCTAGAACTATTTATTTCCCTCCACAGATATAAAAGGGCAGAAAACAAAGATAAATACAATAAAGCTGACATTTTTATTTCAGGTTGGGTACCCAAATAAACCCCTCTTTGTCCGAAAGAGATTTCTACAGCTGGGCAGGATTATCACAGTGTATTGTAGGTATCTTGCCTTCTCTCATTGACATTTTTAATTGTTAATTTTTTTTCAAAGGTTTCAGGTCTACTAGGCTTAGAAATATAAAGCAGTTGGGGAATATAAGACAAGTGGTGATCTAATTTCTACACTGTGTTTAGTTTCGTGAAGGGGATGTAGGGAACAAAGTTCATCATGGAGCACAGATGCTCTTTGGGCTTCCACCCTTGTGCAAGAAAGACAGATCACATCTGGCATGTAAGTTCACATCCTAACTATAATATTCAATCAGTATGGGAGAGTGGACTAAGGAAAACCTTTGCTTTATTCTCAGGATCACTTTGGAAATCTAAATTACCAAGTTTCATCTAGTCTGTTGTTTGGCAGTTTTTTATCCCAAAATATTTGTGTCTGTTTGCACGAAGAAACAAAGTTGTTGCCACCACAGAGAGGCCACATGTAAATTGTATTATTCACTGCCAGCATCAAGGTAGAAAAAATAATTTCAATATTTCTGGACAGAACAAAGAAAAAATCCATCATTCATTAAAAATGCTATCTGCTATAAATTTCTCAGTTACAGGTACCCTCCACAATATCTTTCTTTACTTGCAAATGTTTTAGAAGCAGAACCAGATTTTCAAAAAGGTCTAAGGGGATAAAAAAGCATAGAGAGTAACCTAATTTTGCAGCATCTGGGGAAATCCTTAGCCCTGAGTTGATGCCTGTCTCTGCTCTGCTGCAACTCAGATCTGCACATGTCTCCCTGAAGCTGACATCCAACCCTGTGTCTCCGAAAACACGCAGCGCTGTCTTCCAGGGTGATGCTGTTTTATAACTGACTCGGGGATTAGGACTGATCCTTTGATGTTTTGGGTGAACGACTGAAGTATCGGTTTATGCAAAGCCTGGCTGTATTCCCAAGTCATCCCGCCCTGCGTTGTTCCTTCTCACTTTCCGTCCTAGTTCATAAAAACATGCTCTTGGAGAGATTAAATTAATCTGGGACAAAGATGGAAAAGCCACCCAGAAAGGTGACCGCAGCCTTGGCTCCCAGGACTGCTCACAGACCAGCTCCCACGTCCCACCAAATTGCTCCGGTGGGTGAGAATTCACTCAATCTGCAGCATTTTTAAATTCTAGTGCTGGAGACATTTAATTAGTTGTGTGCACTTACACATAGGTTAATAAAGGCGGATAGATGGAGAGACAGGGTGTGAATCAATGGCAGGGTTTGAGCGATTTTCTCACAGGACTATTGGCCACCTCTGCCACTGGGATTCAAGCTTTGGGGTGAAAGGAGGAAAGCAGAGGGGAAAGGTCCTTTCCTCCACAGTTTTGCTTTGGTGGACAGCTGTGGAAAACTGTCAAAAGTGTCCTGTCAAAATATCTGAGTCCTACATCCACAGTCACCAGGCATATCTAACCGTGTGTTTGAGAAGCTTTGCCTCACTCCATCTAGGAAAAAAAAATGATGTTTTTTTTCCCTAGGAAAATGCAGGAAAGGGTATGTTGAAGGTAACTAAAAATTCATAAAATTCTGAAGCACCAGGAAGTTATGAACTGAAATTTTCTGACTTCCTCACCATGGTTAATGGTATCTGTATATTTTTTACTTTTTCCTCAGATTATTCAACATAGCGCTTCCATTGATAAAATTAATAAATGCTATGCAGGCCAGCAGACAACTGGAGGGCAAAGAGCAAACCCCATCTATTTGCCACAAGCTTACATGGGACCATTTGAGATGTTACTGCTTTCTTGATGGGATGAAGTTTGGCTTTGTTGGTCTCAAGAACGTGACACTGCAAGTGTTATTGACAACCTTCAGTCACACAGGCACCTCTGAAGCAAAGGCAGCTCACGGTTCCACTGTTGCTTATTTTATGGGAAGATTGTTAATGGTTTTATTCATCATGTACTTCAGGCCAAAGGATAAATGTACTTGTTTAGATGAAAAGTCAATCTCTGTTTACAATAGCTTGTATTTTACACAGGCAGAGGCACATTTGTACAAACCAGGAAACAACACAAATTGAGGTTCAATTTAAAATAATAATATTAATAATAATCCAAGAATTTCAAGCTTAGTTTCTTAACTCATTTCGTTCCACCCAACTGACAGCAGCTCAGCACACCAAAACTCCCCATTACTCATCAGAGTGAAGACCCAAGTACTTTTTAAGGCTTTATTGGTGGGAAAGGGCTTATTCTTCTCATCTGCACTTCTCACCTACGGGTCTCATCTCTTTAGTTAACGATAGGTGAGCTCAGCTCCTTAGGTGAGATGCTCAGACTTCCAAAATGTTTATTTGCTTTCTCTGATTTTTATTTCCACGACTTCAAACTTGCTCAGTGAAAATAACGGACAGAGATCTAAAATGGAATAAGTAATTGCTTGATAGCTCCTCGCTAAGTCTTTAAAGTGCTGTGCAGCTGCTGATGTGTGTTTGTGCTGGCATCGCGGAGTGGAGCCCTGGGAATAAGGAATCTGATTTCAGAGAAACAAGAGCCAGCTTCAAAGAAGTGAGCAACTCTCCCCAGCTGATAGAACTTTTACTGAAGGAAAACAACAATGAAGTAAGAAACACACCAGCAATATCTCCTGTTACTCCTCTACAATCCTTTTCAAAACTTTCTTCTCATTTATCTGATTATGCACTTCCGTTTCTAAATTCTCCCTTGTGGTGGCTTTACCTTTTCTGTTAGTTTAGGTGTTTGATTGTAGATTTCAGTGTCAGTCCACATTACTTCAAAGCACTTTATATTAGTTATTAAAGGGGGGGAGAACCTCCTGTGATTGCAATATATCCTTGGAGGTCTCTTCAGAATGGGAAACCAATTCGAGGTTTATTAGACAACCCTTTAAAAAAAAAAAAAAATTAAATAAAAAAGTATTATCCTCTAATAATGAGCTAGCCCAGAGTTTTTTGTCCACTGATGCTACGGTATTTCAATATTACATCTAAGCTAGTTTGATCGTATTTATTCAGGAATGATCAAGTTGAAATAAACACTTTGGCCACTGAAGTATGTGTTCAGCATTTCAAGAAAAGGCTGAAAAATGCAGGGTACAAGAGGCTACGTTGAAAACTTGTGTGTTTTAAAGTTCAGTTTTTCAAACAAAGAAGAAGAAAAGAAGCATTCCTCCTCCCATTCCACCTAAAACAGATTTGGCAGCTTACTTTAAGAACAGTAAGTCCAGATTCTTGCAGTTGTGGATCTAGTCGCTCATATGGTGAAAACTCCTGGACAGAACAAAATCAATATACCTGCGCCGGCTATGTCATCCCGATTTACACCAGCTGAAGAGCTGCTTACAAGCAGTCCTCCCCTGCACATTATTGATGTGCGATAACATCTCTGCCTTTCACTTGCGGAAGGTTTTTCTTTTTCCTCTTAACTTTCCAGGCACAATTTCCTGACACTAATAGGTTGGGATATTTCTGTGGGAAGGCTCTGTGAAAGTTGTTCTTTGAGCAGGGAGAGAGCAGCACCGGTTTGTTTAGTTATTCTGAGTGTATGATGGATGAAATGTCAGAAATAATTCCACAGCCTGTTGATGCCTAATCCCAGAGGACAAATGCCTGCATTTGAAATCCCACTGCAGGTTTAATTTGCCCAAATGAATCCCCATTGCAACACCTTTTGTTACTTTTGTAAACAGTAATAAAGTAATGCTGACAAACTGTAAACCAAGAGCAAAGGGATTCTGGAATTATTAAATACCACTCACAACTAAATTTAGCTGTTAAATTTGTATCCATAAAAAGAGCTTTAACTAGGAAATACTTTCTCAAGTCCCAGTCAGTTAAGATATTGAACATCAAACACCTCTGGACTGCAAAATCTTTAGTGGATCCTGAGGTTGCAAGGACAATCGGGAGCTCAGACAATGCTCAATTATCATGGTTTATATAAAGATGTTGGGATTGTTTCTCTGAATTTGAGAATACAAGATGGTGGCTCTGGCAGCAAGGCGAGACCCTTTTATGATTCCACAGCAGTAAAACAATATATTCTGCACAACCTGGAAAACGAGGTGGGCTTCTCACTCCTAGGGTCACACTGAGGGGCAAGGACAGACTGGGAAGGAATAGGTGACCAGAGGGACCAGAAAAAAGAAGTCAGAGGAGAAAAGACTATGTAAATTAAATTGCAATATTGAATCTAAATTTGAGGCTTGCTACCACAGACAGTAAATAACTATTGACTTGATATAAGCTAAGTGTTAGTGTTTCCTTAACTTCTACAGTCTCTCAAAGACCAAAAGCAGCTATACAAACTTGACAGTTATTTTAAGTAAGCCCATCCTTATTTATATCTTAATAGCTGAGCCTGAGGGAAAGAAGAAGAACCCAGCTCTGAATTTCAGAAAGGTTGTCTAATTTTCCAAACATCAGTGTGCACCTACAACTCACTGAGTGGAAAAATAAAGTTTAAACCTCAGCCTGCACAGAATGCACATGCAGGGAATTTGGTAGCCATCCATTTCTCTCACTACGTTTTTTGTATACAACTACTTTGTAAAAACTGTTTCTGTCAGCTCACTCTTATTGCAAGTAAGAGTACACTCAGAGTGGGAAATCAGACCCTCACTGTTGTTGATTGCCTCCTGTGCAAACGGCTCCAACATTTCATTCCTAGCTGGGTGGTCAGATTGTGCTTCTCCCTCTCTTTATTTACTAGGGCTGAATTTCACTTACTACGTAAAAACGCCAATTTAAGACCTATACAAATATCATATAAGTCTGTAAAATCACTATTCCATGTAAGCAATATAACAGCTGCTTCCCTGGAACAGTAGTAATGCAGAAGAGTGTATTATATTTTAGTTTTCTTTTTTTTTTTTAATTTCTTTTTTTCTATAGAGATGATGTATAAACATCCTGGGTAAAAAGAGAGATGCTTCACAAGGTCCTTGACTAGTGAGAAGTTGGTACATGGGATTCACTTGGTATCAAGAGGCAAGTTACTCTATAAATGGTTTGAGATCAAATTCTACCCACTGTAGCTTATGGATATTTTCATTATGCATATAGATGTTTAATCCTTTTTGAATCCTACTAATCTCTTGGCCTAGGTTATAACTGATAGCAATGAGTTCAGCAAGTTAATTACAGCTTTTGTTTAAAAAAATAAAGAAAAAGAAAAAAAAAGGAGAAAAGGAAAAAAAAAGCTTCTTTTGACTACATTTTTCCCCTTTTCTGCTTCATTAAACTCTGTTTCTTGAGTGGGTAAACAGAAGAACCTGTTTTACCTTCTCGGTATGATTCATTATGTCAAATAGTGATACTGTATTCCTTCTTGCTCATTTTTGAATAGTCCCGATCTCTTTGATTTCATTTCATAGGAAAACGTGTGCTTCTTATATTGTTTTTGCAAGGCATAGTCCATGTTCTGCGGGTCAGCAGAAGGCACTGAAACCACACCACCGTGTCATCCCAGTCCCAGGACCGCATGGTCCTACACAAAACAGTCTTCAAATAAAAGATGGAAACAATCCTGGGAGCAGAGAGTGGAACCAAAAGGATGCCCTGAGCCCTGGAGCTGTGCTCCTTTTCATCTTCAAATCCTGAATCCTCCCCTTGACCACAGCCGCTTCCCTAAAGGGTGGGAAACATGGGTTTGAGCTGCCCGAGGCAGAAGGGGAAATGGGACCCACGTGTCCCCCTTCCTCTGTGACTGCTCTGACAATAAGGCTATTGCATTATGAGAAAGGGGCAGGCACTATCGTTTTCTACCTCCTCTTCCCAAAGTATTTTAACAGAAAACAGTGACTCCTGCCTCAGCTCGCTGAGAAACAAAGCGGGGAAAAAAAATAAGACCTACACTCATGAGGTTGTTTGGCTACCAACTGAATAGATGTTTTCGTCAGCTGTTTTGAATTCGTTTTGAGGTGCTGGGTAGGAAACACGGGCTGCTTGTTTGGCATTTTGGATTGTATGCCAGGAGATGTCTGCAGCAACATCAGCCATGGAGGAGGCACTTCAGTCCAGGATGACCTTGCTGTCTTCACAAGCCAGCAGCCCAGAACCTGCCTGTCCTGCACACCTGATGGGCTGAACTAACTCCAGGACATCCCTGCCTTCTTCACCAGTGGTAGAAGCAGTCCAGACTGCCAAATATTTAAAAGGATGAAATTAGGCCAAATCCCACAGTTCTGCAGGTTTCAAGACACTAGAAACAACCAAAGCCTCAAAACCAGATTTTAGACACTAGAAGGAAATACAGAACTGACATACCATTTCTATATTATTGTTTTCATGCAGCTTGGGTACCACTAACGTGTTTTAATCTGACCATTCTCTGTTTGCACTGGAGCCTCTGTACTTAGCTTTGCCCCATCCTATTGCACCTTAGCAGGAAATAAGACATACTTGTTTCATTTATTTGACGTTTAGAGTTCAGTTACAACTATTTATAAAGCTTCACTGCTGATTGCTAAACATTATGGCACATGTTCTGTTGGAGCAATGGCTTCTCAGTGAAACAAGTCCTGCTACCTCATTCTTTGCAACTGATGTCATCCATCATGATAGCAATCCAATTGAGAACACACAACAAAAGTTAGCAGGACCTTCTCAAACCATATCAAAACACCACCACATGAAGCAAGGTGACACATTTCTGGGAACAGCTATCAACCAGCGCTTTGTATGAGTCAAAGTCATTTCCAAAACCTCTCCCTCACAAGCATAACTCTACAAGCAACAAGAGAATTGGATTTATCTGAGCATTCATTCAGCTTTGTTGAGTTTTGCTGAATTCCAATTCCCTTTCCTGGTTTTATTTATGCTTTCAGTTGGACTTTGGCTGGGTTTGAAGTAGTTGACCGATCTGTGTCCTTACCTGGCTGGGAAGACCAAGACCAAAACACGGTTGGATGTTTAGTTGGAGGACGTGGGCTGTGACACGTGGGGAGGAGGTTCACCTTTGTGCGTGCCACTGATTCTGCGGGCTGGGCTGGTGGGCAATGGTGGAGGTTGCAGACTGCTCCTCTTTGTCAGTCCTAACACATGTTGGTTTTGGGATCTGCGTAAAAATCTGTGACTCATGCTCTCTGTTGCTCTGCTTGAAAAGCAAAATAGAGATTTGTTGTTCAGTGAAGTTGTTGATCATAAGTTCAATGTTTATACATTAAACATCTTAATTGCTCTTTTTTTTTTCCCCCCAGTGGCTTTTTTCCACAAGGTGGAAATCCTTTCGTAGCGATGATTGTTGATAAGGCACGTTACAAGAACCGATGTGAGGAAGTAAGTGTTAGACAGTTTGTTCTCGGGTTGCAGTGGTGTGTAAACTCCCACAGCTCCTATGTCTTCAAAGTCCCTTGCAAATGCTAAATAACTATCACCCTTATCCCCACCTTCACAAAGGAACACCACTTAAGGTTTTAGCTACATTAGGCATGGTTTAAAATGTGTGATGGAGTGGCCTGGAAGCCCAGCTAGGCTAAGGTTTTCAGAGCACAAGCTCTGGAGAAGCTGCCCCAGGACTGGTGGCACCAACTGATTCTCAAGCATCTCCCTCATGGGGAATGAAGTGTCATGAACCATCTCGAGAGCAAAGCCCACACGTGTGCTGGAGGGAGGAGTGCAACTTGAATCCCATCCTTGCACTCAGGTCATAATGTTTTCATGAAAGTTACATTAAAAATGTTACTAGCATTTTAATTTAACAAGCTCCATCAGTTTCTAATGGCACCATGTCTATTCATCACAGCATCAGTACCGCAACAATTACTTGCAAGGTTTACAAGCACTTTATATTTATTTTTCTCATAATTATCCACAAATCTGAATTATCCTGGAAAACATACTCTTCTGCAGAGTACTTCCTAACAGGACATGTGTGCCAGAGAGGAAAACGCTTCTACAGCAGCAGAGTCCTGTGCTTTTCTGTGAAGACCATGATTGCAAATTAATCCTTTGAGTACCCCTGACATAACGTACAGACCCAGAAGAACAAATAAATCTCATGTAGCTGACAAAAACTCATGGGAGACCTGAACCCTGGCAACTCTTAGGACCCCTTCCTGATGATGACCATAAAGGACCAAATCAGGCAAGGAACTTGTGGGCAACTTGAAGGAGGAGCAGCCACCTGCCCCTGGGTTCACCTGGAGCAGCTGGGCTGCTCCAGTCGTCCTTGGTTAGTGCTATATGTCTCCAAGGAATTGTTAGTGGTGCATTTTGAATCCTGAAAGTCCACATAAAGTCCAAATATGCCATTCAGTTACCTCACTAAAGGTACAAGCCAGCTTGACCCAAAAAGTGGAGTCAAATTCTTTTGTGTTTCAACTCCAATATATTTCACTTCTTTGCACTAAAAAAAAAAAAAAAAAAACAGAAAAGGATGCAGATTTTTATAACACTAAGAATTTCCTTCACTTTCTTTCATAATATGCACCATGTCCTACTACTCAATACAAGTGCAACATATGCTGTTAGGTGGGCCCATTAATTACGGTATCTCACTAGACCTTTAAAATGAAAGCTACTGCCTCTGGTGGTTTAGGTGGAACAGAGATATATAACCTCCTAAAATATCTGCAGTAGCCCCAAGTTAACAGCCAGTATTTTTTAATCCTTTTAGTTATATTAATACCCCTTTTTTTTTTTTTTTCTGGAATGGAGTTTGCCAATATAATTTGCAATTATTACTTCGGATAATAAATTCATCATTTTGGGCTCCTGACTCTGAAAAGCAAATCACCCTGAATATATTATCCATGGGAAATGAATCTGTTTGCGTGTTTCACCCAGATATATACAAAATATTCCTCCTCCTGAGGTGGAAGGGAAGGGTGGGATAGATTTTAATGAGACAGAAGAAGAATCGAGACGGTTTTCGTAATAAAATCCTGCCTAAGCCAAGCTCTCGCAGTAACAAATGCCCTGGCAGGAGGCCTGTCGGTGGACTGTGTCCAAGACCTCGGCCTGAACAGCAGCCAGGGGCTCTGCAGAACAAGCCCAACATGGTTTATCACCTTTCCCCTCCGACTCCTCACCACATTCGGCCAGCTCAGGACCTTGCTCCAGAGTGTTCCCCCTGCTTACAAATAGCCTCTTTATTCCTCAGGAGCCGCTTCGAAGGACACATCCAGGTCACCTAACCTCGTCTTGTCACTTTTCCTGTGCACAAGCCAAAAAGCAGGAACGTTAGACCGGTTGGCAGTGTCACTAGGTCTCTGAACTGTTCAGCCCCTGCTGAATTCACCACCCACCATAAACCCTGTCTCAAGTTTTACCCTGTAAAAACAGACTTAAGCCATAGCTGCTGAGAATCTTGCACTCATCAGCTTTGCGCAATATAACGATGGATGTGGATTTTTCCTGTTTACCTCAGCCTCCCAAGTTAATTTCGGTAGCTGTGCTTTCCTTTATTCTTCCTGAGGTTTAAAACCACGCCGGCAGCTTCGTGCACATTCTTTCCCTTATTAGTTCAGTTCCCAGGCTGACATTTTTGTCTCTGCTATAATTTTCATTTAAGCTAACAACTTACTTGCTGGGCTGCTCATTTGAGTCAATAGTCATGAGGGTTTGCCGAGAACACTAGCCAGGAGGCAATTGCTTGATGTTGTTTTGTCGCTGCTGTTGCTTCAGAAAAAGAATAATAATTAGAAACAGTGAGTTGGTGCGGTTGCTCTCACGGTCAGATATCATTTCTTTCACATTAACAAAAAAACACACAATGACTTGTACAGTGTATCGACATATTGTGCAGGTTGTATCCTGCACCGATTTGCCAGTCATGTTATTTCAGTTACTTAACTGCTGTTGTGCAGAGTGAAAATTGGTGAAGAATTTGACCTTTCTAGCTCTATAAGCGTTTCATAAGGAAACTTAGAAATCCTTCCTACTTCTGTTCTAATTCCATCACTTATTAAATGTTTGTATTCGGGCTTGTAATCTGACTTGATAAAATTATTCATGTGTCTTTTCTTCCCATCAATACCTTGGTACAGTGATGGGCAGATCAGAGCACAACAGTAATATTTTGAGTTGCACACAATGTTCATCTGCCTCTGTGCAGACCGGTAAATGCTTGTGTATGCAGTAAGTGCATGAGAAAATATTTTTACTGGGCTTTTTTTTGCAAGTCACAATGGACTGCAGTCGGGCTTTCTTTTCTTCTTTTCTTTTCCTGAAGAAATAATACTGCCACTTCCATATGTGATATTAAAAAGCTCCTACCCCCGTATCTTTTACTTCTATAGTCAATGCTGAGATCTCAGCCAACGGTACAGCCTAGGCATTTGCATGTCAAGATGAAAATAATCCATTTTGATCCTCTATAGAAAATGTGGGAATAGTGGAAGAAGCTCAGAAAACATTACCCATCTCTCTGTGCCATGGGAGTCTTGAGGGAATAGCATTCCAGAGAGGGGTGTGATGCTGCAGTGCAGCGCTGCCTGAAATGCTGGGAAGAGCACAAAGAGGAATTCAGACACAACAGAAGTTATCCTAACACAAATTGCATCTATGGTAATGGAGAAAAAAATATAAATTTTAAAAAAAAGAAAAAAGGACATAAAAATAACTGCTGAAATAAAGACTGGTTTCATCCCATCTAGTGCTAGCACTTAGATGTCTGAACACAGGGTGTTTGAGATGTCTAAACGGAGGGTGTTTTAACCACAGATACTCAGTACGGAGAGAGAGGATCCTGAGGTATTTATGAACAGTAGGTAGGTTGAATTAAAACCAAGATGGATCAGGCAGGGACTGAGAAGATCAGCTTATACGTGGATTTGCAGCTGGGTGTACACTCTTCTTTCTGGCCACCAGACCTGTGCTTTTAAAACGTGTTACATAGCTGGGGCTGAGCTGGCTGAGGAGCGTGCTGCTCGAACCAAGCAGTGTGTGCCCCTGCGCCATAACATTCTTTTTTGCTCTAGAGACAGATGCATTTCTCCATTCAGAAAGTCTTCAGACAGTGGGAAGGACCCCGCTGGATTCCTGCAGCTCCTGCTTTCCAGACCATCATGCATTCACAACAGGCAGAGCCTCTCCCAGGACCTGCTTTGGGTGGTGGGCTGTGGAGAGCACTATGTGCCTTGTCTTCACCTGCAGCCTCTCCTGTGGATGTGCTTTTTCCTCTTTGGAACTGGAAGAGTCATTTTGCTTTCAGCTAACTGCAGGAGATGTTTTAATGCAGGTTTTGGCTGAGCCAGGGAGAAAGTACAATCAGATTTTGAACCTGCACCACTTTCCTAAGCCAGTTCCCTCCAGGGCTGTCCTCAAGACCCACGGCAACTCTAGACTCCAGTCTTCAGAGCCACAGCTATTAACTGTTGTTGACTTAAAACTTCTTATGAATAACAACTATAGGCTGTAAAGTCCAAATGTATACAAAGACCAAGTTACAGGAGCCTAAGAATGTAAAGCAGTTAAAACAGAAACGGTGATCACATAAGTCTAACACGGATTTTGTAATGTTTTGTGTCCCCTCGGACTGCCACCCTTTCCAGCTGATGCCCTCTATGCTTTGCATATCTGCAAGCGTCAACAATCCTGATTTTAAACTTGGCCTTTAGAGTATGTGTAAAGTGCTGGAGGAAATGGTCCCACACAGCCCCCTCCCACACAAACACTCAGTGTGCAATGCAGTGTGCTCCTTCCTCTTGTGCAGGTCCCGAGGACATAAAACGTCCTGCTGGACCAAAAAGAAAACATGAAGAAGGGGAGCCCTGGAATGGGAAAAAGCAAGTAATGTTAAATAAAAATTCTAGGAGATAACATGCAAGAAACCCACAGGCCTATGAAGAAATCTGTTACAGACCGATTTTTAAATAAAAAAGTATGTATGTGTATTAATGTGGTAACAATGCTGATAGACAGATACTGGGATTTATGTTCTTCATTGCCCTTTGGTTGTAAATGTGCTCTTTATTTATTGCTAGGACCTTCAGAGCGAGCACACCCAATCTGTAGGACTGAACTACGGGAACTAAGAAAATTACTGTCTGTGTCTCTTTTTTCCTCTGTTAATCCTCAAGGATTCCTCCTACCAAGCTCTCATTTATTTTCTTACTCTTCGCCAGAGCAGAACTACTCCCATGTTCTTCTTCCTCCGCTCACCTGAGAATTATCCAGAGTCCTAACTGTTAAGACGGAGATCTCTTCTGCAGTAAAATCCTGTTTAAATCTCCTGGATATTTGGGAGGAAATAAAGACTCAAAATCTGAAAAAATAATATGTGCTAAAATTTGCGGAAGGAATAAAATTAATGCATATGCCATGGCACTACCCTGTACTACTTCCCATCTGGGAGGAAAGAAATAGGCATTTCAGCTTAATAATATGCATGGTTCTCCCATTAGATTCCAGAATCTCTTAATGTAGATACACATCATTTTCTGGATATCAACAAACCACTTGAAGTATTATTTATACTCAAGGCTAGAATGATTGCCATGAGAATAATTGTGTAAAGGCTGGAATAGGAAAACAAAATTAACATTGCTGAATGGTATTCAGGCCTCAGTGATTTGGCAAACTTAGCAAAGATCACATGTCAGTTAAATGACAGATATGAGCCGCTGCAAAAAATATAGTGGTATTTCTTGAAAATATCTGATAGAGTAAAGGTTAATGTTATTAACATTCTGCTTGGTATGTAGTTGGTGTGAATGCAATATGTTCTTTACGATTTCTGTTTTCAAATATAAATGATGCTTTATTTTTTTATTAATAGTGTGGAAGGTTGCATTGATTATTTTCTTTGGAAAAATAATTAAAGCTGTTAAGCTTGGAAGGAAAAGATCTAAACAGATCAAATCCCAGCCTACCTAACTGATCCTACAATACTAATTCTTTTATCACTCATTACAGTATTTTATTCATCTTGGTTAAATTCAAATTAATTTTATGCTTTTCTCTCTGGGATTTAAGAGCTGATTTTTTTCCCAGTAGGCCTCTCTCCAACTTAACTGGGATGTACGATGTTTTATATCCCACTTAGTGCCCTGAACCAATACAAATCCTGTGAAACCAGCAAACACTACAAAGAAAGAGGTAACATCTACTGTCTTCCCAGTGTCCACAGTTCACAGGCTGATTTTTCCTGCTTTTCCTAATGTTACTTTAAGTCACAAAACAACACTATTGTGAGCATAAGGAATTCACGTGCGAGTGATATGGACGTGATGGCCTCTCTGTTGTTGGTCATGTTATTAACCTGTCTTTACCAGGTTGACTTTGTCCACCTTTTAAACAGAGACACCCAACCTCCATCATCCCTTATTGCTAGACTAAGTTCTGCACCTTGCATTTCATTTCCTTCCCTGCCTTTCTTCTCCCCAGTCTCAGTTTCATGGGCACTGGTTTCCTCTCACATTCCCAGTAGGGAACTTCAAAGCATGCTGTAATTTCCATAAGCACCAACGACTCCAGAAATTCTTCCAGTATGTGAGTGTCTCCAGTTACTCATGCAGAGTTTTAGGAACACAAGTGAAAATATCTTGCCTGGTTTACAGACGTGTTAGAGCTCTGGAGGTGGTGAGCTGGGAACATCACACGTAAAGCTCTCTGCATTCTGAGGAAGAGGGAGATGGCCACCAAGGAGAAAGTGGTCACTGGGAAAGCTGCAATAATCAACTCCCAGCCAATATTTCAGAGGAATAGGAAAAACAACCTAGCAAAAGGTTGGAGGATGAAGGGTGTGGGTCTCTTCTCCCAAGTAACAAGCGACAGGATGAGAGGAAACGGCCTCAAGTTGCCCAGGGGAGGTTGAGGTTGGATTTAGGAACAACTTCTTCCCCAAAGGGCTGTGGGGCATTGGAACAGGCTGCCCAGGGCAGTGCTGGAGTCACCATCCCTGGAGGGCTGGACAGAAGGACATGAGGTTCTCAGGGACATGGGGCAGTGCTAGGGTTGGGTTGGCAGCTGGACTCAATCTTGAGGGTCTCTTCCAACCAAAGCAGTTCTATGGTTCTATGATTCTATAAAAATTCGTTCTATGTTGACAACTAGTGAGTTAAAAACACATGTAAGGACAGGTGAACAATGCTAGAAAGGCCCAAGATCAACATCCTAAACCAAACGCATCAAAACCATTGCTGTCTCAGTGTCTCTCAATGTGTTGGTTTGGACAACGACCCCAAACGGTGTGACACAGGCATGCTAGAGGCTGTTCTCGTCTTCTTGGGCACATCAGGGGACACAACACTGTCAGATGCTGTAACACTTGAGCAGACTTTCCCATGTCCTTTCACGTTGCGTACATTTGCCTGACAATGAGCAATGTGCAGTCTGTTGATCCGTAATGAGCACTTTTTACCTTTCGTGCTTAACCACATTGTATCAGGTGCCATTGTACATCATTTCCATGAAAGACAGACACGTGGCCTAAAGGTAAGTGAATTTTCTTTTCAAACCATTGGTTCAGTTTTTGACACGCCACCTCCTCCATTTTGACCAATCCGATTAAAATCCACCTGATTTTAAAACTACACGGGCTTTAATTTTACCCCTTGCTCAACCTTTAAATCTCATCCCCTAACTCAATTAACACAGCTTAGTTAAAATTGTTACAAACATCTTTTGGGGGGGGATTATCCTCTTAATCATAATTTTAAAATAAATGGAATATTCAATAATCTGTACTCATGATGTAATCAGAAATTTTTTAAAAATCCTATGAAAGCTATTTAATAATATTTTAAACTGCTCAGCATTTAATTAAGGCTATTAGAAGATTAGAAATGAGATAGAAAAATGAATAAGGAATAAATCTAAAGTCTGTAACCATTGTTTCTAAAATGAATGACCACATTAAGGTCTTCCAAAAACTAAAGTGGTAATACATCTTTTCTCCCACAAGATCCTGCTTTAGAAACATGCTTTTGTGTTTGGGAGGGGATTAAAGTCTTTGAAAATGTTCTATAAATAATGTGAATCCACTGAGTATCAGTCTGTCCCTTCACCAGAGCCAAAATAAGCACCCAAACACGAGGATCGTCTTCCTAAGCAGAAGAAAAATCCTCTCGTCCTTACAAAACTGGGAGCTGTGTTGAAGCTGCTGCACAGAACCCCACATGAGAAGATGCACCTCTTGTACCAGAAGACATCATGTACCCTGTCCCTCAAACCCAGTGGTACATCATGTACCCACAGCCCCCCAGTTTGTGTCACCCCAAATGGGAACTGGCTCTGCTGGTTGGGAGAGGGGCCAGAGGAGCCCCAGGAATGATCCGAGGCTGGAACAGCTCTGCTGGGAGGACAGGCTGAGAGAGTTGGGGTGTTCAGCTGCAGAAGAGAAGCTCTGGGGAGACCTTAGTGCAGCCTCTCAGTGCTTAAAAGGGGCCCATGAGAAAGATGGGAACAGACTTTAGAGCAGGGTCTGTTGCGATAGGACAAGGGGTGATGGTTTTAAACTAAAGGAGGGAGATTCAGGCTGGACATGAGGAATAAATTACTGCCCCTGAGGGTGGTGAGAGCCTGGCCCAGGTACCCAGAGAGGTGGTGGATGAACCATCCCTGGAGACATCCCAGGCCAGGCTGGACGGGGCTCTGAGCAACCTGAGCTGGTGAAGATGTCCCTGCTCATGGTAGGGGGCATTGAGGGAGCTCTGCAGGTCCCTTCCAACCCTTCTGCGATTCTATGATCAGGAGACCACCATGCTCAAGAAAGACCAACCGCCAGTCGTGGCTACATCAGATGTGCAAATGCAACCATAAAGGCTGTTTGTAGCGGTTTTCACCTTAGATACTTGCACAGATTTTAAGCATCCTCACTCTAGCCTTCTCTTTTCCCTTGTTTCAAATTTTGTTTCCCTGTAGCCATTCGAAGGTAAAATGCACCTCGCACTAAACCTATTCTAGGGGGATTTGGGATCTGATTGTGCATTTGTTCTGCAAACACCTCCCACCCCACTCTGCTGGTCATTCCCCCTGCATAATTTCCACAAAAGCCTGAGGGAGTTTTTCATGCCAGAGGACTTGAGGGTCAAGCACACTTTAGAAGAGATTCATTTTACTACTTTTTTTTTTTGTTTTTCTCAAAGTAAACTTAAAAAGCTTTAGAACTGTTCAGCCTTCCCAAGCTGAGATCAGAGTCAGACACAAAAGTGCAAATTGTAGCCCAGAATTTGGGTGTCTAAGGCTCATTTTCAGTGAGGGTGAGAGTGACTTGCTGCTCTTACCCCAGTGCCAAATTTCCACCGAGGTCAGCGTGCACGGACTTAAAATAATTCCAGCAAAGTCAAATACTCAAAAGCTCTGTCATCACAGCAGATTGCTCTCTGAGAATAGCAGGAAGGAATTACATTGCACACTGTTAAAATGTTAGCGACCACATTTCATTTTTGAAAAGGCAATTTATTTGTCCTGAAATAAAGAGTTGATTATATCTCTTATTACTGTTACAAGAACTTGATATATCACAAAGTGGAAGAGTTACAACATGTACCAACTCTCAACCAGGAAAAATGAACCTGATTCATAATTCACTTTGAGAATGTCTAGTTAGTCAATCAAGTGATTTGTAATCATAAAGGCTGCCAGGAACTGAATGAATAATGGACCATACTAAAATCCTTGGATTTTCTAGTATTCTTATTTCATTATGTGACTTTTATTGCTATTTCTGATAGTTGTCTCTCTTTCAGCAGAACAAATTAAACTATTCATATTTACTGGAAGGAATATATTTGACTGTTTAATGCGCATAATGAATATACAAATTGAGTGACCACCCTACGTGACAACCTAATGTGAGGTTTTTCTCCGCGGGAGCTAAACCTTCAGGATGTGAAGCTTCGATAGAAACAGTCGTTTCTCTCCCCGCCTCCGTTTTTCCTCTTGAAAGGATTTTTGGGGTAATCAATCCTAGCATACATCATATTGTTACAGTATATTTTCTCAAGTTGTTTTATAACTATGGAAATGACATAATTCATACAGCGTGGCATCTGTTAAAGCAACTGCTTTACCCTCTTTCTGCAGCTGAGAAGCATCTTTACACTCTGTGATTATCTAATAAAATGTGACCTCCAGCTCTGTATTTTTACCAGTTATCTGGCAGATTCAGATATATAGTTCTAGACAGAGCTGGAAATAAGAAACCACCACCTTAAACACAAAACTGTGCAGAAGTCGTAGCTCAGTATGTGTTAATTATATTCAAAACTGCAGATTTTTAATGTTTAGTTCCTTCTTCTGACTTTAGCTGCAAAACAAAACTTTTAAACCAGGCATTTAGCTTGACATGGAAAGCCCCTTAATTGCAGATTTCTATCGCATTTGAAGTTTAACTCGCTGTTTGCTATATTATTTATTGTTACCGTATGCATTTCTAGACGTATGTTTTCAATATCCTGACAACCGAATCAGACAATATGTTGTGATTTTTAAACGATCAGTGCACCCATGCTGTAAGCTACTTTATTCTTGGCATTTCCCCCTAGCTACAGAGCAGGTCCGCTGACATATTTCTGCTTCTTGTTCTCATTTACATTTATACTGATGTAATTTTATTTTGCTTGGTGGGGGGTATGCATGACAAAGGAATAGGCGTTAAGCAATAAAATGAAATTTATTATAGATTTTGCTGGTATTTCAGCCAGAATGATTTTAAGGATTTTACTGACCGTTTATTTGTCATCCAGATGTGAGGTTTAGACTTTGCCATTAAAACCAAAGGTTATTTCTTCACTAAGAAACTACGTTGGATATAGACACATCTTCACCTAACAATGAAGCTCAACCAGTCTGAGAGCAGAATGTGGCAATGGGAAAACAGTTATTTCAGGAAGCTTTGGATCAAAACTCCCAAATAAACTTGAATTAGAAAAACAGGATGTATTTAGCCAAACTGGAATACAGCCAGGACGCTGCTCCTACAGTTACAGGCATTCTCATGCTACTTTATAACAATCGCAAGGGATCACTGCCTGCATTTTACACCTTCTCTAAAGTTGTTGTCATTTCAGAGGGACAATATCAAATCAAATGTAAATTACAACTGAAGTGTAACTGCTTGCAAAAGTCGTGCCTTGGGACATATTTTATTTCTGGTAAAAACACGGCATTCTGAACTTAAATCTATGGAAATGCTCATAGCCCAGACAGGGTGCCACTGTGTCAGCAAATGAGAAAAGAAATTTGAAAACTGAAATGACAAAACTGATGAGATAGTTTTGGCTCTGTTAATGAAGTTGAGAAAAATGACAAAAAGCATTAATAAATTACTTAAATACTTCTGGTCTTACTATTCAAGTGCTAGGGGAAATTCCCCAAAAACTTGACTCAGAAGATAAAACACAGTTTTGATAGAGAAGTATCACAATTAATTTTAATGCCATTTCTGTCTGTTAATGTCATTTCAAAAAATTACTCAGAACACACACACACAAAAAAAAAGGTCAAAATTTAATTTAGTGTAATAAAGTCAATGCTGAGCTCTCTAGAAAGGGATGTCCAACAGGGATCATTTTCCAGTCATGAACTCATGCACGTATGTTATGGTTTTTGTGTCAAAAATCAGTGGATTTGGGGATGAAATCATCGTGATTTCCTTCCATGGCCGTGATCTACATCAACACATATACACGGTTTACTAGTGATGGTCTTCTTGGTACCCTGGAAAACAGTAAAGCTGAAAAGCTGCTTAGAGACAGAGCTGTATTTCTTTAATGCTGTTTAACATAGTGTAAATTGAAAGAAATGACTGGTGCAGCTAAATTTAATAGCTATGTAAAGCACTGGAACTATGCAGGATCCCACCAGTTTTAATACATTGCCTGTGATCGTAGTAATGAGGCACTAGTGTAGTAAGCCATGTGCTTTTAACTTTTTACTCACTTGGAAAAAATGAAGTATCAACACAGTGATGGCTGTAAAATCTGATGGAAGGAATCCCTGCTCATTCATTTGGTGTTTTTATTCATGCCATTTGTGGACAAGCAGAAATTTGTTATTCATTAAACACTGAATTCTAACTAAACAAATAGATTTAATTATGCTATACTTTCCATGTTTTTGCAAACTACAGGACTTTGATCTTCGATACAGCAACACATACAGCAGGGAGGTGAATTTTACTGCTGCTGGTATAAAAGACCCATAATAACAGAGGTTAATGGGTGGGCAAGAGACCATACTTCCTTTCCAAATACTGTTCAGAAGTGTGTGAGTGTTAACCACTTGCATGCCATTTCTTACGTTAAGCAACCTCAAATTTCTAGGTACATTAAAAACAAATGAATTCCTGGGAAAGCTGTGATTAACCCTCAGCAGACTTTTGAGAGACTCACAACATACCAGCTGTTGCTCATTCTTGTCTGCCTCGAAGGAAAATCAAATTATTTTCTGGGACAATATGGTTCTGGAAAAGTGGTGGTGCCCGGTTTTGAGGTACCTTGAGGTACTTTGAGGTACCCTGGTGTACCAGTTTGTTTCTAACCCTTCATCTGGCCATTTGAGCTAAATTTCGTAGAGATGTGATGATGTCCTCCAGCTCCTTGCACTGAAGATCTCCACGGCTTTCACGTATCCAACAGCTCCCTACCTACCCACACATACTTCTACGAATGCATGGCCTTCGGTAACAAAAAAAGAACAAAAACAAAAAGCTACTCCCTGCTGCTGAGCACACCAAAAATAAACTGTGTCAGAGGTCTGACTGAATGTTTACCTTTTCAGTCAGGATCTTCCCTTTAATACTATCCAGAAGTTGGGCCCAGGGCCTACCAATTGTCTTACACAAAATACATAAAGAGATGGATTCAGGATTAGCAAGACACAGATCTCCATTGTGCCCATCAGAGGAGATTGTTTCTCTTTCCCACACATTTGTTTTTACCTATACCTGTTGGTTCAGATGGACCGAAGCCAATATTTGAATCTTCCAGAACTGCAGGGTTTCAGTGCTGCAGCAGCTGAGAGCAAAGTCCAAGACCCCCACAATTTGTCAGGAAGACTGTTAAATGCAGTCAAAAACACCTTGTTTTAACGTGACTGTAAGATCTGATTTTAAAACAGCTGCTTTTGGCTTCTTCTTGCTTCTTTTATTAATATGAACTTGAAAATTGCGGATAATATTTTGAGACTGCTCCAGCAAAGCGTTTTGATAGTCTCATGTTCAAAGAGCTGATGAAACTGATATATTCCTCTGAAAACTCTTCTGCCAAATCAGTTTTTTCTTTAGAAATTGTCCGGTGGGACAATTTTTGGCCAGTTCACAGCTTGATCACTGTCTCTGCATAACTCCGTATACCGTAGCTCCTTCTGTTGTATCTTCCGATGCTGGATAATAAAAGATTTTGTGAATCAGGCCACTGCAGCATAAGCTGCTGGGTCAGGCAACTATTGCCAGAAATGTGCTTTGGGTAAAAACCTTTATTCTGCAAAGGATAGGGCTCATCACTGCACTGAGCAGCACTTGTGCCCATGGCCCCTGCACAAGGACCACTAGCCTGCCGGGCCCCTAGCCCTTCGATACATGTGCCGGTCATGGCAATGTTCAGCTCAGCTTTCAGGGTTTCAAGCTTATCCTGGTCTCTGACGTCCACCTCTTTTAAGCTAAGCCTGGTCTAGGAGGCCACCAACTGCCTCCCCTGCCACGTACCACATAGGAGATGTTTTGGGTCCATTTAAGGGATATTTGGTTTGGCTGTTGCAAGCTACCACTTGGTTACTGCCTCTGCCCAAGGAGTCTGAGGTCCACTTTGCCCATTCTCTATGCCCAGAAGGACATCTCAGCTCTGGTGCTCTGTCCCTGTTCCCAGCAGCTGGTCTGCACTCAGTCTGTGCTGCTCCAGCGGAGGAACTTGAGTGCAATAATTTACTGCAGACCACCAAGCCGAACAGGCACCCAAGAAGTTGCCCACGCGACCTTTCTCTGCAGCCACACATGTGACCCAGAGGGACAATTAACCAAAGCGTACTATTTTCAGCAGTGCGCAGCTCTGTTCTGTGTAATAAGGAGTACAACCATCTGTACTTCTGCTTGAGAAGTGGGTCCATGTGAACCTCATGAGGTTCAAAAAGGCCAAGTGCAAGGTGCTGCCCCTGGTGGGACACCCCCGGTATCAGTCCCGGCTGGGGTGCAGGATGCAGAGCAGCCCCAGGAGAAGGACTTGGGGCACTGGGCTGAGAGATCGGCCATGAGCCGCCACGTGCGCTCGCAGCCCAGGAGCAAATGGTGCCCTGGGCTGCATCCCCAGCCCCGTGGGCAGCAGGTTTGGGGGATCCTGCCCCTCTGCTCCGCTCTGGTGAGACCCCATGCAGTGCTGGTCCAGCTCGGGGTCCTCAGCACAGGACACACATGGAGCTGCTGAGAGGGGCCAGAGGAGCCCCAGGAATGATCCGAGGCTGGAACAGCTCTGCTGGGGACAGGTGAGAGAGCTGGGGTGTTCAGCTGGGGAAGAGAAGCTCCAGGGACACCTTAGTGCACCTTTCAGTGCTTAAAAAGGGCCCATGAGAAAGATGGGAACAGACTTTTGAGCAGGGTCTGTTGTGATAGGACAAGGGGTGATGGTTTAAACTAAAGGAGGGAGATTCAGGTCGGACATAAGAAGAAATTGTTTCCCCTAAGGGTGGTGAGAGCCTGGCCCAGGTACCCAGAGAGGTGGTGGATGAACCATCCCTGGAGACATCCCAGGCCAGGTTGGATAGGGCTCTGAGCAACCTGAGCTGGTGAAGATGTCCCTGCTCATGGCAGGGGGACTGGGGAGCTGGGGGAACTTGGAAGGTCCCTTCAATACAAACTGTTCTATAATCTGTAGGGGACACATCTGTCTGCAAGCTTATCATGGACAGCTCATCTTTTAAGTACATGCCCCAACCACAGCAGGCTTGTGTGAAAAAGCACCAGTTTCATTTCATCAAGTGTTTTCTCTTCATCCACCTGCCTTCACTAGACACCTAGGGCTGGATGAAGGCTCTTTATGGGACACCATGGGCCACACTGCTCATCAGTGTCCCCTTTGGGGCAAGCTTCCTCTGCCAGATGCTCCTCTCTCCTTTCTTCCTACAGGGTTCTTGGGAGCCCACGGCACAAGCATTTCTCCTACCATCAAGGGCTGGAAAGTTCAATATTTGACATCCAAATATTTGTGTGGATCAGACTCCAAGAAACCATTAATGTTTCATGTACTGGCTTAAACAATAAGCATTTATTTTCACTTATACAACTAAAATAAGTTTGTTTTCAGAAATGTGCTGAAGTGACTGCTACATCTGTAGAATTCCTGTGTTATGAGAAGAGTTAGACTAACACGAAAATAGGGTGTGACCAGCGTCAAGCCCAGTGTTTGTACCTAATCCAGCAAACCCTATGAAACAATCAACCTGTGTTTTCATAGCATAAAGTTTTCATATTTTAGTGGGAAGAAAATTTGACAAACATATTGTTCATCCCTGTTTTTTCAGATAAGTGGGTAAGGAAGGAAAATCTTGGAGAGGAGTTGCTTCCAAATTATCTAAATGGGAATAGATATGCTAATGTACAGTCAGTGAGAATCCCACGGGGACTCAAAACCTCAGGCAGGCAGAGTCTAAGCAAAGCTCTGCTATGTGCAAATCCAGCATTGGCATGGGTCTGTGTTTTGCCCAAAGATGAGCCGATCCCAGGGTCACAGCTGGAAGTTGTGTGTGGTCTGTATGCGGCAGAACCCCAGGCTGAAGCACGCAGATTTCAGCTCATCTGCACTGTGGATGCCAGAAAGGGGAACTGAGCTTTTAAAAGTGTGTCTTAACAGAGCACAAATAGCTTTTTTTCCAGCTCTAGTCTTTTGCTGCCTGGTGGGGAGTACTTCTTCACACAAACTTCTCCCGATCGATAGGGTGACAGCCCTAATGTATAGTTAGTGTATGTGCAAGGGTCATACAGCTGTCCCTTCAGTAGACATTAATCCTACATCCAGAACTATGCGAGAGGTTAATGTTTGCTAATCTAACAGACTCTCTTTCTCTCCGGTCCTGCAGGGATGAAAGGATGTGAGCTTCACTTAAGCTTTTTAAGTTGGGTCTGTGATGGATTCTGCCTGTTTTATTGCAAACCAGAGGGATGGGGGTGGAAATCTGTCTCTGCTCCTAACTCAGGTTTTCCAAGCCAAGAATATTGTTATCATCATTTACCAAGAGCAAAACTTTCCTTAGTGCCTAGCAAAGGAGAAAAGGACTCCCCTGTGTGAGCTGCAAAGGAGGAAGGGGCATAGGGGATGGGAGCATTTTCTCCCAAGCAAGACAAGCCCTGTGTTCAGAGCCAAATCTCCCTGGGGCTTGGCTATCCAAGCAGGGGAAAAAAAAAATGAACTGTTGCATTTTGTGCTTTTCCTTTCAAAGTCGCGTAACAGTGAAAAACCATTAGGAGTGGGAATGCCAGGCAGAGTGAGTCTGTGTTGTACCAGAAAAAGGAAGGGGGGTCGCTTGTACCAGAAAAGCCTTTGAAGGGAGGCTTGAGGCATTCCCCAGGACTCCAGCATTTTCCTGGAGACAGCCACCCTTGTCTTACTGCAGGCTAACCCACGCTGCAGGGCTTCCCCAGACAATGTAGGGATTTCTAGGGATTCCCAGGAGCAAACAGACAAGCCTCTTTATAAATACCGTTCTATTTCCTTCAGAACCTGTGTTGAGTGGAGAAGGAAAACGCAAGACTCTACACACCGCAGAGGGGTCTCATGCGAGTAAATACAAGAACATTGCTCAGGCAGGGCAAGGCATATTTTCTGGCATGATATCAAGGAAATCATGCTGTGACCCAAGTACTGGTATTTGGATTCAACCTGAAATTATAGTAAATTAAAATGGGAAGTAGCAGGCTAACATCCTCCAGGAGAGCAGGCGGGGGGGGAAATAATAAGACTGTATCTTCAGAATTTCCTGTGTTTGCAATGCAGTGGTTGTGTGCTATCCAGTACAACAAATTTACCATCCCTTTGAAAATATCTATTGAGCTACTCTCATCACAAGGCAGAGGTGAAATAAATGCTTCTCTACCCTCAGTGCTATCTAAAAATGCTGGTTTGGCACAGTACAGCTTTACACAAGCCTGAGCTAAAAAGACGTTATCACACAACAATGTTACTTTTTACTACAGGACTAATTACATCCAAAGTTTTACTTGAGAACACTAAATCAATACAATTTTTAGTGCCACATGGTGGGAACAACTAGATCAGCACAGTTGACCCATGTCTGCTCTCGATAAAGCAGGGCTGAAAAGAGTAGTGCTGTGGGCAGAAGAGCAGCAGTGGGATACATATAATGTGGGATCCCTTCTCTTCCCACATTCTGAACTGAAAGGGGTGTCTGAGTCTCTTTTTCCACCACATCCCAGCCCTTGGAGGCTGGATTTTCCCATCAGGTTATTCTGCTTTCAGCAGGCAGACAAATCGATCCAGGAGAGTCCAGTCCCACCCATCCCCACATCAGACCGGTGACTTCAGGACCTGACACAAACCGCATTTCATCTCGATACCCCAGACAGGCAGATGGATCAATGACAGATTAGCTATAGGCGGCCCAGTGATTTTAAGCAAGAATGAACTGCAAGATTTACGCAGTCCTTCTGCGATTCCTACCCCTGTTGTTAAGCATGAACAAAACATTTCTCCATGACTGTCAAATGCCCACTCTTCACATGCAGCCACTTGTTGAAATTATTCTTGAAACTAAACCAGCCCCTGAAAGGATCCAGCAACCTTTTTGTGTTAAAGGGGAGTGGGGAGATGAGGCAAGGTGGACTCACTTTGAGAATTGGTGGTTTTACAGCACAAGGAAAAAACTTCTTTATGGCTTTCCAGGGACTTCAGGATTCTGTGTTTCTGTTTTTACAAGAATGGGCTGATTTGTCTTAGGCTATTACTGTCTATTACTGCTGGAAGTCCCGGGGAAAGGTGGGAAGCAGAGAATTCTGGCAATCTGCCTAAAGAGAAATCAATGAAACAAATTAATCCTTCGCAGGCTGCAATGACACAGTAATCCATCATTCAGAGCTGCTTTTATACACCAAATCAGAGAGCAGAGGAAAGAGCCCTGGGGGACATCACAGACAACAACTTACAGCAACACTGGGAAAATACTAAGGAATCAGTTTATTTAAAGAGGATAGATTTCAGTTGATTGCCTATTTCGTTTTATAGAGATTTTTCTTCTGTACTGCTGCGAAGCCCTGGGCGGATGGCTCTATCTGCTTGCTGAACGTTGGCTGCCCGGATCTCCTCCGTGGGCTTCCAGAAGGGTTGTAAAAAAATAAAACGTATTTTTGTATTTTTACCCGTGACGGGTGAGGGGATGATACTGACTTTTGGAGGTATGGAGGGAGAGAGGAGGGTCCCCGAAGCCCCCGCGTGGGCTTTGCAGGATCGGGCCCCTGGGGCATCGGCGGCGTTAATCCTGATCCACTATTTCAGCTCCGTGGGATGGATGTGGGGCTAGAGACTCGCGGGGGGAGAAGGCTGGGCAGGATCAGACCAGACCTCCCCTCCCTAAACCCGCCTATCCTTGCACCCCCCTGCCGTCACCTCTTCGGGAAACCTGCGCAGCGGGGGGAGGCGGCACGCATTTGAAACCATCGACCCGTGCTTACAAGTCAGCTGGTGGTACCCAAATGACTGGACGGGGGTGGAGAGGGAAGGGGCTGCCGGCCACCCTCCCTCACCCCATAAAAAAAAAAAACAACACCACCCGTGCAGAGGCCGCGGTGCCCTCGCTGATGGTTCGTCTGTCACCGCGTGGATGTGACCCACGTCTCGGGAGCAGGGCACAGCCGGGAGCATCCCCCATCCTCCGAGACGACCACCCCCACACACACCCCTCCCCGGGACACCCCTGCGACGGCGGGAGTTTGGCAACACGCTGGAAATTGGCGCAAAACGCGTTGAACAGCAAAACGACCGAAACACGGACACCGGGGTGCTATCGGGAGGGTTTTGTTCTGTTTTGTTGGTTTTTTATTCATTCCCTCCTCCTCCCCATCTAGAGGCAAAAGGATAATTTTGGTAGCCCGCTTGCATGTCGGTTTCACCACCCTGGATACTTGGAAGGCGTGTTTTATTCTGGCTTTCCCCTACTTTGAAGAGATGGATAACGTAAGGACCTGGTGGTGCTGCTGGGGTCAGGAGAACTATGCTAATTGGGAAGCCTAATTGCTTCAAGCAGTCTTGCCTCTAAACATGGAGAGAGCCGTTGAGGGAGTCAGTCTGTTCTTAATAAAATGAAGAAGCACTGAATTTAATTCCCAAGAAAGGGACTATAAAAGTTTCCACAGTGTAACTAAATGACTTCACCTATACTATTACCCCTCAGATGACATCTTGAAAGAAGGCAGACTCAATACAGCCTCCATATTCATAAATTGGCTGTGCTTAGGCCAGTAAATCTGGACTGATTTAAAAAGACTTTTTCATCCTCCCAATCAAATGAAGTCATTGTTAATTAGATGTTTTCTGTTAACAATGTCGCTATTCCCTGCGTTACCTGCTCACACATTTAGTGAACTTCTTACAGCATCTGGATCAGCAGATTTTTTTTCCCTTCTTTTTTTTTGCGGTGTCACGTTGAAAGGTGGTTTCCCCCTTGTGACTTTCCTTTTCGGGGCGATTATCATTCACTCTGCTCCAGGCAGGATAAATGCCACCTCTGGATATTTGTAGAGGTCATTAATGTACCTGACGGGGCTTTGAGAAGAGGGAGCGCTGCGAACCCCCTCTCCAGGGGAAAAGCATGTCCGGGGTCCCCACTGGGATGGCAAGAACTCCCAACGAGCCCAGGCGGGTTTCGGGGTGCCCCCTTGCCCTACTTGAGACACCCGCCGAGAGTGACACAGGCTTGGGGACAAGTGTTCGGGAGGGTGAAAAACAACAATAAAAAAGGAAAAACCCCTAACTTCCCCCTGGTAGCTCGGGATGTTTGCAAACAAAAGAAAAACCGCAGCGTCAGCTCCTCGGGCTCTCATCTCACTAGAGGCATGTTGGGGCGTGTTTCCCTCAGTTTAAGTGGTTTATAAGAGGCATGCTTTCTCCCTGCGCCGAGAACCCGGGGGGATGCGACTTTTCCCTGCTTCCCCGCGGGTCTCGGTGCTTCGTAGCCTGCAGCAAAGCCCACGGGTGATGAGGAGGTCACGAGCGGCATCCCACAAGTTGTGATGGGATGGGAAGTTATCCCAGCGTGGGGTCTGGGAGGTGGGCGGTTATGCAGCGACGATGCTCTGGGTTACATTTGGTTGAACCGTCCCTTTCCTAGGCTGGCAGGAGAAAGCAGGGGAGTCCTGCTTAATTAGGTGTAGCAGGTGTTTTTTGCCAAGTGCTTTGCACCTAAACCAGTGACCTCTTCAGATTTTCCCCGCAATCCTTTTTGCCATTTAAGCCCGTCTTCATCCTACTTAGACAGATTCAGTCGTGTGTCTCTCTCCCGGAATCGGCTCCAAATAAACGGATCACGAATGTAAAACTATCCCCTCAAGACATATGACTAAGAATTGTCAAGGAGACTTTGGTCCACTATCCATGTCTATTATGCCAGTCACTCATCATGATCCCTTGTGGTGTGTCATACGTCATCATGACACTGATCCATGACACAGTTTAATACTATGCGGGGATGCTCCGGCACAGCACAGCTTCTTGCCTTTAACCTGCACCTTTGTAACTCGCTGTAACCGCGTCCTCTGGATCCTCTCCAAAGGACCACTGCGCAACCTAAATTAAAAGCCGCCATCCCGGTCCCTTTCCGGCCAAAAATGCGATAATCGGGGTTTCCAACTATTTCCCTGGTTCGAGGTTGTTTTGCCTGTGTTTCCCGACTCTTTTTTATCTCAGGTCCCTCAGCCCAGCGGCTGTCCTCACCCTCCCCTCCCAAACTCTGGCTGAACGGCTCATATCGGGGGATCTCCGCGCCTTGCAGTGCGCTATACCCCGCGTTAGGCGTTGAGCGCTCCTGATATTAAACTGGGAAAGGTGTCTGTCCCCACTTGAGATGTCTATTCCACTCGTGGGCGAAGGGCAACATCTGTGTGGCGGGTACACGCAGGGAGAGGTCGGCGGACGGCGAGGGAGGCTAAGGACACCAGTCTGCACCCCCCTGCACCTCCGTGGGTCGTCAGCGTGGAGGGAACCCGCGAGGTTTGCGTGGCACCATCTCGGAGCCACCATCCGACTCGGAGTCGGAGCATCCTCTGGGCTGTGGGAAGGAGACAGATCATAGCGGCGGCTGCAACGCCTGCGATTTATCACGGCAATGAACAATGTACAGTAATGCGGAGTAATTGCTCTTTCCGCTTCCAGAGGGAGCTCAAAGCTGGAAAATCAAGGTTAGAGTCTTCCAAACTGTAAACAATTTCCACAGGGCACATCCAAAGCTCACGCAGATAGACAGGGAGACAGACAGAGAGGGAGAGAGTTCCCCGTTTGTCTCGGAAGGGACTTTAAGATTCATTTAGCAACGTGCGGGGAGGGATAAAGATTCTGTCAACGTGTATTAATCTGTTTAGCTACAACACAGGGCTGAGAAACTTTTACCTGTGCGCAGCGGGAAGGAATCCGAGGTGGGGTACAAGGTGAGCGAGAACCCGGGCTGATGAACGACAGGATCAGCGCCGCAATAATTAATTCCCTGCAGACCACAGGGTTGTTTAGCAAGCACATAAACTCCAGCTGGAAACAGCGACCTGCTTGTGCGCGTTCACGTAGGGATCTCACGCGTGTCGGCTGCGAGTGAGGGCTGGTGTCCCGCCTGCGCGCAATTTCGGGGTTTTGGCTGCTGTAATACACCCGAGTGTCAGGTTGTAGCGTGGGATGTGGATATTTACATCCATCTCCGCATACGCACCTCTCCCTGTAAGTTTTCCCTCCGTGTAACTCTGCGCTCGTCCCGTATCACATGTTTTATTAAACGCAGATAAGCCCGCTCGCCGGTTCACAGTTGAGCAACGGTTGACGCTAAAAATTTAATGCTGACTCGGAAGTGGCGCTCGCTAATAAGGGGGTGCGTTGAGCACGGAGCTCTGGAAGGGCGGCTAGGATTTGAATCTGGGAGAGACGTTACTTCCCCTCTGCGCTGAGCTCGGCCAGTGCCGAAGAGGTTAAAACCATCCCCATCCTCATCCTCAACATCCTGCTCCAGCCCTGGTCGTGCCCTGCTCAACCTGCCCAGCCGGAGCAGCAGTGCATACCCACGCACACCCACGCACTCACACTCACCCCCGGGGTCCCTGACTGCTCCAGCTTCCTCCCTCCCCATCTCTTCTCCGCCCTCGCTCCACTCCCTGCCCTTCTGCCCCCCCCGCGGCCGTCAGGACTCCGAGTGGTGTCACATCCTGCGTATAAATCACGGGGAACAAGCCACAGGTTCGTTTCCTTCGGGGAAAGATAAACAAGTAAAAATAAATAAATGAAGCCGGCTTTATTGCTCTTTTAGCAGAGAGATTGCATGTCTCCGCTTATAAAAGGGGGGCGGGGGGAAGAAGAGAGTACATTAAAGAGCCACCACCGTCTCCCTGACAAGTCATTACGCCTTCATCCCCCACCAATTAACCACACCTCAAGGGGCTGCCGCTAACAGCTAAATTGGGCTGAAAACTAAAGGATCCTCTGGTCTGCCCGGGATGGGGAGGTCCCCTCGGGCAGCCCCCCCTGGAGCGGGGCAGGGTCAGTCACGGACGGGGGGAGCCGTGCCGACGAATTGCGCGCAGGCGGGCGGAGCGACGTAGGGTGCGGAGCGGGTGCGCACCCGCGCTGGGAGGCGGCAGCAGCGGAGGGGCCACGGGCAGGGGTCGCAGCTTCATGTACCTGGGGGAATCCTTCTTGAGCTGCCAAAACTTTTCTCTTTTTTTTGCTTTTTTTTTTTCTTCTATTCCTCCCCCAAAAAACTCCTCCCGCCGCGCTGGAGCCCTGATCCGTACCACAGTCCAGCAAACAATTCTATTTATCTCCTTTATAATAGCCATTTTATGCGGCACAATGCGACATATACAGCAATGAATATGTATAGAGAACTGCGAGAGGACATGAATGTTTTCGGTAAAATGCTACCTTCCCTACCTGTCTCTTTTCTTAGCTGGTTCGAACAAAAGGCATCCAGGATGCTTTTTGTGGCTCTGAATTAATTCCAAATATTTGGTACACAAACTTAGGAGCCTAAAGGAGATTAATTTTCCAGAGTAATCCAATTAAAAGATTTCTAAACTAATCTTTTGGAAAAAAAAAATAGTGCTAGGCTGAAGAGGAAAATCTGTTTTTTAAGACAGTGATTTATTGCACCAGTCTGGTCTATAGAAAGAAGCTTTCTTTGCTTGGAGATGACCACTATTCCTCCCCTCTGAGGTCGCAAATATACCCTGACATACATGTGGCTGAAACTGTTGATTTTATTTTATGGAAAGACTATAATCTAGGAGTGAATCTCACCCTTAACACGCCAAGTAAGGGAGTTTGGTCGCTTACAAGTACCCTAGACTTTTTAAAGTGCTAATAGATTTATGGTCTCTTTTCCGACGCCCATCCAGAGTAATTAGCACATATGTTCTAAATAGATGATAGTTTTGTGAGCAATAAAGCAATTACCCATCGCTGGAGCTGACGGTTCCTCCAACTAAACTCCAACCAGCAGCTAATTGGAAAAGTCATTTCAGCTCCATTGTCTGCAATTAGTCCTGCTAAACTATTACACCCAAACTACCTGGTTTGAGGTTTATTTATTCATTTCTATTTGCATTTACAAACGTTTACCAAGTCACGCTTAACTTTTCCAGGAGATGAGCCTCTCTGGGGCTGTTTTGGGGCTTGGTTTGTTGTTTGGTTGGCTGTTTTATTTCTCCCTCTCTTTTTTGCATCCAGGAGAGCCACGCTCCCATCTTGACCGTGCTGGAGGGCTCAGCGGTTCACAAACATGTGTCCACTCTGCTGAGCCGGGGTGATAAAACCCAATTTTTCCGGCCAGTGCAGCCAAGCGGGAGGGCAAGGGCGGTAGGGAGGAAGAAGGTTGATCCTGACAAAAAAAAAAAAGGAGAAAAAAGGAAAAAAAAAAAAAAAAAAGGAAAAAAAAGAAAAAAAAAAAAAAAAAAAGACCTTAATTCCCCTTCCACCCGCGCTCTGCATTTAGGGACAGCCTGGATGACCCCGCAGCACCACAAATAGCAGGTGTCCCTTGGCTGGAGGAGCCCGTGTGTCCCACTGGGGACATGGTGCCCCTCTGCCCCTTCCCATGGCACCGGAGGACGTGAAAAGATCTGTGGGTTGAGTGACCCCTTTTTTGTCGTCCATCCCCCCCCCTCTCTCCTCCTCGAAACTACCTCCTCCTGGAGGGTGGAAAAATTAAACAAGATAGCGGGGGTTGAGGACTTGTGCACAGTGAGTGGAAGAAATGTGTTAAACATCGGTTTGACGCCCCACCGGAGCTTCAAAATATACACCGGCTGGATTTCTTCTACTTAATTTAATCTTTATTGGACTGGGTTTCTTCTCGCCATCTATTCACCAGAAGTCCCAGCAAAACGTACCACAGGAGAGAAGAGAGGAGGGGGACGGGGACGGGGGCGTACTGTTTAGTCCTTCGTTTGAACTGCAGACTTTAGCAGGTATTTAGCAGGGAAGCACTCCAAGGAGTTTGAAATAGGTCTCTCAAGTCAAGACTTCTGCCCAGGGCTTGAGCTGGTCCTGGAGTGGAAAAGATTTGTGTGTTGGGATGGGAACTTGTAGCCTTAGCAACAAAGTAGTCACTTGAAGGAATTTAGAGCGAAAGCATCCCAGACTGAGAAAGAAACGCCGATTTCTGAGCGGCCAGGAGGGAAGAGATAGTGCCCTGGTTTGAGCCTCTAGAACAAAGCTTTTTCTATTTGCCAGCGACCCCCAATTTTGTCAGCTTCTCTTTTACCTTTTTTTGGTTAAGCCTAGGGAAAAAAAAAAAAAAAAAAAAAAAAGAAAAAAAGAAATCCTCGGCAGGATGACCTCCAGAAAATCGCTGGCAGCCTCGTCGCTGCCTGCACACGGGCCGGGCTCGGGCAACCAGCAAAGCAGAGCCAGCTGACCACCGATGAGCATCAGCCCCCTCCAAAACTCACCCTGTCTCGGTGGCCGGGGCTGCCTCTCCCAGTCCTGTCACCTTCAATATGTGAAAATTACCAAAATCCCGGGGTCTGAGGGAAAATAATGTCGGGCCGTCTCTCTGCGCTGCGCCTCCGAGCATCCACCCCCGGGAAGGGTCCTCACCGACCGGGCGCTGAGATGGGGGTTCGGGGGGGAACTCTGTGGCCCTGGCTGTCCCCCACTCCCCCAGGCCGCCCCGCAGGATTTGGGCAAGGGGTACAAGGGGTACCCTGCCCCGTAGGGTGCGCGCCTGTGTCTGCGGTGGCGCGCAGGGTGCGCGCATGGCAGAGGCTACCCACGCGTGTCCCTGTGTGCGCGCACCCACGGGCACCAACCCCTCCGGCCGCGCAACCCTCGCGCGAAAACATTTTCGTTGCTCCCAGAGCACACACACACATCCTTTTTTTTTTCTTCTTTTTCCATTACGAGCGATTAGATGGTGTCTATTCAAAGTTGCTGATCCAGAGAGAAAATAGGAGTAGATAAAAGGAGATTTCAAGTGACCTCCTCGTCCCTTTCACACCAACCTGAGCCCTAGAATAGCCAAGGATCAACTCGGACAAAAGCCCTTTCCTTTTCCCTTTCAGCTTCAGAAGATTCAGTGCAAGGGGTTAACAATAAAACATATAACTCTAGCCCCGTTTGGTAGGATCAGGCAATTTTGTATACCTTATTAACGACACCGTTGGATATGCCCGGGCTTCACCCCTAGAAACGTGTGAATTAAAAAATAATAATAATAATATTGATAAAGCCTTGGCGTGGTAAAATACATAGCAATCATTTAAGGCTCTTGTGTTGGGCTGGAGCGATTTGCTGTGTTTATTCTGTTTCGTTTAAACTTTATTTAAAGCGCATCCCCGTCCTCCCCACGCAGACAGAACACGCTATAATAAACATATCTTACTCTTGACAGTTTAAGTGAAAACTCTAAGGTTTATTACTCAGATCAACTTCTGATGAGGTAAATATGATCACAGCGCTACTGTTGTTACCAGCCGCACTGCTGCATTTTCCCCAGCAAAATACTTTTGCACCTTTTTATCTCGGGTGCTGGGAAGAAAGTGACATTAAATACTTAAACGTCTTGGAGCCGATGTCTGGTCTGCAGAAAGTCCAGCTCGAATCTCCTCCTGACGGACTAATCCCCGCAGTAAAAGAAATGGGATCTCTGACAGGTAACTATTAAGGAAATGATTATATACTGCCGTCGATTGCGTTGTCAGGACAATCTCACAACTTTCAAACTCGTTTCCAAACGTCAGCTCTTCATCAAAAGCCCCAGTCCAATTCGGAATGATAAATAACACCAAATTCACCCCTAACAGAAGGCGGGGGTTTAAAATACAGTCAGAGGTGTCTCAACGCGAAGCCTCGTGCTAATGGTTTTTGTACACTTTTGTTTCTCTTGGCTTCGGTGCTCAGATCACCGCAGCTTTATTTGTGCCGAAAGTAAATATTTGGTCCTGGATCCACCAGTGTGTTGAAAATTATTCCCAGATTTGCCTTGTATAGGAAGGTTTTATTTGCATCAAGAGGTCATAAATTTCTTTTTCCTGGAGCTCTACCTGGGAATTGCCATGCCTTGTGTTGTTAGACAAGTGGCCTTGGGTTTGGGTGCTTTCTCTCCCCTTCGCACGCAGGCGTGGAATAGGGTTTGTTTGGTTGTTTGTTTTTTGTGGCTTTTTTTCTATTTTATTTTTTATTTTTACTTCCAGGCACGGTTTTTTTTTTTCTGTTTGATTTTTTTTTTTTAATTAAAAAAAAAAAAGGCAGGTTTTCGGATGCTCAGGCTTATCAGTTCGAACGCACGGCGAGTGAAAACTTGTGATTCAGCGTCCTGCTTTCGGGTTGGCACCGCAGCCCGGTACTTTCGAGCGCTAACAAATGACAAACCCGCGGCTTGGCGCGGCCTCGCTGCCGGGGAGACTGCGGGGACAGCAGATTGCCTTCCCGAGGGGGTGCGGGGGGGGCGGACCGGGAGGGGGGGCCGTTGTCACGCCGCTTTTTTGCCAGTCCCGTCTAGAATAATTCCAGGGAAGCAGGCGGCGTGCGCGATCGCCTCTCTGGGTGAAGCACACAGGGAGGGCGAAAAGCGAAGTGTGTTGGGGCGGGGGGACTGGGAGGGGACCCTTCCCGGGGGTCGTGGGACCCTCTGGGATGTGCGAACGCTACGGACAACGTGGGGATGTAGCTCACGACCCCAGGAGCGTGTTTCGGGCTGAAGAGGAACAAGTCCGCAACCACGAGTGATATTTTGAAAAAATAAATACATGGGGCAGGATACGCGTGATGGGGTGATCAGGGGTACGAGGGCAGGGGGGCGCTGACGCGGGGAAAGGCGGAGGCCCCTCTTTCCCAAGGCCATTCGCCTTCAGTGAGATGTCGTGAAACGGCCTGGGCAATGGGCTTGGGCGATAGTGTCAGGGATACCTGGAGTGGGAAGGTGCCCTCCCCGGAGGCCGGGGAAGGAGAAGGGGGGGTGTATACATCCACCCGTCATCGGGCCTCCTTTAGAAAACGGCGGGGGTCGGCACGAAATGTCCCCGGGGGTGCACGTCCCGCAAGGCGGCTGCGGGCAGGTGCTGCGGGCGGCAGCGAGCGAACAGCCCAAACCAGCACCCGGAGGACCGGCCCCCCCCGGATGCCCAGGGTGCTGCAACCCACCAGAGACTCCCTTTCCAGGGTGGGGGGGGGACACGACACACCGCTTCCCTTCGTAAAGCACCACCTCCTGCCTGCACACCTTGCATTGCGCTCCTCAAAGAACTTGGTTGTTCTCCAGGTCTGGCTGAGGAGCGGGGAGAGAAGGGGAAAAAGAAAGGGGAAAAAAAAAAAAATAAAGGGGGTGGTAAAAGGGGAAAAAGGCCCCAGCACCTCTGATGGGAAATGAGGCCTGGCTGCGCATCGGCGGTTGTCGAGGCCTGGCACGGTACCACCGTCCTCAGCCCGGCTGCGGGGGACCCGGGTGGGCAACAGGGTCGGGACACACGGTGGCAGCTGTGGGGGGTCCCGCGGTGACCGGTCATCCCCGGCTTTGCAACAGGACCGGCCTGGGGAAGGGGTTCTCCCGACGGCTCCGACCGAGAGGAGCAGCAGCGGGAGGGCTGGGGAGCAGAGAAAGGGACCCCAAAGCGACTCTCTGGTTTTACAGTATCCCAGCTTGAAGGTGTCCGCTGGTCAGAGCAGGGGAGGGCTCAAAATGCTAAAAATTGGGAGCGAGAGGGACATTTTTGCACACCAGAACTGCTGTCGCTCCCTGTGACAGCAGCCTGTATATTTATTGTCCTCTGTCTATCCTGGTACCTCCGTACATGTATGCCCATGTGTGTATATACATATATGTATATATATATGTATATATATATGTGTATATATGTACATCCGTGCATGTACGAGTGTATTTATGTATACATGTGTTGCCTTGTGGAGCTTGGCAGATGAAGCAGGCACGTAACATTCGTTTTGGAAAATGCAGGCTACCGATCTCAGCTCCCAGCTCACATGCAACCGTGCCACTTACAAAATAATAATAATAATACCTTCAGCTGGGTTTTATATTATACTCTACGCCCCCTCGCCTTCCTCCCCTACAGAAATAACGTGTAGATGTTGTAACCACTAATCTCCAGAGGAACTTTTCCAGAAGGGGAAAAGAAGGCTGCAGAGGAGAGAGAAGCCAGCGTCGTCCCGGGTTGGGTTACACCGGGGAGAAAGAAAGAGAGACAGAGAAAGCAAAAGAGAAGGGGGGGTGGGGGAAGCAAAATCAAAAAAAGCCACTAAATTCTCTTAAAACCCTGTCACCTTCAGATCCCAGCCTGAGCCGGGCCTGAGGAAAGCGGTGTCTGGGGCGACAAAGGGAAAATTAAGTCTGAGCATGTCCCCAGCGCCGTCTCCTCTACCCATTTCAGATCCGCAGAGGTTAAAAAACAATCAAAGCTCATTTCCCAATTAAATGTGAGTTGTGACCATTTTTAAGTGTCCCTGTAATTTGTCGGGGAGAGGAAACGTCTCCCGTCGATTGAACTGTGCTTTAACCTGGTCAGCTGAAGCATGAGGCTACTTTTATTGATGGATGCCCTCCGTCCCGGCTCCCTCCCCAGCCTCCTGCACAACCACAGGACGCCGCAGATGGGATTTTCCCCGGGATTCCCGCAAACTTCACCGGTCCCTCATGTATCAGCTTTTTTTTTTTTTAACCCCCATTTTATAATCTCTTTCCCTCAGCATGCAGCAAATGAATACCGCCAAGCGCTCACAGACAGGCGAGGGGAGAAAATACCTCCCCGCCGCACACCCCCCTCCCCAGCCCAGCGCAATCTGAGCGGGTTTAGGTTTCCTCCTGATTGCGGTTGCGCCCAGCCTGGCTGGGAAGCATCTGACCGCTGCCCCTTTAATCTGTTGACATTATCACCCAGATAAACAGGCTGCCATCGATCTTTTCATTAGGTGATCAAATAACAAACAGAGCAGGTGAAAGAGAAGAGCGTCAGGATGCTCGCACTTCGCTACCCCGGCGCCCTGCTGCGGTTTGGGGACAGAAGTTGCGCTCGGCATCACCGTGGGGTCGGTGCCCGTGGAAACCCGCGTGGGTCAGCCCTTAGACATGCGTTGTGTGAGCGGCGGGTGAAGCGGGGTACAATACCCACACATAGGGGGAGAGGAGAGGGCGGGGGGGGTTGGTGGGGGAATGTGAAGAAAGTCTCTGGACAAAATAAGGTCTAGGCGCCTCTCCCCCGCCCAAATAACGGGATGCCCAAATAACGGGACGCCGGGGGTGAGGGCAGCCCGAGGGGGGGGTGGGAGGCTGGGGAAGGTCTCCCCGCCAAGTGCCGCGGCCCCGCTCCCCTCCCTCTGCCCCGAAAGCCCGAGGAGAGCAGCGGTGACTTGCCTGGGGTGTCCCGGGGTGTCCGGGAGCCGGGGCCGGGAGGAGCTGCGGGCTGCTGGGTCCGTCCACCTTCTCTCAGGCTTTTCTGCCTCTGTCTGTGTCTGTGTCTCTGTCTCTCTCTCTCTCTCTCCCCCTCTCTCTCTGTGCCTTGCTCTGCCTCTTTTACTCCCTGTCTCTTCACAGTCTGGGGAGTAAAATCTAGATGATATACATACCGAGCTTGCTTTTTTTGTCCGGTTTAATCTTATTCGTTTCACCTTTTCACTGACCAAGAGACAGGACCGAGAGTTTATTTGGAAAGAAGGAGAGAGAGGAAAGGAGCCTACTGTTGCATAGTCAATAACATCCTTTTTATCAATGCAATATACAATAGAGACGGCTTGGCCAAGGGACTCATTGAAAATCTCTTCATTATTTCGAGACAAAATCAAGCGTTTATTCTAATCTCAGAAATGATGAAGGATTCTCCTCTCCAGCCGGCTCCCAGCCTGAGATTTCAGAGCTGACAGAGAAAGAGGGGGGGGTGAGGGGGAAAAAAAAAAAAAAAAAAAAAAGAAAGAAAGAAAGAAAGAAAAAAGGAAAAAAAAAGTGATCACGATACATCACAGTTGAAGCCTTTTTTTCCTCTTTCTTTCTCTAAGTGAAAGCAACCTCCCTTTACAAAAAAAAAGAAAATTCAGACATACATTTCATCCCCTTTCACCCTCCAGGATTTTTCCCCCACTTTCAATCTGATTATAAACTTTTATGGGAGATAAGAGGAGAGTAGGGTTTGGTTTGGGGAATTTGGGTTGTTCGGTTTTGTTGGTTTTTGGGTTTTTTTTCCTAAGTTTGTTTCTTCTTTGTCACATGCAGTCCTTCGACCCAAAGCAAATTTCAGACTTCTGAGCAGAACAGGGAAGGCTGCGGGAATACAGGCTTCTGAGAAAGAAGAGACAGAAATTAAAAGGGGATTCTTCTCTCTAGTGCAGTTTTCTACTTAAAATAAAGAAAGGGCAAAACAAAACAAAACAAAAAAAAAACATAGAAGGGGGTGTGCAAGGCCGCAGACAGGCCTGGTGGCCCCCCCGGGCTCCCCGGGGCCGGCGGAGCGGTGCCACTAGATGGCAGCCGGCGCCAGCGATTCCCGCTCCGCGCCGCCGGGGCCGCGGAGGGGAGCGGAGCGGGGCGGCGGAGGGGCGGAGAGGAGCGGAACGAGGTGACCGCCCCCCCTGCGCATCCCTCCCTTCCCAACCCCGCGCTGATCAACTCACTTTTGGAAAAAGGATCCACGGATGATGGGGGGGGGGTGGGCGGGTGGGGTGCGGCATTGCGCGGAGGACGGTTGGGGTTGTTCTGGACATTCCCACACCCCCCCAAAAAAAAAGAATTAAAAGGGAGAGGGGTGGTGATTTCCCACGCGGAAAGCGCGGAGCCCAGCGGGGCGGTGGGAAGAGGTGGGGGCGGCACACTAGGTGAGGGGTGGGCGACAAAAAATAGCCCAAAGTGGAATGGGAGCGTGTGGGGATGTCCGGTGTGTGCGTGTGCAAGAGTCCGCGTACCGAGCGCGTTTTCTTCTCCATCATTAAAACCCCTGGCGTGGCTTTTGCAATTGGGAAAGGAGAGAGAAATCTTGATTTCAGACGTAGTGAGGGGGGAAAAAAAAAAAAAAGAGAGGAAAAAAACCACCAACTTTTCACGGGGAGCCTACATCGTTCCCTTTTAATTCCCCCTTTCCGCCTATCGCAATGCATCCTCCTCTGTCGATGTGTGTGCTGGGGTGTGTGTGAGAGGGGGAGAGAGAGAGACCGTAGACGACCCATACTAATCAGGTCTCAAAGTAAATAGCAGCGCAGGGCGATCTCAATGTAAATTGTGCTTGTCAGAAGAATCCCCTCTCCCTCCCTCCTTCTACCCTCCCTCCCTCGCTCGCTCCCCCCACACCCCTCTCCCTCCCCTCCCTTCCCCATCCCAGTCGGTAGGTAGCGGAGAATAAAAAAAAAAAAAAATTAAAAAAAAAATTAGAAAGAAGGGGGGGTGTGAAGCTCTGGGGGGGCAACCAATAGAGTGAAGGAGGCTTGGCTAACCTTAGCCTCCCATTTTCTCTCCCCCCAATTCAGGGCTCTGACCAGTCAGTCGCCTTTGATTATCAGTTGCCAGCAGCCCTTCTCTTGGCTCCTTGACACGAGCTCCATATAAGGCAGCGATCTCCATAGAAACGTGTCAGTTTCAATAGTAGTGTCAAAGTTCACTATATACAGACATTCGCGCAGATCCCCCTTTCGGAAACATTGCTCTGCTAGGCTTCCCGTTTAAACGCATTCATTTTTTGGGTCTCTCTCTCTCTCTCTCTCTCTCTTCCCCCCCCCCCCTCCCCTTTCTTGCATATTCTATTAGTTGTGTGCTTCCCCCCCCCCTTCATCTCCCTCTTCTCCTTCCTTTTCTTCTTTTTTCCACCCTTCCTCCTTGTGTCTTTCGCTTCATTCCTGCAGGAGAAGAGGAGAGAGGTGAAACTAAAAAAAAAAAAAAAAAAAAAAAATCTCGGAAAGAAAGGAAAAAGGGGAAAAAGCAGAGAGAGAGACGGGGAAAAAAAAAAACCGGAGAGAGAGAGAGAGAACGCGTTCACATCTTAATACCGTTATTATTTTGACCATTCCTGCCTATTTTTTTTATTTTGGGGGAGGGCTTCGCTTCTGGCTGATGAGTTTTTACCCGAAATACTTTTTTTAGGCAAACAAACAGAAAAAAAAAAAGAACGTTTTGTGGGGGGCGATTTCCACCGATTTTTTTTTATTATTATTTTTTTTCCTCGCAACCGGCATCGTGCACTCTCACAAGAGAAGAAGAAGGAAGGGGCAAGAAAGAGGAAAAGAAGAGGATTTATTTACCCGACCTACTTTGGATCTCTCTTTTTCCTGCGCGTGTCATTATTATTCCCGTTCTCTATTTTTACACTTCGCCGTGAATTCGTCTCCTCTGCGAATTTAGTCACATCCGATTTTTTTTTGCGAATTTTTTTCTTTTTTTTTTTTAAAAAAAAAAAAAGGAGAGAGAGAGCGCGAGCAAGCGAGAGAGACAGAGAGCGAGAGAGAGCAGCTCGGGAGAGAAAGAGCAGCGACCGGCAACCTCCTCCTCCTCCTCCTCCTCCGCCGCCGCGACAGGAGATCAAACTGCCTCAGCTCCCCGCCCGCCTCCGCCGCGCTCCCCGGCTCCACCGCCCTGAATGGCTGACGGCGCCCTGCCCTGGACCTGGCCCCCGGACACCTCCATGCCCTGATCGCCGGCGGACGGCTCCTCTCTGCACCTCCCGCCTTCCCGAGAGCCCCGCACCGGCACCGGCGGCTGCAGCGGCAGCGGGAGCAGCCTCCGCGGGAGCGGCGGCGGCCGGGCCCCGGCGGCGGCGAGCGGCGAGCGGCGACCTCCTCCTCCTCTTCCTTCCCCTCCTCCTCCTCCTCCTCCTCCTCCTCCTCCTCCCTCTCCTCCTCCTCCTCCTCGGCGGCGCGGCGGTTTCCTCTATGCCTGCACATCCTCCGAGCTCGTAGCGCCCGGACCGCGTGTGCCTGTGCCCGTGCGTGTGTGTGCGTGTGTGCGCGAGTGGGGAGCCGTGTGCCTGCGTGTGCGTGTCCGGCGTGTGACTCTCCTGAATGCCTCTCCCGACAGCCTTGTTTGCCGTTTCTGATTTTGCAACTTGAAGTGGCGGCGGGGGGGGGGGGGGGAGGGCGAGGAGAGGCGGCGAGGAGAGCGGGAGTAGAGGGGGGAAGCGGCCAGGCGGGGGTCTTTTAAAGAAGGGGGGGTAGCGCAGGAAAGGGAAGGGAAGGAAAGGGAAAGGGAGGAAGAGGAAAGGGAAAGGAAAAAAAAAAAGAGAGAGAGAGAGAGGGAGAAAATCCTCCGTTGCCCCCTCCCCCTCCCTAAAAAAAAAAAAAAATAGCGAGAGCGCGAGCGAGAGGAGGGGGGCTCGCGGCGAAAAATAAATAAAATAAAGAAAACGGCAGGAGCGGCTCCAGCCGGCAGCAGCGGCGGCAGCAGGGCAGCGGCGGCGGCGGCAGCCGAGGCGGAGGCAGGCGGCAGGCAGGGTCCCCTCGCTCCCCGCTCGCCCCCGGCGCCCGGCCGGCCACCTCCCCCCCGCCCCCCGCCTCTCTCCCCGGCAGCCCGCAGCGAGACGCGCCGCTCCCCAGCACTTTTTTGGGCCCGAGATATGGCAATGGTAGTTAGCAGCTGGCGAGATCCGCAGGAAGACGTGGCCGGGGGCACCCCGAGCGGCCCCAACCCCGCCGCGGCGCAGCCGGCCCGGGAGCAGCCACCCCAGCAGCAGGGAGGCTCGGCCGCCCCGCACACCCCGCAGACCCCCAGCCAGCCGGGACCCCCTTCCACGCCGGGCACGGCCGGGGACAAGGGAACGGGCCAGCAAGGCTCGGGTCAGAGCCAACAGCACATCGAGTGCGTGGTGTGCGGGGACAAGTCCAGCGGCAAGCACTACGGCCAGTTCACCTGCGAGGGCTGCAAAAGTTTCTTCAAGAGGAGCGTCCGCAGGAACTTAACTTACACATGCCGCGCCAACAGGAACTGTCCCATCGACCAGCACCACCGCAACCAGTGCCAGTACTGCCGCCTCAAGAAGTGCCTCAAAGTGGGCATGAGGCGGGAAGGTGAATATTTCTTCCCTACTATGCTATCGCTCCCTCTTCCCCGCGGCTGTGCAGGCGTGCGTGTGCCAGGGCTCTCCCTCTATGTGTGTGTCTGCCTGTGCATACGCGCACACACGCGCACCTATATGCATATACATATATATACACGCGCGCACACGCGTGCATATATATATATATATACATATATATACAAAATTTACGGCTCTCCGTGGCGATCTAGGTCTCTCTGTATTTCCATGCACATGTCAATCTCTCCCTCTGCCTGCACTCCATCTGGCAGCTTTGCGCCAGGTTTTCTTGTTATTGTTGATGGTGGTTGGTGGTGTTTTCTTTTTTGCTTTTCGGTTTGTGCCTCCTGCCCTCCTCCCGCTCCTCCCCACCCCCTTCCCCGGCACTGCCGCGCTCGCCCCTTCCCCACTCATTGTGCCGAGAATTTATTAGTGTTATTAGTATTATTATTATTTCGATCGCTTGCTAAATATTTATCATTAAGCCGCTGTCTCCGCTCCCGCGCGTGTGTGTGTGCGTGTGCGTGTGTGTGTTTGGATGTGGTTTTGTCTATTGTTGGCATGAGACCGGGGGGTGGGGGGAGATACATCTCTCTCCCGTACGAGATGTGCTTCCATTCAGCTTCCTTCCCCCCCACCCCTCCTTCCGCCCCATCATTTCTTTTTAAACCCGCTACACTTCTCGGTAGATCCATTTCCCAGCCTCATTTTTCACGAAAGAAAGATGAAAGACGTGTAAGTAGGGAAGAAAAGAGGAAAGTTGGTTAAAAAGAGGAAAGGGGAAAAGAAATAAAAATAGAGGGGGAAATGTGCTACTGTATCTCCGCTTCCCTGTGCTTCACTGTGCCCCGGAGTGTGTTTCTGTGCGAGATTTGGCCTTGTTTTCACTCCATGCGTTCAAAGGAAAGTTTGTGACTGAACCGGGTTTCTGCTTCACTTCTGTCATTTCTTCTTTTTTTTTTTTTTTTTTTTAGCACGCTGCTCATTTTATTTCTTCATCAAACTCCACCCTCTCCTTAAAGCCTGCATACAAATCGCGATTTATAACCTATTTACCGGTCCTTCTCATTTTAGCAGAATCCGCAGCCTGCATCTGGCAGCGGGCTCTTCACCATTTCCAACTGCTCTGCTATTTATTTTCCTTTTTTCCCTCCTCCTTTCCAAGAGTCACTGTGGTTTTCCTTGCGTTCAGGCTCATTCTCGCGTAGGAAGATTTCCTGCCCTCCTTTCTCCTCGAAATGTGTTATCTCGGTTTGCAGTTAAAGTTTACCCTGTGACTGTCGTTAAAGATGTCTTAGAGTCACATCAGCGAAACAGTCGGTTTTGCGGAGCGGGGATTACCACTGCCTTAATTGGTTTTTAAATTATATTTTATATGCCACGAGAAAAAGGAATTGAAGCTGCTCCAGATCTGAAAGAGCTCGCAAATATGACGACTTCATTGATAGCTTCAGGGGCTGTTAGGGGGCGTCGGGGGGGGCGGTGGGGAGGCGGGGGGGGGGAGGAAAAAAGAAGTTAGAATTGTGCTCTCAGTTAATTGAAAAATAACTGCCAAGTTTACAAGCAGATTGAGAGGGAGAGGTGGGCTGGAGGGCAGCAGGAGAGAGGTCCGGCCCGGGAGGGCTCTTTGGGGAAGAAAAGAGAAAGTTGGGAAAATGTGGCACGCCGGAAAGATGAGTGACCTGTGTGTGTGCGTGTGTGTGTGCGTGTGTGTGTGTGTGTGTGTCTGTGTGTGCAGGGAACGAGCCTGAGTAGTCATATCTCCCCCCTGAAGTTACCTTTGTTTACATGGCATGCGGCTGCAAACGCTGGCACTGATGGAGTAAAACACGCACACACACACTAAAAAAAACCCAACTTTGGTCAGCTTTCGGGACTCGAGGCATGCTTACGCTCTGTGTGGAGATGGTTAATGAATCCAGTGTTTTTGCAGTTGCAAGCTTGTGCATTCACTGTGCAACGCTGACTGCAGGCTTTTGCAGTGGCAACAGCGCACCAAAGATATTAATTACACCGTCCCCTTTTTTTTCCACGAATGTTTGGCTATTGTAAGTTCGGACCTTTTTTTGTTTTATTTCTCCCCTTCCCTTGATAATATTTAATATTTCTCTTCCTTTTAGCAGGGAGAACTTTGCTGGGCGGGGGAGGGGGGGTCCTCTATGGAAAGCTGGTTCTGTGTAATAAAGTTAGCAGTGGGGAGCTGGGGGGCTGCGACCTGTTCCAGCTCGAAGGGCTACGACGCGGTATTTTTGAAGAATACGGATGCATTTATTACCTTTATGAATTTTATTTTTTTTAAATTTCATTTTATTTCAAAAAGCGACATAGCAGTTCACTTGTAAATCTCAGTGCTACCAGGGCAATCGGCTGGGATCCACAACAGAGCTTGGCTATATTTTTAACAGCTGGCTGTGATTTTTAACCCCACTTTCTCACCACCCGGAGGATTTCTTTGATTTTTTTTTTCTTCTTTTTTTATTTTTTAACGTGCGGGGCTGCCTTTTGTTGCGAGAGGGGAGGGGGCTGGGAGGGAAGAAAAGGGGGGGTACGGATTTGTCTTGTTTGCCTTGGCTTTTTTTTTTTTTTCTTTCTTTTTAATCTGTGTTTATTTTGTGAAGCTTGTCTGCATTGGGGGCGGGAGGGGGGCGGAGGGGGGGGAAGCGCTTGACTGCTGCTGGGCTGGGGCTGCCCGAGCAAGGGGTCGGGGCCGGGGCCGTGTCCGGGCGGGGGGGGTGATGCAGGTCGGCTGCAGCTGCCCGGCTCCGCATGCCTCTGTCTGTCCGTGCCTGTGCGTGTGCCGGGGGCGAGGCGTGGAGGGGGGGGGAGGTTGGTGTGTGTAAAAGAAGCCCGGCATTGTCTCCGGCTGGCTGGCAGCGCCGCCGGGGCGATGCCTGCTATCCTCCTGGATGCACATTTCCTCTCCCTTCTCTCCTTCTTGTTGTCAGCGGTTCAGCGAGGAAGGATGCCGCCCACCCAGCCCAACCCCGGCCAGTACGCCCTGACCAACGGAGACCCCCTGAACGGGCATTGCTATCTCTCGGGATACATCTCCCTGCTGCTGCGGGCCGAGCCCTACCCCACCTCCCGCTACGGCAGCCAGTGCATGCAACCCAACAACATCATGGGCATCGAGAACATCTGCGAGCTGGCCGCCCGCCTGCTCTTCAGCGCCGTCGAGTGGGCCCGCAACATCCCCTTCTTCCCCGACCTGCAGATCACCGACCAGGTGGCCTTGCTGCGGCTCACCTGGAGCGAGCTTTTCGTCCTCAACGCCGCCCAGTGCTCCATGCCTCTTCATGTGGCCCCGCTCCTGGCCGCCGCCGGCCTCCACGCCTCCCCCATGTCGGCCGATCGCGTCGTCGCCTTCATGGACCACATCCGCATCTTCCAGGAGCAGGTGGAGAAGCTGAAGGCGCTGCACGTCGATTCGGCCGAGTACAGCTGCCTGAAAGCCATCGTGCTCTTCACCTCAGGTGAGGAGGGAGGGCGGGGGGGGGGGGGGGGTACACCGTCGTGTAGGGGCAAAAAAAAAGGCGGAAAAATTATATATATATATCTTTTTTGGTAAGAAAAAAGGCATGAGGCCGAGGTAGCATAGCGCCCGAGGGGGTAAACCCGGCCCAGGGATCAACCTCCTCCTCAGCCCCACCATATTGGCATTGCACCCCCCTCCCCCCCAAAAAATGCTAAAAAAAAAAAAAAAAAAAAGAAAAAGAAAAAAATGAAGTGTAGGCGGTGGAAACATGCATGTTAACAATTTTTCCCTGTGATAGATGGTTCGAATTAACTAGCGGGAAAGTGCATTAGCGTCGCCTTTGAAGTGCTCTGGTCGTAGCCTATAAGAATATAATACATCTTCTATTATTGTAACCTGCGAGGGAGAAATTTATAAACATCAAAGGCGAACGATGTGGAGGAAATATAGGAAATGGAAACAAGGCGAGATAAGAGGCCTGGCAGTGTCATTTTTTAATTATTATTCTAATTATCGCCACGATGGGGCTAATTGCCACTTTTTCTGCTTGTTTGTTTTTCCTTCTTTTTCCTTCTTTTATTTTTTCCCGCCCCCCTCTCCCCTGTCCCCTTTGCTCCTCTCTTGTCCCGGTTTCTCCCCGCCTTTTCCAAACCAGTCGTCCCGGTTAGCAATGACTAAACAGCTCCGATAAATCTGGCTTAAAACTAGGCCGAGGCAAAATTAAAAGCATTCCTGAACAAAGATGGCAAATCGTTCAAAGGCCTTGTTTAACAGTAAGCAGTTTATAATCCATCAATATTTGTTGCCTTTCATGCATGAAAAATAGTATTTACATTGTATTAAAATGACTCCTAAATTTGCACAATATTGTAATGTAGCAAATGTAGTATAAATATCGATTTGAACATCAGATAATTTATTTAGACAGGAGTATCTAATTTGTATGCAGGGTGGTCGGAGACATGTACTGTGACTGCCCCCTTTTACTTCCAGTGCAAATGCAGTCTCGCAGCGTTGGAGGGAATATTTCTTTGTAAAGGATAAAGTGCAGATCTTAAAGCAAATGGAAGATTTACTGAATAGCCAGCTCGACATTTTAATGTGTTTTATCTTAATAAGTCTTCTTGATGGAAACATGTTTTTCAAAAGTGACAAAGAGACCTGCCGGCATTTATCAGGCTGATTTAACTCCACAGCTTGCCTGCAGACTCACAGACTTTCCTTTCCCATTCATTTCAGGGTGCTCATCGATACAACAGGGACAGGAGTGGGGGAGACCCCTTCTCTTTTTTTATATTATAATGATTATCATTAATTTTTTTGCCAGACCCAACTTTGAGAGATTCTTCCCAAGCAGAGAAGGGCTGGCCTGTGCCTTGGCCCTTCCACACATGGGAGGCCCCAGGAAGGCGATTGGGGACTTATTTTGGGGGGTATTTTAATTTTTCCTCACTTTTGTTTCTTACCCGTCCCATCTCCCCACTTCATCAAACAATCGACCTTGGCTAGAAATGCAGTTAGTGGCTTTAAGGAAGACTTTCATTTACATACATTAGGAAAAAAGGTAATAACTAATTGTTTGCAAGGGGAGAAACTCCATCCCACAATGGTGCGGAGCCTGAATGGGGCTGAGGAAGGGAACAATAATATTATTTCGGAGCAGGATCGCACGGGGCATCTCAGAAAATGGAAATACAGCTGTCAGGAGTAATCTACCCCTTACCCCCATCCGCACATTTCCACTTTTCACTAAACTTGTTTTGATTGCTTAGCCAGAGGGGAATTCATGGGAAGCCTTTCTCAAAGTCATCCAACTTTTAAACAAACTTTGACTGATGGAAAAGACATTTTTAGGCATATTGTCCTAAGTCCTTTGCTAAGGACTAAGTACTTAAAGCTGGCATGGGTTTCTCCTGTTGTGGTTTTTACATTCGGGCTCCGGATAGCATGTATTTAATCCGTAAAATTCTGGACACCATCCAACGACTGGGTCATGACCCAAAATCTGCTCCTTTCTTGCCTCTTTTTTTTTTTTTCTGTTTTTCTTTTATTCTTTTTTTTTTTTCCTTTTATTTTTGTTTGGTCCACAAACTTTAGAGTTATTGATTCCCGCACCTAGCTCTTCCTCATCATAAATAAATGTTTCCAGGTAGGGACCAAGCCAGACAACATAAATCCAATAAATCTATTTGCAGCGCAATAAGAACTTTGATTTCTAGTTAGATGCCAGCTGATTACATCTATATTTTCTGAACACTAAACTCTTCTGAACGTGTAATATGAAATACATTCCCGCCACTACAAAGAGGAAGGCTGGAGTGTGCTGAACAGTAATGGTTATTTATTTACATAATTTCTTTTCCATAGACTGCAGGAAGAAATATAGAGCTTTCCCTTATTGACACACTGCCATATAAAAAAGTGAGGCACACACAGGATTTTCACATTAGCCCACTTTCTGAGATGGAATAATAATTCACATCCAGTAAACATGGATTGCTTTATTTCTCCAATGGATTGCACCTCTCTGGGCTCCATAATCTAATCGAGCTGTGCATCCCTTAATTATTATTATTTTTAATCCTGTTCTGAGGGAAGAGTTAAGCCATCCCATTGCCACCTTTAAGGAAGCAGAATAAAACCCGAGTAAAGGCATATGCCAGGCCATTTAAAATAATTAAAACTCAATAGATATTATCGGCATGAGAAAATCCTGAGTGTTTGGACGTCTAAGGCAAAACCCAAGGCGTATTTTTCCAACCACCCTCCTCCCCAGGCTACTGCCCTTCTAGCGAACAACTTCTCTGTCCGCATTGTCCAGTGACCTGCAGTTATAGGTGCACTTATCATAAATATCTGATAAATATTTTACTAACCTTAAGGGTATGACATATGGGGCATAAAGAAAAAAGCCCTGCTAGGGTATCAGTAAGACCCTTTCATATTGCATTGTTTGGAAGTTGAATAGGATCCTAATGCATAATGGGCAGATAATGCATGTAAAATAGCAAGATATATGTAAATATGGAGTGTGATTTGTGGCAATCAACATATGAACAGGCCTGTTTTTTTGATATATATTGCAAACAAGAACAGGCCCGAGCTTTTGATAGATATATATGTTGCAACCTGGTGCTTTAGATGTTGCAAAATATCATTGCATTAAAGGTACAGTATGGATTAGCAGGGCAGCCTGGCTCAGATAATTGTATATCTGAGGGATGCCAAGTCCGCAGCTCAGGTCAAAGGTTCTCCTTCTCAGAAGTTCCTGAATTATGGCTTGTTTTATTTGTATTTTCGCTCGAGGCCATAGTATTGTAGATGAAGGTGTTCAGAAATCTTTGTAAAGCCAGTTCTTCATGTGTGAAGACTTAAACTTCAAAAATGTGGTTGCGACAGATTTGATTTTTTTTCTTTTTTTTTTTTTTTTTTTGCTTTGGCTTTGAATAATTTGTGGTGTCTTTCCAGGGTCATAATTCTACATTCACAATTTTGTAATGTCCTTTTGGGGGCCATTAACATGCATTAATTTATATTCGGATCTATATATTAGCAAAGTCTAGCTTTGATCTGTGTTAAACCGCACTGCCAGCTGACTGCCTCCCTCTGATCCTGATGTTTTATTTTAAATATTTATTATTAATCTCCGAAACAATGTGGATGATTTCAACCACCCGGGCACAACCACCACTTTTCCACCACCGCAGTTTCCTGCACAAGTCCCTCAACAAGCAACCGGTGCAGAATTATGCCCTGTTTGGGGTTATGTGTTCACACGGATAGGATGTAAGCATGTGTGTGAGCGCACAGATGCATCTATACCTCTCTGCCCATATCTACACGCGCACGTACACGCAGAATAACGTACATAGGTACACATGCACGGATGCGAAGGATTTCTGCTCTCGGATTAGTACGCATTTGCCCAGGTCGCATCATTCTGCAAGGTGCCCAGGGGGATGTTTCCAGGCGTATACGTGCCATAGGGACCTATAGGGAGGCCACGTTTAGGCAAGGCTCACCCGCCGCAGCTTTGTGTCTGAGAGCTGCAGGCGCCGGCTCAGCGCAAACCCGGACTAACCCAGCCGCTTTCCGCCGGATTTATCGCACAGCCCCGCAAAGACGCAGCCGATCTGCCATCGCTGGCGGTGGGGCAGGGACAGAAGGGGACCCCCTTGACCCCCGGCACCCCCCGGCCGTCTCCCTGCCAGCCACTGCAGTCCCAGTCGCTCTCTCCCTCTGATGTGCAGCCATGTCAACAAACTCCCCCTGCCTCCCTCTGCGTGTGCGCGCCTCTGATATTTTTATCTATTATTATTTTCCTCAATACTCCCCTTTTCACCCTCCTTCGGTGTTATTTGATGGGGGCTGGCCCCGACTGCTCCCTGGAGCCGTGACCGCGCTTGCCGGGTCGGAGTGTCCGGGGACGAGGCGCGGGGGTGGGAATAGGGACGCTGGGTTGGGTGTGGGCACCCTACCGCATCACCCGTGGAAATACCCACGGGATCGGCGAGGAGCGGGAAGGTCGCGTTATTTATTCGGTGGCGATGCGGGATGGGATGATGGGGGCAGGAGAAGGGGTGGGGGGTGCGCCTTTGGAGGTGGCCCCCCATCCCAGCGGCGCTTCCCCGTGCACTTGTCCGCCACTAACCATCTCCCCCCCTCCCTTCCTCCTCCTCCTCCTCCTCTCTTTCCTTCCCCCCCCCCGCCGCCGCCGTTCCGCGGCTGCCTCCGCGGGCGCGGTGCGCGGCGGGCAGATGCCTGCGGCCTGTCGGATGCTGCGCACATCGAGAGTCTGCAGGAGAAGTCTCAGTGCGCGCTGGAGGAGTATGTGCGGAGCCAGTACCCCAACCAGCCCAGCCGCTTCGGGAAGCTGCTGCTGCGGCTGCCCTCCCTGCGCACCGTCTCCTCCTCCGTCATCGAGCAGCTCTTCTTCGTCCGCTTGGTAGGTAAAACCCCCATCGAAACCCTCATCAGGGACATGCTACTGTCGGGGAGCAGCTTCAACTGGCCTTACATGTCCATCCAGTGCTCCTAGAGCCCGTCCCGCACCCCCGGCGGAGAGGCGGCGGAGCGGCGGAGGCGGGAGCGCTCGCACCGAGGGGCAGTAGGGGTGCGGGGGGGGCCCGGGAGGCGGACACTGAACAAAAGAAAGGGCCGAGTAGGAGCAGAGGTGTGGCCGTGGTGGGGAGAAGGACGGACCTCGCGTCCGTGGAGGTTGTGGTGTTTCGCTTTTTTTTTTGTTGTTTTGTTTTCTTTTTTTTTTTTTTTTTCCGGAGAGGAGGAAAAATAATAATATTAAAAGAGACAAAAAAAAAGGCAAAAAAAATATTAAAAATAAAAAAAAATACAAAAAAAATGAGTATTGAGGGGATATTAATCACACCTGAAGGGGATACTGGATCTTCCAGGATTTATTGTGGACTGTTGTTGATATATGCTGTACAGTAACAAACAAAACAAAACGCGTTGAAACTGAACTGAACCTTGTGTAGAATGAGAAAGAAAAGAAAAACAACAAGCAAGCAAGCAAACAAAAAGATTCCACGCGCAAACACTTACCACGAGCATTGTTACTCATTTTGTAAAATATTAGTCTTTATTTTCATTTTTTGTAAAACTTACAACATCGTATGCGCATAAAGGAAAAAAAAAGAAACGAGAATTAGGGGAAAATAACATTTTCCAAATAATTATAAAAAAATTGTCCTGTGTCTATGTATCTATATCTGTTTTGTATTTTTTTCTGGTTCCAAACCAGGTTTCCTGTGATTCTATACTAATAATTTTTGATATAACCCTTTGCTTCTTATAATGAGTGCGATATATGTTGTCGAAGCTGTTCTTCAAGAATTAAAATTGAAGTGAGAATTTAAACAAAAATAAAAGGATTTAGCAAAAAAACCCCAACTTATCACCCCACAACCCATGAGTCTTGTTGCTTGAAACATGCCAACAATTCACCAAAAAGAAATAAAATACAATAAAAAATATCTCCCTGGATTTTTAACTCCTGTATTGGTGTTAAAAGGGAGAACTTAGGAAATACTTGTGAAGGGTAACCAAGTTGTGCAAACCACATGGTGTTCCAACACTGACTTGACTGTGTAAACTTAGGACTGAGCTTATCAAGGCCTAGAAGATGGAGAGGGACATGGTGCGGTGCTGTATGTAACCTCACCTGGCTGGGACGTCAGAACGGCCTCTCCCACAAAGCTTGATGCCCCCACCATGCTGGCCCACCCCATTTTTGAAACACCTTTTCCCCATCAGCTGGAGTTTCTGCCAAGTTCACACCTTGCTGCTTGTTCTTAGACGCCACGCACACGGATGGAAGTCACCATATGCCACCACTGCTGCGTGTGCAACGAGCAGCGCACCATCACCATGACTCCTGCTCGGTGCAGACATGGTGACTTTCTGTTTTCGGGGGCTCTTGGGGTGGCTTTCTTTTTCCTTTTTTTTTTTTTTTTTTTTTTGCTTCTTTTCTCTTCTTTTCCACCCCAAGGACTCACAGACCCCGGCGTGTGCTCCGATGTGCATGCCTTGTGCTTGCTGTCAGCCGAAACATCCCTCTCGCTGTTTCTCCTGACTCCAGTCGCTGCGTGTGGAGGGTATTCCCAGCCCATTAATATAGAAATCCAACTGGAAGCTTGCTCGTTGGGTGGCAAGCCGGCGCGTTTCGTGTGTGCTCATGTGCCATGGCCACGCAAGCCGTGGTCGCCCACCTCAGGGGCCCGAGCCCTGTGCCAAAAGCCCTGCTTGGTTTCAGCTCATGCCTTTTTTTTTTGGCAAAGAACATTTAAAATTGTTTCTGTAATGGAGCTCCTTTGAAGGTAAAGGCTTCACAATGCGTCTAGCTGGTGGTGCAGATCTCTGTAACAGCTTTCAGTGCATTAATGTTTTATAGGATCTGAGACGGAGCTGTAAGAACACATACTACCAAGGGAGCTCTTTCTTAACGTATTAATAAAGCTGGATCTTTAAAAATAACATTCCCCCCCTCACACAGACACCTCCTGTGCCCTCCAAACAAGCTCGGATGAGGCAGGCTTTTCAGTTTGTGGAGTCACAGGCAATGTTTTCCTTTTAATTTGCTGTCCTCCATACTCTCCTTCTCTCTCTCCCCCTCTCTCTCCCTTTTTTTTTTTTTTTTTTTTGCATTAACAAGATCCTTCAATCCAACCCGCTTGGGGTTTTTAATATTCTAGGCGCAGCAGATCCGAGGCGAGAGCAGCTCTATACAGTAGGCACTTATAGCTGGATAATCAACATTGCGGGCAGATCCTCTATGGGGGCAGAGCCCATTTCAGGGTGGAGAAGCGGCCTGTACTCATAGGTGCTGTGGGGGGGTGGAATGGATGATTCCAGACCTGGGCGCACAAGGACGGGAAATAGACAGACAGACAGACATCCTCCCTTTTCTCGTATGGACGCTGTGCAGGCGACAGCTTTGTTCCTCACCCTGGTCACCTTCCTCGGGCAGAGGGGGGTCCAGCAGCCCCTCTGGGCTGCCAAGGGGGATGCTCAGTGCTGAGAGCAGCTCTTCAGCATCGCTTTTTTGGTGGGATAGGTGACTAGGGACTCAACTGGGTTAGCCGTTAGAAACCAACAAACAGAAGCTAAAACCAACAACGTAAAACACAGCAAAACAACAACAACAACAAAAACCCACCGACACACAAAACCAACAGAACAGGAAAGAAATAAACCAAACAAATGGGGATACGGAAGAGAAAGACAGGTCTCGGTTTCTTCCAATGAGATGTAAATATATTCATTACAGTGCTATCCCACTGATGAAAACAGATAAACTTTTTCGTAGGTCAGAAACGTATTTTTCAATTAATTTTCATATTTATGAATAATAATAACAACACACCGGTTGCCAAGAAACTTGCAGGTGTAGAGGGGGTGTACGAGATGCACTTATTTCCATGTATGTGCCTAGAAAGAAGTGTTTCAATCCCTTATTAAACTTTGCTTATAAGACGGTATCGTGTTCTGAAGTGTTAACTACCCAGTCTGCGTTGTGTCGATGGATGTTTTCCTTTGCCAGTCTCCAGCCTCTCGGGCACTCATACCATGGCTAAAAATATTGTATCATCACGTCACTGAGCGTCACTATTTGCTAAGAAAAAAAAAAAAGACAATATATTAATATGGACAGGGGCCGAGGTCCCTCTGCAAGTTTCTGCTGACTTGTTCAAACCTACAATACACTGATTTAAAACCAACTCCAGATACATTTTTCCTGCCTTGTTGTTGCCGGGCGCTGGGGCACTACCCTCAGGGCTCGGACCCCGCAAGCTCTGCTGGGGGGTTGGGCAGGGCCCCCCGCTTCATCCTTGCACCCCTCCATCCCTCCATTCTTCTATCCTTCCATCCCTACATCCCTCCACCCCTCCATACCTCTATCCCTACACCCCTCCATCCTTCCGTCCCTCCACCCCTCCATTCTTTCATCCTTCCATCCCTCCACCCCTGAATCCCTTCATCCCTACACCACTCCATTCCTCCATCCCTCCACCCTTCATCCCTCTATCCCTACATCCCTCCACCCCTCCGTTCCTCCATCCCTCACTCCCTCCATCCCTACACCCCTCCATCCTTTCATCCCTTCATCCTTCCATCTCTCTATCCTTCCATCCCTCCACCCTCCATCCCTCTATCCCTCGATCCCTCCACCCTCCATCCCTCTATCTCTCTATCCCTCTATCCCTCCACCCCTCCATCCCTCCACTCCTCCATCCTTCCACATCCCCCCTTGCTGTGCAGGGCTCCGCGGCCCCTCCGCGTTCACCCCGGCAGCGCTTCAAGGCGGGGGGAAAGCAGGGGGTAGGTGGGATTTGACGGGGGAGGGAGCAACAATCCTCCCACCCCAGTCAAGGCAGGGGACTCGCTCAGGGCACGGCAGATACAAAAGGCCCCCCCACCTCTTAGCTCCTCGCTAACTAGTTCGCCTCCTCCCACTGCCCAATTAGGCCTTTTCTATATGTGCAATCGAATAAATATTTGGAAATGGTGCTAAATGGTAGGTTGAACCCGAGGTGAGGCGGGGGGGCTCCGCAGGGCAGAGGGCGATGAGCTCACTCCCGTGGGGAGGGGTAACGACAAACTTCCCTCGGACCCCTCGAAATTAAGTGGAATTGGCGGGCGTGGGGATGTGACCCCACGGCGAGTGGCCTCTCTCGCAGTCACCACGAAAAGCGGTGGGGCCAGGTTTAAAAACGGTCTTTCCCTGCGAGGTACGTGGAGGGTCTCGCGTGGAAAAACTCTGGCTCGGGGTCATTGCGAGTGGCAGCAGAACTAATGCAAGAAAAAGTGAATTCTGCGTTGCTTCACGCCCAGGAAAGTGTTTGGTTCCTCACGCAAAGAGAGAAATATATGTTATCCGACGGAAAGGGCTTAGTAGACCCTTTGGCTTTTTTTTTTTCTTTCTTCCTTTCTTTTTTTTTTTTTTTTTTTTTTTTTTTAATACATATATGTTTGTTAAATTACCTGTGGGGTACAGCAGCCAGGCAACTTCCCAACGCACAGCAGATGTGACCCCACGGCCGAGGGATGCGCAGGCAAGGCTGGCGGGGATGGATTCTCCGGCGGACGGACAGAGGGACGGAGAGAGGCGGGGGGCGTCAATTCTTGCTGCAGCCGCCCCCCAGCAGAGTCCGAGCACGCAGCCATTCATAGGCAATGTCCGCAAACGCGTGTGCACGGCTATTACAGACACTGTCGACATGCTTCCTCCGGTTTCATGGGCCATTTTCACTATTCAAAGGGTTAGTTTTTAAGTCTTGAAATAGTGAGTTTGGAGGTTTGGTTTTTTGAGGGTTTTCTTGGTGGTCTTTTTCTTTTCCTTAGCCCGCCCCGTGTATTTATCCTGTTTGGTCTCTGCTTTTCTGGGAGAGGCAGGAATCGGTCCCCTCGCCTTTCCCCACTTTTATTCCCATTTCTTTCCATCTTAGGGCTAATTTCAGAAGCGGCGTGACCTCCACGAAAACGTGTCTATATATTTGTTTTTAAAGTCTCCCTTTCTAATTGGCTTCACAATCACTGACTTTGACGTGAGATTTTTTTGTTTAGACACCCCCCCCCCATTTAATCCCCAGTGGGTCAGAGCGGCTGAGAATGAGTGTTCTACAGTGATTCCGTAGTGCAGTAAGAAAGGGAAATAAATGCATTTCAAAAGCCACAACTCACGGCTGCCACCAGTAAACCCCTCGCCCGAGTTGCCTGGGTACCTTGCAAACCTGCCAGGTTTCCTGGTGATGTGGGGCATCCCTCCCACGAAAACGTGTTTTCGAGGGGAAAATAATGTAAAAGGAGAAAAAACAGAGAAAAAATAAACAAAACAAAAAAAAGAGGAGAAAGAGAAGGAAGGTGGAAGAGAAGCAAAAAGAGATGAAAGCGGAAAAAAAATCCAGATGCGTAATGGAGGAGAGGTGAACTAGGATGGAGATCCGAGAGCACAAGTGGAAACTAATAAAACTCTTGTTAAAGTGCTTGCTCAGGATCCATGGCGTCACCAGGTCTTTTACTTAGGAAGCCAAAGAGTTTTATTCCTAAATGAGTTAAAGAGCCATTTACCTCTGTCGTGTTCTATTCATCAAGCCACAAGTCGAGAGTCCCTAACATGAAACTATTTGTTTGCTTACACAACCAGCTGGGTGCAATTTCACGTCTGAGATATCTATCTGAAAGCGCCGCTCATTTATTATCCTTACTTGTCAGCGAATCCATTTTCCAACTTTTTTTTTTCTCCCCCACTCCCCCACCACCGCCTTCTTCATTCATTGAAGACTCTGGGTTTAAATGCTTCCTTAAATATTTCAGCACCTACCCCTTCTCCCTTCTGATCACCTTCAGCGCAAAATAGCTGGAGAATTAAGGCTGGAACTGCAGAGGTGGGGAAGGCGACCACTGCCCAAGGTGACTCCCTTATCACAGCTCCTGTCCCTCTCTCTAGCTCCTTCCCCCTTTCTCTCAAGGTTTGTCTGACAAAGGTTTGGGGTTGTTTTTCCCCTCTTGTCCATTTTTTAAATGAGGGCATCCCCGCTGGACCTTTTCCCGTGGATTCCTCGGTGCAAGGTGCAGCCACCTGAAAAAATAAAATGACATTACCCAGCTGTGGGGAGGGGTCGGAGGCTCCTCGACCTGACACTTTTGGGACCGCAGTGGGGTTGGGGGGCAGGTTGCCCCATTTTTGTGGTCACTGGTGTGCAAGGGCTTGTGAGCGGAGGGTATTCGGACGGATGCTTGAGGAGGGATGTCAGGATCTCTTCTCCCACCCCCACGTGGCTTCCACTAGAAATACAAAGACACTACGTGAAAACGGGCCCGATCGGGTTGTGAATGTAATTCCGAGGAAAGAAAACAATTAACAAAAGGGACAGTGGGAAATTGTATCTCCCCTCCCTTCCCTTACCCCCAATTTTGAAAAATCAGGATAATGTGAGTAGTGTTTCAAAGCAGGACCGTCTGGCTGACAAGAGACTCACTGTTAGTAATCTCAATGATGGCTGTATAATAGTGTATATACATCTCCTTGTCTGCAGAACCCTCCATCAAGCTTAAAGCAATGGATCAAATCCAAAACTACAGGGTATAAAATATCCCCAGTTGTTAAAAAAAAAAAAAAAAGAAGAAGAAGAAGAAGAAGAAGAAGAAGAAAGGATGGGGGGGGGGGGGGGGAGGTTCCTTGAAGGAGAAGCGAGCTGGTGGCTGCGAGCTATCCTATTGTGTTGATTTAGGAAGACATTTGCTATATATAACGTTTAAGGCCGGTCATACCGCGGGTCGGTCAAATAAATAAAAGCACCGGCCAAAACGTGGGGTCGCGATTGATCCCTGCGAGGAGTGAGGGGTGTGTGTGTCAGAGACCCCTCGGCTGTGTCTGTGTGTCTGACTGTGTGTGTGTCTGTGCCAGGATCTGCATCCCCCTCGCCGAGGGGCTGATTTACATTCCCCGGCAGCCCGTGGACCTGCGCTGACAACTAACAGAGATATCCAGCTCAGCGCTAGGCCTTCTCCTTTTGTCTGCAGACCCCCGCCGGCAGCGCGGACCCCCCGCCCCTCTGCCCGCACCGCTGCCCGCACCGCTGCCCGCCCACCAGCCGCCCCCCCACCTGCCGCTGCCTGCGGTCCCCCCACAACGCACCTCCCCGAGCGCTTACTTCTATTTTCTTTTCTTTTTTTTTTTTTTTTTTTAAACATGTCTATATATTTTCACCCCGTCCCCTTCGCTCGTGGAAAGTGGGGAACGCTGCCCAGCCCACCCGGAGTCCCCGCGTCCCGCAGGGTTCCCAAAAAACCCCTTTTTTACAGCGTTTCTTCACTTTTCCAGAGACGCTGTTTGCACTGAGGGGTCGGGTGTGCCGGTGGCTTCCTTCAACAGACACAGGAATCCCCGTTTACTTTCCTTTTGTCTTTCCCCGCACCCCCAGCCCCCCTCCCAGGGTTATTTTTTTTTTTGGGGGGGGGGTGTTGAGATATCCTTTGAAGTGCTCCACGCAAAAAGCCGATAAAGAAGGAACTGGGACTTAAATCCACAGGCCAGAAAAGCGCTTTAAACTCCCCATTTTGAGCCCAACTGCAATTCTGAGCGACTGAAGAGCCGCACAAACTTCCAGCAAAGTAGAAAGTCGCTGCAGCTCCCTGAAGTGATAAATAAAACTAGACAGGTACTTTTTTTTTCTTCCCCCTAGAGACCCATACAAATTGGTCCATGTTGACAGATGTTTGTCACTTAGTAACTTCTTTCCAAGTTTTTTCTTCTTCTTTTTTTCCCCTCCCTCCCTCTCCCTTCCTCTAAGCCTTCTTCCGAGCTTGCTTTGTTGTTTTAAAATATGCATGTCTCTCAGGAATGCAAGTCACGAGTCCAAACTTCGTGTCCAACCTCCCACAAGAAATGATCCTTTTATAGGGAACCCGATATGTCTCAATCTGCACTTCACTCAAAGCCTCTGGATATAGGGCACTGGTCCCTGCTCAAAAATAACTCCGCCGAAAGGCCTTTCCACCTAAAAAATCCCCACGAATGACTCCCAGGGAAGAAATATAGCTCCCATAATTAAAGACGGCAGCGGTCAGAGGGGAATGCAGCCTGGAGGAGAGGAAAGAAAAAAAGAGAAAGGAGCAGAGAGCGAGAGAGCTTTTATTTTTGTGCTGGTTACACTGGGCCGTCATTAGCAGCAGGTTTATCAAGACGAGCCTCTCTGGCAGCTCCGGGTGCGTGGGGAGAAGGCGTCAGCTCATGAGGAGCAGAGAAGAGAAGAGATTAAGGAGCAGAGCCCAACTTCGAGAAAAGAGTAAGTGACCCTCAGTACAATGCAGGAGCCAGGGGACCGCCGGGCTTTGAATCAGCAGCCCAAGTTGGCTTGCGAGTGCGAACAATGGCATGGGAATGGGGAGAGGAGTGGGACGGGACGGGGAACGGGGCGGGGGGGACACCGGGACACCCTGTGTGGGAGTGCGCCCCGACCTCCTGTCCCTTCCCCGTGGGGAGCCCGGGGGGCGAGCATGGGGACGGGGACGGGGCCTGTCCCGGGTTATTTATGTGGAGGAAAAAGGGAAAAAAAATAGAATTAAAAAATGAAGAAAAAAAAAAGAGAAAGGAAGAGAGAAGGAGGGAGGGAGAGGAGAGAGAGAAACTTCCCAAGTGATGAGAAACAGATGAGCTCCTGCCTGGGTCACGTTTGCTCCCCGGCCCTGATGTGAAGTGACGTCAGCAGTTGCGTACCCTATCGTCGTCAGAGCGAGCGGGACGGGGAGAGAGGGGCCTCCCCTCTGCCCCCCCTTCTTCCCCCGCTCTGTCGGGACAAGCTCCCATCAGGATTATGCAAAACCGCGCCCGAGGAGCTCCTGGCCGAGGCGACACCTTTCCCTCCGTGTGCCGCATCTACATACCCCAACATATGGAAAGCTCGCAGGCCTCTGCGCCTATAGGAGCTGATAAGGCATTAGTTTTCTGCAATATTTACAGCAACCGCTTTTAATACGCACCAGATGGTTCGCGACGAGGCTGCCCCAGCCAGCGAGCTCCTCGGTTTTTACTCAGCAGCGTTTTGTTACAATTATACTCCATGCTGAGACCAATTTTATTGGTGACCTATTTTTTTTTGTTCATATTTGCAGCCTTTTTTTTTTTTAAAAGACCACAAAACAAATAAACAAACAAAATAACCCAAATCAAAACTGTCCTCCGCGGCCCCTTGGCACAGGGGCAGGGATGACAGAGGCAGGAGAGGCGGCTGCTGCCTCCGGATTTGCAGACATCTCATCCTCAGTAATGAGACGCTCCTGCCTGTGTGTGTACATGTGTGCACAGATAAATAATACATATGCATATTTATTCATTATATTTGATCAATAACGCTCCTATTTGTTAAACCTCAATTGAGTGCGCTCGCCTGACTGATAACAAACATCACAGGGGCGATAAATATTGCATACGGTTAATTATTATGCCGTCGCGTTGTGCCTCGCTTCTCTTATGTACTCAAGCCCCTCGTAAAACTCCTCGAAAACGCGAACATCTCTCGCAGATATTTTGCTGCGGAGAGGGAAAAATCCATTCCCTTGAAGTCTCGGGGAATTCTTAAACACTGACAGGAGGAAACTGTGGCTAATACATTCCTGCGAGCTAAACGCTGTGCTGTTAAGGAGAGAGAGGGCAATCCTTGCCTAGAAAACATCCCGGGGCTCTTAATCCACTGCCCGGGATATGTTAGCAAGTCGTGCAGAAAAACTACAGCCAGGATCGCGTTTTGCCCGTGGAGTTTCTCAACCCCCTTTTTTACTGTACAGCGGATTTCGGCGTGTCTGTGTAAATACTCAATTTACTCCTTTGCAGGTGTGTTCTCCCTCCACAAACGTTTTCCCCACTTTTATAGGAACTCTTAATTTTTTTTCCCCTCTCCTGCTAAAATCACAGATGTTTATTTTATTGATATAACCTATGCCTTGGTTATGCCGAGAATAATATGCCTCGACTAAGAGTCATTCAGCAAATAATAGAGGCGCTCTGGATGCTTTCCAATGTTACACATGTACTTGGTCATAAAATGATATGTGAAAAAAATTAACATCTGCTTTCCTAAAATAAAGTGTTGCAAGGAGGTTTTTATGAATGCTTCCCTCATTTTAAAAAGAAATATGTAGAGATAAACTGGCATCCATATGTATAGCATATTTATAATGGTTTTAGGATTTGAAGGTAGCTATTCATTGCATAAGCCATTTAGAACTGACGTTTTAAAAGCTACTTAACCTCAGACATCCTTGAATCTTAAAGAAGGATTCCCAACGATATTATTTAAAGAGGAATTTGCTGTAATTTAATTGCATATCAAGGCGGAACTGTGCACAGGCATGGCCCCGGATGCTGCGTTTCATACCGCTCCAACTCAGACGTTATTTACCTGCGTCCTCAACACGTCCTCCCCTCTTCCCTTCAGACCAGATGCCCGGGAGGTGCGATCCATCTCCCTTCTCCTTCTCCTTCCTCTGCTCCCACCTTTGTCCCGGGGACCCAGGCGATGCTTCCCGGCGCTGCTCACACCCGGGCTATTTCATCAAGCTTTGTCCTTTGTTTGGGGAGGGGGGGGGCAGAGGGGAGGTGAGGGGGTCGGGATCTACAACCACCCGTGTCTTTTTACCAGTTCTGCAATAAAAAGCCAGACCCTTTCTCGGAGGAGCCACCGAAACGTTTTGCAGATGTTCTCTGCACCCAAAATGACCCTCTGATGCTTCCTCCACCCACTCCCAAACCCTCTAGAAAGGGGCTCTGAGATGGTCCCCTCGCCTTGCCCCTCCAGGACTGAGATGTCAAAACCTACCGAGTCTGGGAAGGGAAGGGGGGACTACTAGGCGACCCCCAGCCGGGGTTGACCCACACTTGGGAGGGTGGGGGGGCGCGGAGGAGACGGACACCGGGGGCTGCAGCTGTACTGGGGGGGTTGAGCTCGGCTGGAGCGGTCTCGGCGTGGGGTCAGGGCATGATGTGGGGTGGAACAAATCCCTGCCCCACTCTTTATGCTTCCTCCTGCAAGGTGTTTGGTCTCGGGGGGACCTTCCTCATTGTGTGTGTCCCCCCCCCACAAGCCTGAGGCCTACCCTGCCCTGCCTCACAAAGTAGGGGTGGCAGGGGACGGTGGGACTGCTGCCCCCTCCCCGGGCGGGTCTCTGTGCCCCTCCGTGTCCGTGTGCGTTGGAGGCAGAACCATTCGGCCTGCCTCTTGGGTGTGGGGCAGAGAGGTTAAGAGAACGGCCCCTTTCTGAGTGACAGGGTGCTTCTTTATTATTTTTTTTGCCTTCTCCCCCCCAAAGGCTGACCAGAAAACCGCTGCTAATACGGGCAGGGGAATTTCCAGCACTCCGCAGAGCCCCCCTGCTATTTGCTTTGGTGGGGTAGTTTGTTCTCTCTGACACCGAGGCTGGTCCAGGGAAATGCGGACTTGGAGGTCAGCAGGGAAAAATCATATACAATTTATGGAGAGGGAAAACAAAACAAAACGAAACAAAACACAAAAAAATAAATCAAACTCAACACCCCCAACCCCCCATAACCCTGCTTGAGTTGGTAAAAATCATTAAAATACGTTAAGTGACATGAAGTTTGGATTTTTGTGGACACACCGGACAGAAAGTGGACAGAGCCAGCAGGGAGAGTCACGCTTTAAGACAGGGGGTCTTTATTTTAAAACGGTGTATTTATAGGGAAAGAAAAGGAATATCTCACAAAGCTCTCACTATACCCCCGATAACAAAACCTGTCACATCTTTACTTCTTGCTAGAAAAGAGCGAATGTCCTCATTTGAACATCTCTAAAGTGATTATTAGATGCCTCTCTGAGAAATCAGTTTGTGAGACCGAGCCTGGAACACACACACCAAAAAAAGAAAGGAGGGCGTAGAGAGAGGGAGAGAGAGATTTGTTCACACTGTGTCCATCTCTTATTTTACCTTCTCAATACCGCTGGAGTATCCCTCCGCCCGCACTCTTATTGAAGGACCTTTCGTTAGTGCAAACAACCCCTGCTTTAAAATAAAAGGTTTGCACCAGGGGTGGGAAAAAATGGGGAAGAATAGGAAATCCAACTCAGAGTTTTTAAAATATATTATTATTATTTTTGTTACCCTCCAGATTCGTGAACTTCCCCCCCCCACCCCCAACCCCGAGAGTGTGAAATGAAGGACACAAAGACAGTGTATCGGTGAAAAGAAGAAAGTGGCCTTTACATGAGAACTAAAGAAAACCAAAACGTAGATGAAGTGTACCGTAAAAGCTGCTTCAAAGTACAGTCTAATTCCCCCGAGCTCAGCCATCAGATAGATTTGGTAATTGGGAGTTTACTGCGAAGAGGTAAGGCAGTGCGGTGTGGATAACCCTGTATTTCTTCCCTTCAATAATAATAGATACGTTTCACTCACTGTCTTTGCACTGAGTCATGAGATACTGGAGACCTCTTACTCCTACAAATGAAGGAAAAGCTACTCTTCACCATTAAAAAATTTAAAATAAATTTTAAAAAAACCTCACAAACAAACAAACAAATAAAAACAAACAACAAAAAACCCCACCGTACCACCCACAAAACACACCAACCACACAACCTCTACCTGCATGTTCCAAGTTAAGATTATTTGCCCCTTTCCTAATTGTGATCCTGGCTGCAGATGGACTCTGGCAGGGGCGGTAACAGCATCAGCTCGCTGCTACCTTTATTGGTGTTTGCCTCTACGCCTGGCTCTCATTCTATGTGCATTTTCTGACCTTAGCTTTTGCTGTATCACAAAAAGTCCCCACAAGTAGCGGAGCGATAAATCCAACCAAAAATAAGACAGGTTTCCTCATCGATGTGTAATAAAGTTAAAGGACATTGTTTTGTCAGACAAGCGCTAAGTAGAAAATAAATCTTTAGGTCTGGGGAAACAAAACGGAGTGCTGTTGGCATGTGTGTAAATTTACTTTTAAAAGCAATAAATCAATGTTAAATTAAACAGCTGGGCTCCCTATCTCGGAGAAGGTTTCAGGTTTAAGCAAACCCTGGCGAAGAGGTGCAGCCGGACACCCCGCTCGGTGCGAGCCCCCCACATCCCCCCCACTGACTGCCCCCAACCCAGGGAGGGGGACGGAGGCGCAGTGGAGAGAAGGGGCGGTCGGGGAGGGGGTAGGGCGCCCGGTGACACCCCCCACATCCAACCACCCAACCCGGACCTGCGGGTGGGCTGAATATCGCGAAATAGCCCGATATTGTGCTAATTTCATGATTTCTGCATGGCGAGGCGGATGCACGGCGTGCGGCACAGAGGGGCAGGAGCCTCTGCTCTTTGGTTTTGGGTTTGTTTTCCGTTTTTCAGTGATAACTCCCCATTTCAAGAGTGTTCAGGAGTGACTGTGGAGAAGTTGGGTGCACCTGCTCGCCACGGGACCTCGGGCGTTGGTCGCCTGACCACATTTGTGGTTTGTTTTCACAGATGTTGGGAGAGCTGGACACAGGGAAGGAGAGGGAGAAGGGAGAAAGGAGGGGAGACAGGAGGAGATAAGGACAGAGAGAGAGAGGTAAAGTGGGAAGGAAATAAGGAAAAAAGAGGGAAAGAGAAAGAAAGAGAGAAAGAGTGAAAGAGAGAAAGAAGAAAAGGGAGAGGAAAAGAGAAAAAAGGGGGAAGAGAAAAAGAGGGTAAGGAAAAAGAGGGAAAGAGGAAAAGAAGGAAAGAGAGAAACAATAGAAAGATAGAAGGAAAAGAGAGAGGAAAAGGAGAAGAGAAGAGAAGAGAAGAGAAGAGAAGAGAAGAGAAGAGAAGAGAAGAGAAGAGAAGAGAAGAGAAGAGAAGAGAAGAGAAGAGAAGAGAAGAGAAGAGAAGAGAGAAGAAAAGAAAAGAAAAGAAAAGAAAAGAAAAGAAAAGAAAAGAAAAGAAAAGAAAAGAAAAGAAAAGAAAAGAAAAGAAAAGAAAAGAAAAGAAAAGAAAAGAAAAGAAAGAAAGAGAGAGACAGAGAAAGAGAGAAAGAAAGAAAGAGAGAAAGAAAGAGAGAAAGAGAGAAAGAAAGAGAGAAAGAGTAACAAAGAAAGAGAAGCAAAGAAAAGGAAGCTAGAGACCTGCAGTAACATTTTAGCACGCTCATGTAGACACAACATGAATCAATAAGTTATTAAAACCCCCAAACAACAAAAGCAATATTGCAGAAGAGAAAACGGCATGGTTTTCTGTTAGGAAGTATCTGTACGTGATTGAAAATTTTGAAACCATCGAGTAAAATATTTAAAGGACTTGACAATAAAGATATTTTAATACATAGGCGTGCATTGGTGTTAATCATTTTCTTTCCAATACTCGGGCGAGGGTTTGGGCAGAGGGTTTGTGATGAGCCTGAGCTCTCGAATGCTCTTAGACCACTCTGGTGTCCGTCTGGTTTATTTTTGCAGAAATAATAACACGATGTGGAAGCTTTTTTTTTTTTTGGTCCCTGAGATCCTTACGGGTCTCAGAAATAAAAGGTGACCCTTGACGGGACGGGAGAGCCGCAGTGGTCATTTAATACACCCCTTTGTTTTGCTCTCTTGGAGAGGAGGATCTAAATAACCCGGCAAAGTTTGTTCGCTTGTTTGCTTGTTTGTAGATAAGGACAATTTCAGTTTCTAAGTTTCACCCAAGGCACGACTGCTGCTATCAAGTAACATTTCAAGCATCCTATTTGGTTCCCCTTGGTGCCTTGACAAATCACCCTGGCTCCTTGGGCACCAGCACCCCGACTGAGCCATTGCTCCTCGGAATAACACCAAGAAGAGGTTTCATTGGTATAAATATATATATTTTTGTGCTTTGTTGTTTTCTCCGGAGCTGGGATGGCGAGTCCTGGGCGGTGAACAGCGCGGTGCACGCCGTTTGTCCCTCCCTCCCGTCAGTGCCCAAATCCGCGCGTCACCGACCGTATTCACATATATTTATATATATATTTTTAACTAAACCCAAACAAATAAATAAATTAACAAAACTTGGAGTAACAGATCGTCCTAATAAACAGGCGAACAAATGAAGGACAAAGACCAGAGCAGTCCCTTCGGAAGCGCCGCGCAGCGCTTCCCCCCGCATCTCCCCCGGCCCCCGGGGCCGCCGTCGGGCAGCTCCGGCCGTTCCGCGCCCTCGGACCGCTCCGCGCCCGCTCCGCGCCGCCGCCGCCGCGCCGCTTCCCGCGGCGGGGACTAGATGGCGCTCGGCCACGCGGGACTCGCCGCGCCACCTGCCCACGCCGCGGCGGGCAGCACCGCGCCCGCGCTGGCATCCGCGGAAAGTCCCGCGGGGCGCAAGAAGGGGGACCGGCTGGGGCTTGGGGGGGGCGCGCTGCCGAGTGGGTGGTTGACCACGCTGTGCCGCTGGAGGGAAGGGGGTGAGGAGGGTCCTTGACGCCCACGCGTGTCCTAAAGGAGCCGGTGAATCCCCTCGGGGCTGAGCGTCCCCGGGTGAAGGGCGCGGGTCCGCGGGTTGAGGGTGTTTTGCCGGGGGTGCGGTGGAAAAGGCTTCTCGGGTCTCGTTTCGGCAGGAATATAATCACGTCACCCGGAGTTAGCCTCCGTGTCACTCTGTCATTAACCCATCAAAACAATTATGATGCATTCAAAGTGCAAGGGCCAAAAAATCAAATACGGGCCTTTGATCTTTTCAGGGCTGTGAGGCATTCTGTGTTTGTTTTTTTTTTTTAATTTTTTTTTTCCTCTCTTTTCTTTCTTTTTCTTTTCTCTTTTTTTTTCTTTTCTTTTTTTTTTTTTTTCTTTTTCTTTATTTTTTAAGTCAGACCCGAGGTAAAGATGGAAAACGCTAAATAGCAGAGGAGTTGGGGGACATTTTCCAAATTCACTCCTCGCCCTGTTAGGTCTCCATCACAACCCTCGTATTTAAAGGCTAATCGTTAGTTTTGTGCAGGATAGATTTCCTTCTTGCAGGACAGATATCTCTGAAGTTATTGTAGGAGACAAAATTAACAAAGAGCGAATTATGCCTTGGACTATCGGTCTGCAGTGCGGTCATCACCAAAGGTGCCACAATTGTTATCGCTGTTATTAATTGAATCGGAGGTTTCTGTCATCTGCATCATATTCTGTGATACCTTGAGGAAAGTGGCCTATGAGACAGGGAAAACTAATAGTAAACAGTGAATCACCAGGCGCTGCCTCGCAGACAAGGCGGGATGGGAAGGATGCTGAATTGCTCATTTGAACTCATTTTCTCAGAGACGTGGCAGCTCCTTTCTCAGTGGGATGAATCCGAAGGAGTTTGAGTGGCCTGATTGGTAAACTTTATTAGGGATTTTGGATCGGATTATTCGGATTTGGTGCCGTGGGATCTTTGTGGAGTCTCTCTCTCTCTCAATAGGTGTTAGGCTGTAACTAGGAGGCGCTGAAAACCTAAGGCGGAAAATTTACAACTTGATCAGCTCCAAACCACACACACCAAAAAAAAAAATCTGCTACTGTTGCAAACATATGTTACGGATTAAGTTAAGCAAATGGCTCTAGTTTTGCGAGGTTGAAAGCTGATGATGGAAACTTATATGCTAAAGAGTTTGGCTTTTGTTCTAACTCCACTTACTTAAACGCTAACAAATCTCCTCTACCTTTGCGCGAATTAAAATAAAATTAAACCAAACAAATAAACAAACAAAACAATAAAACCAAACAGACAAAAAACCCCACGAAACTTCATCTAGGTGGGAAGAGACCTGTGACAATCACCCTTCTGCCGGAGTTGTGGGTGCCCTGGGCTTTGAATTTCTCACCAGCTAAGTCCGGCCAGGTATTCGTTTCAGGGAAGAAGTAGAAGGGGGGTCTGTGCTTTCCTGGGGCTGAGCGCTGCTCGGTGGCCAAACCAGAACGGGCCCCCCCGCTCATCGTGGGGTGTCACCACAGACAGACGATGATCCCGTTTCCCCCAGGATAATGAACACCCCAGGAGTCTGGATTTGTTTTTTCTTTCCCCTCTTTCTCTTCCCACCGCAGCGCAAAAATTCCGCACGGCAGCTTTGGTTAGTGCTCCCTTCGCTGAGGAAGATCGCGGCTTTCGGGAGGAAGGCTACATCCCAAACTTGGCCCCCTCTTCCTACCCCCTCCCCCGCTTCCCGGCCGAGGTCCCCGCTGCTCTCCCCGTGCGGGGGGTGTGTGTTCGGGACATCCCCGCTCGTCCCGAAGATGCCGCATGTCGCGACATAAAAACAAAAAACAAAGAAAAAAAAGAAAAAGGTCGCCCGAAGTTAGGGGTGGTTGCCACGGATCCGCACCGAGGGGATCGGGGGTAAAGGATGGAGGGTGGGTCAGTGGGATCGCGAACGCGCGGGGCCATTCCCACCCCCTGAGCGGGCAGCGTGGGATGTGACATTGACAAATGGCCGAAAGACGGGAAAAGTAATTTCCAACGACTGTGAAGGGCTGCAAGGAAAGAGGAAAAGAGTAGAGGAGGTCTCGGGACTCCTCCTCGGGCTGAGAAACATTTGTTTATTTCTTTCCAAAGAGGCGATGGGCGGGGAAGTCTCAAAATACTAAAATAAAATACATTTTGCTTTGTTCGCATGAGAAACTTTCTGTGCTCCCCAGGCGGAGGGGAGCTCAGATGGGATGAAACGCGTTTGAACGACCCTTTTCTTCCCGCAGAACGTGGCCAAGTGCGCGGGGCTCCGCGTGGGAGCGGGACCGTGGTCACTGCCACACACGGCGGGTGGGCAGCGCCGGGGGTGCGGGGGGCACAGCGGTGCCGCTGGCTCCACCGGCTTAGGGTGAGAGACAGAGATGGATCCGGTCCTGGAAAGGGAGACAGTAACAGAGATCTTAAAAAATAAATAAATAAAACAAAACCCTCGTACCCTTCAAACCACCAGAAGGTGCAACTAAATCTGGGCAGTGCGGATCAAAATCCAATAAATTTCCTAAGGAAACTCTGGCGTTTGCTTTTGCTTGTAAAGCGCTTGGAGAGCCCGGGGCTCGCTGGAGATCCGTGGGTCCTTTTTTCCTGTCCATAGTAAAGTGAAGAGTGGAAGCCAGCTCTGTTTCCATCTTCCATTTAAGAAAAAGAAAATAATAATAACAAGAGAAGGAGAGCAAGAAAGAAATAGAGAAAAAATGAAATGAATGAAAAGAAATTGAAAGGAAAAAATAAACCATTCTAGATTAATGTTCAGCGCTGCAAAATACTAAAGCCTTCGGTTTCGTGTGCTTGTGGCGAAACCTTTGATGCAGGCGTCTCCCTCCGTGCTGAAGTCGTTGGGCGAAGCCCCCTGTGGTGTGGGGAGCCGTGGTGGGGGGGCTGTACAGACAAAAATGCCCCCGAGCCTCCCGCAGCTGGGGTCGCACCACCTATGCCCCGGGGACAGCCCGCACCCCTCCACGGAGGTGTGTGACGGTGGTGGCTTGAGATAGGCCGGGGGTCACCTCCAAATCACACCTGAAAAGCCTCCAAACCACAATGGGGGTGGGGGAACGAACAACCGGACAGCCCCCGAACAGCCGCGGCGGTGGGACTGTGGGGCAGGGGCACTGAGCAAACGGATTCCCGGCCCCCGGCCCCTCCAGTGCACCCTGGTTCGGGGGGTGGCCCGGGTGGGGTGCCCTTATCCTCCAGGGCCCCACGCTGAGCCCCTCCAGGGACAGTCCCCGCACCCCGGTGCGCTGCGCTGGGACCGGGGGAACCGCGCTGGGTGTCTCCCCGGAACGGGTTGTGGGGTCTTGTGCTCCGGGGTTGGGCCCCATGGGGGCCGGAGGACGCTCACACAGCCCCAGAACAGCTGTGACACCCCCCGCTCCTCCCGCCACCCGGGAGGCGAGAAACGCAACCAACTTTTCCCTCTTTCTTGTTGCTCCCCTTCCTCTCTTTTCCCCTGCTCGGCAGCCGCAGGCAGACGAAGAGCTTCTCCCTGCCATCCCCTCTGCTCTACTTATGTCGCGACAGCCAAGTGACCAAGCGACACCGCGCAGAGCCCCCCTTCCCAAGACCCTTTCCGCAGGCGCGCCCCGGGACGAGTGGAGGGTTGGGGATCGGGTCTAGGGAGAGGTCCCCACAATCCTGGAAGATGCTCAGTGGGGCTGGGCTGCGCCTGGGGGAGAACGTGTCACCCCGGGGGGTGACGGGGGTGGCCGTGGGACCCCCCGAGTCCCGGCGGCCGCGGCGGCGGCTCCAGAGCTGTCCATGGTGCTGGGCCCGCCCCGAGCGCCGCCGGTCCCGCCGCCCCCGGGAAAGAGGGGGCGGGAAGGGGGACAGGAGGGGGTTGATGCTCCGAAAACCCCTGGGAAGTACAACATCTTGGCCAGGGGTCCCTGTCCACACCGCGCCATCGCTTTTCGGGAACGGTCGTGGCTTTTTGGACTTAAGTCAGTGGCATGGGGACCCCACGGTGAACACCGCAACCCCCACCCGAGGTGGTCATTGCTGGTAGTTCTGGTGCTTCCCCCAACCCTCCCCACGGAGAGAGGATGCACGCAAAACTGGCAGAAAGCACAGAGGAAACCATCTATAATCCGAATAAACTTCGTAATAACGAAAAACACCCGAAGTGCACGTAGAGAGGTGTGTGAGGAGGGGGTTTCACCGAGATCGAATCAAAGGCTGAATCTTAGTCGAATTAGTGAAGAAACTCGGTGGGAGCGAAGGTGAGGGAAGGGGATGGAAAGGCAAGGAAAGCTGGCGAAAGCGATCGGCAAACTGGTAGCGCTTGACTTGCTGCGAGCCACCAGATCAATGTTTACAAGTTCCGTGTAATGTTGGCGGTTTTCTCCACAAAATGCAGGCAAACAGGACCGTGGAAAATATTGCGCAGGAAGCTACCTTTGTACCTGCGTGTTGCGGGGCTACACGGAGGACCCTTCACACGGAGGGCTTTGCTATAGAAAACAAAACAATATCTCGTCGGTTTGGCGAATCAAGCTTAGAAGGAGAAGGCGTAAAACGGTCCCGGGAGGAGGGGAGATGCACAGGAAGGTTATTTATCTAATTGTGTCAGAGATAGCATCTTTAAAGAAGGAGTTTGAAGGCAGAAGTCTGGAGACAGTCCTTTGCCAAGCATGAGGGGATTAGGTGGGGCGTGAGTAAAGAGGGATGGAAAAGACAAAAGGAGACGACCCAGGCCTTTCCTCAGAGGGGTCAGCTCTCTCCTGCGCCGCATTTAGTGGGAAATAAGTGATGCTATTGTCTCCGCCGGGATAAACCAGCCTGCAGAACCATTCCCCGGAAATATTCATACTTACTTGACCCCGGTTGAGGGGTGCGAGGGGCGTGAGGGGTATTTAAGTGTCTTATTTCAATCTGCTGCCGGGCAGGGAGTGGCTGGGCGCGGGGTCTCTTCTGCGGGTCTCCCCGGGCCCCGCATCTCCCTGGGACCCAGCGAGAGATGGCGAAGAGACTCTTGTCTCCCAGAACAGTTTTTCATTTCCCACTCGTGTTTCACTTTGTTCCTGCGAGGCGAGGAGGCGGTGGGAGACTGGTGTCTGCCTGGAGCAGGGTTTGGAAACCGCTCCGGAGTCAAAACTTCCCCACGTAACTCCTGCAAACTTCCCGGGTGCCAGCTGGAAACACAAATCCCTTGGGAAAAGCTTCTCGGGGTGATGTTAAAGAAAGAAAAAGTACGGACAGGGTAGCAGAAACGCTTTTCCTCCCCAGACAGAGCCCACGCAGTGTCGTGGGGCTGCGGGGTCCTCCCAGGGCGCTGCTGTCCCCACCACGGGGTCAGAAGATCATTGCGGTCTATGTTATCGAAAATAAGCCCGTTTTTAAAAAGTTTCTTGTTCCCAAGAGCTTAGAGGTACCCAAGTGCAACGCTGCGAACAGTGGGGACTTCTCCCTTCCTGGAAACAAGATAAATTACTATTATTATTATTTTTCTTTAAAGTTAAACCTGGGTGGCATGTCCCCCAGGATTTTGATTTATCTATACGCCTGGGAGGTCCCCCCCTTCGCCTGCGTGAGTACTTTTATTTTATTTTAAATCGACTCAAAGCAAGAGTTAACATTTCCAGCACTCCGGGTGTGGATGGAGGAGGAGGAGGAGGAGGAGGGGGATCTTCGTCGCCGGCCAGTCCCCATCACCAGGTTTCTTCCTCCTCACAACAAGGCGTTTTGATCGAGAGGGAAACTTGGAGTGTGTGTGTCATAACTGGAGCGTGCGGTTATTGTGCAGCTGATGGACCAGAACAAATTCTACAGCTCGGGAAATGCTTTTTCTTCGTGTTTATGCTCAATATCTATATCTTTATATGGGGGGCGGAGATGGAGGGAGCGTCCAACACTAAAACTGTCTGAACGGGTAAAATGAAACCCACTGTCCACTACTATGAGAGAGGGGGCGATTGTCTGCATTTTTTCACATTTGGTCACATTTCTTTCTTTCTTAACAATCGTTTAAATGACAGTCCTTAGGACGGCGAAATTTAGAGATGCAGTAAAGCTGCTTGTCTGAATCCACTTTGAAGTAATAATGCTAGTGGATCTGAAATCCAGATCTACGAGCTAATCTCTAGTTTTGCCTTCAAACGGAATTCAGTTACAAAGAGCTTGGAAAGATTTTGCGTCTATTCAAGAGGCACAAAATCTTTAATTTTCTGAGGAGCAAAAACTCCCCAAGAAACTTCATATAGCTCCTTAGGTTTTGCTTAGCATACGTGATAAAACATTGATTGTCGCAGTTTGGTGACCCATGAAATTTGGGGGTTAGTTTTCTCTTCAGACCAGAGCATATAATTATGCAAATAAAGAGCTGTCACTGATCTAGTGAAATACTCACAAACACATGCAATCCGAAATGGAACAGAAAAGTGAAAATTTGTGGTATTATGACGGTACAATGATAAATGACATCTCCTTCCAAGTTTCTCGAGAAGTACATTTTTCACACTTTGTCGAGTACGTCAACATAATGCGGGGACACACACACACTCACACATATACACATATATACGTCCCTGCGAGATCCAGATATCCACGGATGCGTGCACAGACACACACGCATCCCTCAACTTTGTAAGATGTCGCTCTACCCGGGTGTGTGATGGAGGTACATACACATTCTTGGCAGGTTATTTTTGGTTTGGCTGACTCGAGAACGGTGCAATATGTGGCTCCACGCAGTTTTAGATGTGACACTTTTCGTTTGTACTTTTGAATGAAATTCCTAGGAGAGGTGGGGGGGAACAACAACAACAACAACAATCTAACGATTAGTGATGTTTCTCGGGGACAGAGGAAAAATGCGCATTCGCATGAAAAGCAGCATCATCTTTGGGCTGAGTTCGGGAAAATCACACCCCTGCAAACAGCATATAGTGCACAATGCAGATTAGGGGTTTCTTTTCTTGTTTCCCCCCATATTTTATTTCTCCCCACTGTGCTTGGGGGTCTGCTGGGTGATTTCTTGGCGGAACATTTTTTTCTGCCCCCGCTTCTTGGCGAGCAAACACCGCTCCCGTTGGCCCATGGCTACAATGTGGATTTTCGACTCACACAACGGTGTGCCCAAGTTTTCGGGCGGGCCATGAGCGTTTGGGTAGTGAGGAACTGCAGGATTCTCATGTAGATCCTATCCTAGGGTACTTTTTTTGGTTATGCGTCACTTCGGGACTCCCATTCTGGATGTTAGGGGTGTCAGGATGTCGGGGAGTTTTCCCGGGATGAAATCCGGAGCGGGTTGCCGTGTTGAAGACATCACAGCGTGAGGGATCGGCGGCGTCCAGCTTTAAAAACATCCCCCCGAATCGATTAAATTAACACCCACCCCTCCTAAGTGCGCCTTAGGGCTGCCGTTGTCACCTTTCCAGGGGACACGGACGGGACACTCTCATGTCCTCCTCTGTCCCCGCTCCCCCGGGGTGACCTTTGCTACGGTCCCCGCTTCCCGCGCATCCTTCGCTGGCAGGGGCGGAGATACCACCCCCCCGCCTCCTCATATCCTTCTCTGCTAAGAACCGGTCAACCCTTCCTCGCAGGGGTAGTTAAAGGGGAGAGGGGCGGCGGGGCGCGCTGTCCTACGCGGCTCCCCGCGGAACTGGGGCGCCGAGAAGCCTGCGCTTGTCCTGGAAGCGGGGGGTGCCAAGCTCTAGGCTCACACCTTACCCCCCTAACCCGACCGGGGTCTTGTTTGCAAACACTTCGCCCCTCCCTCCGCCCCCGCGTAGCCCCACGCTGCCCACGAGGGACCGCGGAGCTCGGCGCAGGGACACGAAGAGCACAGAAGAATAGCAAAGAGCATCTTTATTTTCTTGTTCAGTGCAAGCGGAGAAATATCAGTGGCGAGGACCCTCCGCTCTGCTTTTACAGATCCCCTACAGGAGCGAGTCGGGCCAGCTGAGGAAAAAAAGCATTAGAAAAAAGGGCAGTCGTTACAGTAGAAACTTTTGTACACTTGGTTTCTTATCGATACTTGAAATAGAATAGATCCGTTTAATAAAATAGACACTCAAAAATAGATCCGTTCCCGCAACATCTGGCACCCCGGAGAACCCCATCTCGCCTCCCTGGAGACGGAAACGGGGTGGGGGGCACACACACAAACCTCCTCCGGCTGTGGGAAGAAGCACAGAAACCCAAAACACGCGGTGTAAACCCCTTCCTGCCCCCCTAAACACACGGGGGTCCGGGTGGACACAGGCCCGGGGAGCGGGGGAAGCGGTTGCAGACCAACTCCTCTGCCCCCGCCCCCAGCAACAGGTTCCCCCGTCGGGGGGATGCTTGGAAATGGGAGAGGTTAAATGCAGCGGGGAGGTGGGGGGGAAGGGAAACCCTATTGCCGGTACCCCCAGTCAGGGACGCGAGCACTCCGCGGTTGCGGAGAGACCCCCAAATGGAGGGTTTCCGCCCCAAAGGGTCGGGTTCTCCCTTGCACCCCCGCCATGGGTGGAGGGGGGGTCCCCATGCTCCGACATCACCTTGTTTTAACGCTCCCCGCGCCTATTCCCGGCCTCAAGGGATAGGAAACATTACAGAGGGGTGTGTGGGGTGGGATGAGGGGGTCCCAAATCCACGTGTTTTGAGTTTCGCCTCCTCGGCACTAACAGCATCAGAGGCGAGGTGGGCGCGGCCACTGAAGAAAAGATCACTTTAATTTAGCATCATCAACACTAGAAGAGCTTAATTAGCGCGCTCGCTCGCCGGGCACGCTATCAGGCACGTCTTGTCGCTTATCAGATGTTTTAGCGGAGAAAAGCTGCCTGTGGATACAGCGGTATCCCCGCCCCCCCGCCCCACACGTGGCGTGGGGTCCCCACGCAGGGTGACACCCCCTTCCCACTCTCCCAGCGCCGGGGATGAACCCGTTTGCTCAGGGAAAAAGGGAATAACTACCGGATGGCAAGGTCATTACAAACCCGGTGTATGAAAACGGAAGCATCTTTGCATTTACAAATAAACAGGAAAATGTGCAATGTGTGCCTCTCCTTTTTGTTGTTTGTTTTTTTTTTTTTTTCTGTCATATTTCACAGTGTGATCCAGCCAGTTAATGAATAGGCATTTTTTTCTTTAAAAGTGGAGCTTTCAAAAGGAAGAGAAAATCTACAGATAATGCCATTGATCTGGCAGGAGGAGAAAATCTCTACAACAAAGGGGCTTGCCTATAAATCTGGACCAAACTTCTTGGACCCTCCTACCAGCAGAAAATGAAAGAGCCAAGAGTTGATCCCACTTGGTCCCAGAGAAAAAGAAGGGTGTAAACCCACAGGCTGGCTTAGCACTTCTGAGTTTAGAAGCATCTTTTGAAAAACAAGAAAAAAACAACAAAAAAGAGTAATTCCTGTTTTGTTCTGTCTTAAAATAGAAGGAAGCAGCTAAAAATCCTGCAGGCAATAGGACCACGACGGAGCTGTTAAATTCTGGCATCAGCTTGGTGCAGGGCTATGTCAGGGCAATTAGAGCTGCACCATGCTGCACTGTGCAGTACCACTGTCAGCCTTAATCTGCGCGCTGATGGGCAGCACGAAATCCAAGTTACAGCCCACAGGAAGCACAACCAGTGAACCCATATTGCTTTGACAGTTGCACTCATCTAGAAATAATGCAAAACGCTATTTAGATGTATACATCACGACCCTGTGCTCTAGGAAGAAAACAATCTAATGAGGGGCTGGGAGACGGCTTGCAGAAAACAAGCAGTGAAGAGGTTGGTGTTGGTGCTGTTTTTTTTCCTTTTTTGCTTTTTTAAAAATTCTTCCTCCCCTCCTTTTACAATTCTTCGTATTTTATCCTGTTGGAACGCCGCGTTGGTGTTGGTTTCACTGAGCTGTTCTTGGCCTCCATGGCTTCGCTGAAGAACTTGAAAATAGACGGAAAACTCTTCCAGGAAGTTAGTTCATGCCGCTCTGTACCTGCAAAAATACAAAGACAGTTCGATCGGGGGTCGTTCTGCTGCTGCCGGACCCGTTTTGTTGATGCAAAACCTGGGGAACACACAGAACTGATGGCGGTTGGTCTGGGGGAGTATAGGGGGGCTTGGGGCACACACACATGTATGCACACACATGTATGTACACACACACGTATGCACACACACGTATGCACACACATGTATGCACAGACACATGTATGCACAGACACATGTATGTAAAGACACATGTATGTACAGACACATGCACAGCTACACAGATCCCAGATCCCAAATGCATCTCAGGCCTGGTAAAGTGAGACCTCAAGGCACCCTGTTAGGTAAAGCTTTGCTGAAGCACCTGATCTTGTCCTGCCTAACTTGGAAAAAGAAGTGTCTACTTTCCAAGGCTGCTGTAGTTTGCACTATTTCATTTTACATCACTTTTAGCCTCACGTATGCATTTTTAACCAACAGAGAACACCTGACCTGAACAACAACCGATGCATCACGAAGGCATCCTTGGTTCACCCTTTCCCAACAAGCCCATACATGATATTTATGCAGTAAAGTGAGCCTTTCCTGCTTATCCCTTCCCTCTGTGTACAGATTTTCTTGTTTTGATGGGTGCTCCTATTGTTTTACAAGTGTTCCCTTCCACGCATGGTGCATTTGCTTTATTTAAACAACAAAAAAAAACCCACAGCAACCCCCAAAACAAAACCAAGACGATGGAGATAGGGAACCAAGAGCTATGAAAGAGTTGGGATGTCTTTCTGGGTAACCCAATTACGCGGAGATGCTGCCTGGAAGTCTCAGGATCCTGGGCCTCTGTTTGATACTTTAACATTGTTAATGATAATTCTTTAGTCTGTAATAGTAGGTCATTGCTATGGTTACTCTACAATGGTGCAACACTTCGCTTTCCCCTTCAGCTATTCGCTGAGACCCAGTAACCACATTTGTTGCCTAGCAACAGTTTTGTGACAGTATCACAATCTGGGGGTGACAACAATGAAGGACACGGTGGCCATGGCCTGCCCGGTGGAGAGAGATGTCACGTGGGGCAGCCGGTGGTCCCCGCAGGACGTGGGGTGGCTGGTGGTCCCCAGGGATGCGGGTTGGCTGCCCTGGAGGGATGCTCTGGTACGGCAATACCCGCACATCCACCTTCGCATCCCTGCTGGGACCCTCATCCCCCGTGTACCCATCCTTGGTGGCTCCATGCATGCTGTCCCCTCCAGAAAGTGCTAGACGGAGGTGCCACCCATCACATCTTCCTCCCCGGTTCACTCGCAGGCAGCCATCAGACAAGCTCCTCCAAAAAAGAGAAAGAGCTCTCGACAGAAAGACACCACTTCCCACACAAAGAGACGTTTTTGTACAAAGAGGATCCACGTCATGTGCACACAGATTCTCCCCCACCCTCCGCAGTCGTTGCATGGAGACAATTCATCACATCTTACACAAATCTCCCAGAGGCGCCTTCTATACAAACACTTCCCACCTGCAAATTCACCCATCCTTCCGCAGACCCTCTTCGCTGTGAGTTTGTCACATCTTGCAGGTGGTTTTCAGTGCAGACCACCTGCCCCAGCCCCTACGAGAGCCACCCCACAGCCACACTTGCCAAGGCTTCTTCTCAGAAAATCCCAGAAGGCGAGGGGTTGGAAGGGACCTGGAAAGCTCATCCAGTGCAATCCCCCCATGGAGCAGGAACACCCAGCTGAGGTTCCACAGGAAGGTGTCCAGGTGGGTTTGAATGTCTGCAGAGAAGGAGACTCCACAGCCTCCCTGGGCAGCCTGGGCCAGGCTTTGCCACCCTCACCCCCAACAAGTTTCTTCTCATATTTAAGTGGAACCTCCTGTGTTCCAGTTTGCGCCCATTGCCTCTTGTCCTATCATCGGTTGTCACCAAGAAGAGCCTGGCTCCATCCTCCTGACACTGCCCCTTTCCATATTGATCCACAGGAATGAGTCCCCCCTCAGTCTCTTCTCCAGCTCCAGAGCCCCAGCTCCCTCAGCCTTTCCTCACACGGGAGATGCTCCACTCCCTTCAGCATCTTGGTGGCTGCGCTGGACTCTCTGCAGCAGTTCCCTGTCCTTCTGGAGCTGAGGGGCCACAACTGGACACAATATTCCAGGTGTGGTCTCCCCAGGTCAGAGCAGAGGGGCAGGAGAACCTCTCTGACCTACTGACCACCCCCTTCTAACCCACCCCAGGTACTATTGGCTTCCTGGTCACAAGGGCCCAGTGCTGGCTCATGGTCACCCTGCTGTCCCCAGGACCCCCAGGTCCCTTTCCCCTACACTGTTCTCCATCTCGGGGTCATCCCCCATGCAGAGATGTCCCACCACATCAGGCAGATGAAGCTCCCAGCACAACTCCTGGCCCAACAGACCTGTTCCTCAGGTCATGGCATGGTTGGGCACGCTACGGTTGCATTCGCACTGGCAAAGACACCATCTACCAAAGCTGGTTTTATGGAGGAACGGGCTGCCCTAGCGCACCCCGAGGACACTCCTGCACAGGTCGGTCCCCTCACACAGGTGTCACAGCGTGTGGCGACATCATGTTGAGCCCCCAAGAGGCAAAACATCTCCCTGCGAGGGTTTCTGGCCTCAGCAAGGGCTCTTCCCACACAAACACGTCCCTGCCACTGTTGCCCGCCTGCATCCGTCTCCTCCTGTCTCCATCGTATTCATCCTCATTAATATCCACTGGATTAAATTAGATGAAAATAGAGGCAGTGAACATGATGCTTTTTCCTCCCCCCCCTCCTTTTTTTATCAACAACCTTCCTCCTGTGTGAAAGGGCCATGCAGAAACAAAAAAAAAGACAAAACAATAAGTTTTCTGAAGCCTCCCCATCCCTTTCTCTGTCCTGCCTTCTCCCATGCACCCTCCTCGTGTCCTCAGGAGAGATCAGGCTTACATTCACTGGTGTAACTGAAACTGATTAACCTCCAGCTTTCCTGTAGCAACCCCTCTCAACCCACCCCTCTCTAAAAACAATTCATGCTTTGAGTCCAGAGGGACTCTATGATTCAGCGGTCTAAAGCAATTCTAACACTCCCTATTTTCCCTTTCCTAGTAACAATCTTACTGACAGATGAACAATTTCCCTGGTGATAAAATCACTACAATGGCTATTTAGTTTCCAGGATTATGACGATTCTTTGCTTGATTAATATTGCAATAAGAAAAGCTTGCCAAGTATCTGCCTTGGCCCTTTATAGTCATTTAAAGGTCAAATTTTGTCCTTACGAATTCACATTCAACTACTACTAAAGGGAGAGTCCTAAAAATTTAATACTGCACAGACTGTGCATTTATGATTTATATACCAGAGGTTTGGAGAATTAGACAGAAGCAAGAGGACTTAAGTCCTAAAGGCGACGATAGATTTGGCCATAAGGTTTTCACCAGAGGAAAAATACCACTGACGGCTACAATTTCAATTGTGTATTTAGTAGCAGACAAATCTAAATTAAATTCATGAGCAGCCATCTATTTTTCGATAAAAGGAATCACTTGTGAGAGTCAGATAATAAGCTGTTGCACTAAAGCTGAGGTCCTCTAAGGTTTTTACACCCTTAGCACTCCCTAATTTCAAGGGTTGTGATGATAAACTGCAGGATCCAATATACCATATCAAGCGATCGGTTGTCACACAACGTATAGTTATTTCAGACATTAATTCTTCGACAAATCTTAGGAGCATATAAAAACTGTTGAGTGTGGGAGACAGCTAGAACATCCTAAAATATGCTAAGGCTACAGTCGCAAGAGAGAAAATAATATCACTCCCCCTGCTCCCAGGACCACAAAATGAGAGAAATGCCATTTAAGCAGAGCAACCAGCCAGTTGCTAATGTAGAATGAGTTAGGGAGGACTGGATGTCTATTTTAACATGTACAGAACATCATTGGAAAGGAGGTCCAAAGAGAAGGTGTATCCAACAATGCATGAGGTGAAATTAATAATGGCTGCAAAACAGTGAACAAGTTTCAGGATCGATTTACCCACCACCACATAGAGATATTGACAGGCAGAAATAAGGAAGACTTGCCAATATAGTTGTTGATACAAAAAGATCAGGTAAGGGAACAGACGCAAAAATTTGATATACAAATCATCAGGTCTGGATGACATGCATCTGAGGGTCCTCAGGGAATCAGTTAATGAACTTGCTGAACTATTGGCAATTATTTCTGAGAATTCATGCACAGGCACTAGGGGATGGAGGTGGGGGTTGGAAGAAAAACAATGCTAAGCTGAGAAAAGTAGGATTAATTGAAACTACCACATGTAAAATTTACCTTTGAACAATAGTAAAGTAAGACATCAACATTTAAAAAAACCACAAACGCCTTTAGGGCAACAGGAGCCTTAGAACAAAAGAGGCTCTGATTCGACAAGAACAGATGAAAACCAAACTTGACCACTTTACTGAATCAAAAAAATCACCAGGCGAGAGATTTATCAATTTCTGTGTTGTTCCACATAAGTCTGATAACTCGGGGGTGGTGGGAACCTGGGGAATCACTTAAAATGGGTTATGACCTTCACTGCTCTACTGAGCTGCAGTCACCCCCAACTCCTGTTTGCAAATGATTTGCTTTACTTCATCTGAGGGCACCTCACAATACTTCAGATTTATGGTAAAGCAGCTCCCAACTGTGCGGTGCCATGCCTGTGCTGGCTCTAGATGCAAGCATCACCTCTACCAGTGTCCACCATGAACAAAGCACCTCTGCAGGCTGGGTCCAGACTCAGCATCTCATCTCAACTCAACTCTAACTCAACTCAACTCAACTCAACTCAACTCAACTCAACTCAACTCAACTCTCAACTCAACCCAATTCAACTCTCAACTCAACTCAGCCCAACTCAACTCTCAAGTCAAGGCAAGGCAAGGCAAGGCAAGGCAAGGCAAGGCAAGGCAAGGCAAGTCAAGTCAAGTCAAGTCAACCCAACTCAACTCAACTCAACTCTCAACTCAATCTCATCTCATCTCATACATCATGATCTCATCTCATCTCATCTATCATCTCGTCATCTCGTCATCTCGTCATCTCATCATCTCATCACCATCCCTCACTGTGTTGCAGTTTAGGACTCTGCTTTCTGTAATTATCACCATGAGTCTGGAACAGCATCAGGGTTCATCAGGCCCACTATGTTTCAGCTGAAGAAAGGCAGAACTCTGCATCTGTGAAACAACATATGGTCTCTCAGACTGTCCTGGAAATGGGCACTGGTGAACTTCTTGGGAAGTGGCTAGAGCATTTGAGAAGACAAAGAAGAAGTAATGATATGGGTTTGAAAATATACCTATAAAGTCCCAGAGGGATCTGTATTAGGGCTCAAGTCTTTTAAATGCGGTTATTAGTGATCCGAAAGAATAATGAGAGCATTTACTAGTTAATTAGATTAATTAGCAGATGATATATTGAATAGGACATAATGCAAACATAAGAAGGGACAGAGAAATATAATAATAAGGGTCGCGTAAATGAGCAGGAAAAATAAGGAAGAGGAAAAGCAAGAAAATGAATCTGGGATTGGGGAGGCCATGCAATGCAACCAGGTGAACGATCCCAGTGGCCACTTGCACATGTGTGTGCAAACATGTTTTCGCTGCCTCCCCTTTCCACTTGCACTCAGGACAAGCAGCTCAGCAAGACCGACTGAATTCCTCCATGTGCAAACGTGGAGGGAAGGAGCTCTGCAATCCTCGTAAATTCGCTCTTGCCGAGCGATTACCAGCTGTGCGGGACAAAGGTGCCCTCCTACGGTGCCTGCCCACCGCCACGGACAAAAGCCTCCTCCCGCCGCGCTCAGAAGATGCTCGGCACAATGGTGACCCCCCGCTGCATTTACAAGATGTGTGGGACAAAGGCTTCCCATGCTGCACAGGAGCCCAGGGAGATCTTCCATACGTGCCTCCTCGCCAGAATACCTCTGCGGGGAAAAGTTCCTACTTTTAAACTATCTCCGAAGATATTAGACCTCAGGTTTGCTTCTCTAAGCAGTGGTTTGTCTCTAAATAGGCTGGGCTTCTACAAGAATTAAGATTGCTCCATGCAATCCATTAGGATGGAGAGTGTTGCTGCTCTTCACCAACTGCCTTGCTCAGCAGAGGGTTTGCAATCGAATTCTGCCCCTGTGGTTGAGGTCCACAATGAGATGCTGCCATGCTGCAAAACATTAATGCCAGTTGGGGGCAGGACACTAGCTTTTCAGTCTTGCCCCCAGAGGTTGCTTTAACACTTAGGATTTAAGGTACAGCAATACAGAAGGCCTTAAGTTTCCTCAAAACTTGATTTTAATGCTTCAAAGGATGAAATGCAGACTTTTGGGGGGCATTTGCATGAATAGAAGCACTTTAAAATGTACAAAATGTGTTTTAGCCTTATTTCCATAGCTCTGAGAAGCAACGCAATTCATTCTTCCATTACAAATGAATGAACAAACAAGCCAGCCCGTTCTGACCTGGGAATGTGGGTGTGATATGCCTTTCAGAAAGGATTTTTCCTCCTAAAAGTTGTGAGTCAATGGAAATTTCTTTATTTCTGATGTTACACACACACACACACATTAAAATCTTTATACAGGGATTTAACTCTTAGGTATTTCTTTAATTCTGCAACTCTGTAGTGATGTAACGATACTGTTCAAATCCCCACATCAGTGTGAGAAAAATACACTTTTTCCTTTGTTGCATCCATCTTTCTGGATGCTATTAAATGACTTCTGCATCACACAGTTATTTCTAAAGAGAAATTTAACTTTTTTTTTTTTTTTATTTTTTAAACTTAGAGTGCATCAGATGTTATTAAGAATGACAGAACTATTTTTTAATTCATAAGGTTTCTCCATTTACGATTCCTGGATCCTATGGATCTGCACAGGAGGAAATTGCTGTGTCTGTTGTGAGTGTTTTGCTCTTGCTGATATAAACCTCCAGGTCTCAAACCCCCAAACAGAACAAGCTCTCAAAGTATCACCAGTAAAGCAAAGGAAAAAGGAGATTAAAAAAAAAATATACCTTGCTTAAATTCACTAAATACTTCCGACATGGAGGATGAGAGCATCAGGAAAAATTGGGAAGGAGTCCATTAGTTCAAGAGCTTTGAGAACTAATGACCTTAGGAGCTTCTGCATATGCACTTCTAGACATCTCAATGGTAAAGAAAGGTTAAAAGCTTAGGCAAAATTAAGAGACAAGCCATATGCCAACTAATGAAATGGGTGCAGTGATTTCTGAGAGGACATTAAAAAACCACAAAAAAGCCCAAACCTCGGTGTACTTAGTTTGGCTAAGAAGTAATAGTTTTTGGAGTCATGGGCATGATAATAATCTAAAAGCAACTGCATAGGGAAATGAATTATTTGGAGGAGCCAAGAGGGAAGAAGCAGAGAAACCTGAAGAAATTAAATACAGCTTATAAAGGGGGCTTAGACAAGCAGTAAGCTGGTTTAGATGCAATATTCACCCAAGGAAAATTGTGGGAACCTTTGTGGTAATGCTAGAGAATAGCATACACATACTAAAGACATTTTATACTTGGTTATTATCTCCTGTGATACAGACCTGTGTTTATTTTTGTTGGACATCTATTATCTCTAATATCTCCAGTGGGATGATGGAAACAGAGCAACAAGCATCCCACCAACCTTTAACAGAGATTATGCCTAGACTCGCCTACTTGCCATCAGCTTTTTCTCACCCTTCGTTTAAAGCACACAAACTACTCACAAAAAGCTATTTTAAAAGGTAAAAAAAAAAAAAAAATTAATAAATTCGTCTTGCCCCATGAGCAACAGATGCGAAGATTCACACAAAAGCTCAGTGCAAGCAAGGTTTGCGAAGTGGGAAAGAGATGGGAGGCTAACACAGCTGTCACATTTCGCTACTCTTCATTAAATATTAAGGGCAGTCCCATGAACACGGGTCATTTGTTTGCTCCTCTGTGTGCTAACTGGTCAAATAAGTGAGAGCTGTGAGGTTGTTCCCTCCTGAGTGCAGGTTACCCAAAAGTCAGGTCATTTTTTGGGTCACCAAAAGTCAAGTCATTTTCTTTTGAGTATATATTAAAAAAAGGAAAATGTCAAACAGCTATAGGGTCTTGTCAGTAAGAAGCAAGCAGTGCCCTGCATCCAGGACAGAACCGCTCTTAATACCAATGCAAATAGATGTAGTAATACAAATTGCACACAACTGCATTAAAAATAAGAAAATATAAGAAAAAATTAAGGAGCCACAAACAGTCAAAAACACAGGCTGATTAAATAACATCTCAGGATGTTACAGTTACAGGATCTCAGGCTGTTGGCTGCTCCAAATTGCTGCTATGGGGTAAATAGTCCTGAAAAGCAATGTGTGTCTTTGGTCCCAAAATTTCACAAGCAGTCTTTTGCACGAACGGGCAGGATTGCGGCCAAATGGGCAATCCCCCATGGATTTGCTCTTACTTGTGCAGCGAACACCATGAGACTGGCTGGGTGTGGGCACAGGCAGAAAATACCAGGTGCTGGGGCTGGATCCAGACCCCTTGAATAGTGGGGGAGATTTTGGGGGGCACCATTCACATGAACACCTTTCTGAGGTGCCACCTCTTCCAGCCTTGCTTTTGGAAGGAGAAAGGGAGAGACTTGGCCACCCGGCAAACGGCAAGGATGGTGGCAGGCAGGACAGACGAGGCTGAAACAGCCCAAATTTCTATGATTCTGTCTATGATGCTATGATAAATCTGCACTGGGACCCCAGCTGTCCCCAGGCAGCTACAAGGATGAAGATGCACAAATGCAGCCTTTTGAGGAGTGCCAAGTAAGAGGATGTCACAACAAAATATAAGGCCCTTCCAAATTCAGGCCAAGGTGGTGGTGGGGTTGCCTCCATGAGAACCTCATGTGCAGATATCTCTCCTGACAAACATCCATGCTACCATCCTGCACTATGAGAGGCAGCATGGAAAACAGCCAGCTGGTGAGACACTAGAAAAACTCATGTCAGGATTCCTGGGGATCCAGTTTGAGAAGAGAGGGCACTGACTTTGGGGTCATGCTGAAGGCAAAGCTACTGAACGTGTGCTCCTGGTGACACACCACGCGATGCTCAGGGGGTGTCACAGCATCCCACCCGTCGCTGGCCGAATCAGACCTGCAGCATAATACTGAACGACAATCTCACCGTGAGCAATTTCAAGAGCAGAGAATATTTGAAGGAGAGAACGCAATTTCCTTGAAGAACAACAGAATCCTTTAGGTTGGGAAAGACCCTGAAGATCATCAAGTCCAACCATTAACTCAACACTGCCCAGTCCACCACTAAACCATGTCCCTGAGAACCTCATGTCCGTCTGTCCAACCCTCCAGGGATGGTGACTCCAGCACTGCCCTGGGCAGCCTGTTCCAATGTCCCACAGCCCTTTGGGGAAGAAATTGTTCCCCAGATCCAACCTCGACCTCCCCTGGTGCAATCTGAGGCCGTTTCCTCTGCTCCTGGCGCTTGTTCCTGGGGAGCAGAGCCCGACCCCCCCTGGCTCCAAGCTCCTTTTAGGCAGTTCAGAGATCAGAAGGTCTCCCCTCAGCTCCTGTTCTCCAGATGAACCTCCCAGGGGTCCAGTATAGATGTGTTCAATATCACACAACTACAAATTTTAAAACCCAAGTTAAAATGATGTATCATGCAGAGAGAAGTAGCCAGGGGTTGAAATTATACTTTTATCTATATATCTCTGTATCTCTACATATCTATATAATCTATATCCATATCTACATTTTCTGTATCTACACATGTATCCATCTATCTACATCTATCTATTTACATCTATCTATCTATCTATCTATCTATCTATCTATCTATCTATCTATCTATCTACATCTATCTCTATCTACATCTATCTGTTTATCTGTTTACGTCTATCTGTCTACGTCTATCTGTCTGTCTACCTACATATCTATCTGTCTATCTATCTATCTATCTATCTATCTATCTATCTACATCTATCTCTATCTACATCTATCTATCTGTTTATCTGTTTACGTCTATCTGTCTACGTCTATCTGTCTGTCTACCTACATATCTATCTATCTATCTATCTATCTATCTCTCTCTCTCTCTCTCTCTCTCTCTCTCTCTCTTTCTCTCTCTATAACTACCTGTATTTAAAGACAAATACAAAAATTCTTTACCTGTCCAATGTGAGATGCGATATTCAGGTTACATCGCACTAAGATGTTTTTGGGGTAAGAACATACCTATGGAAGGTACAGGATCTCACCACTGGAAGTTAAGAAACAGGTTAAAAAACCATCTCTTGGGAATATTACAGGTATAGCTGACCTTGCCCTGGAGCATGTGGACAAATCACATAACTCCTTGAGTTTCCTCCTATCCAGCCCAGTCTTTAATAGTCTGTGACTTTATTGGCTTTCTTTAGGCAACACGTAAAGTTGATTGATTTGCAGGGTACATCATAGCAGTCCTGAAGCATTCGAGTAATATACATTAGTGAGTTAACGAATTAGAAAAAAATAAACATTCAAAAAATTGCACCCAAGAGCACATATAAAGTATTTAGCATTTGAAAACCATCATTTTCTCAACCAGCAGAAAGGAAGATTATCTTTTAAATAAATAAGTTTTGACCTGCTCAAAACCCCACACTTGCTGAGAGAACATACATCCATCTGGCTCCTTGGGCGAGACCACTAAAAAAACCTGTTCAGGATTGGAAGCTTCTACAGGTTATAAACCTGAAAAATACTAATTTACGCAACACATCTTAACACACTACAGCATCATACAAGCAGTCAGTTACGTCAGTTTTCCCCCACTGCTTTCAAATGCATGAATGATGGAGCTTTCTAAGGGAGAAATCATCATTACCGGGATTTTGCAGACTGGGAGGCTCAGCCGAGACTGGGGGTATCACCAGGAAAGGACCCAAGCTCAATGTGAACAAGCACACAGTGTTTAAGAAAACATATTTAAACACATGTAAAACGTACCACAGCAATACCCGGGAGTTAATTTAATTTGAAATACTGAAGGGTGGACTTTAAAATCTGAGTTTATTCCAAAATGTGTATCCCTTGTTGGCAGGCTCTGCTAATTTGGGAGAGCCCCAAGTAGTTTCATGGATGACGGCAGGACTGGAGGTGTGAAAGGACTGGGTGCTCAGAAAACAGCTATTCTTAGTGATGGTGTTTTATGATTATTTTTTCCTAAATAATAACTGTGCCACCCAACATCTGGGTGGAGAATTAATTATCGAAAATAATTCAGAGAACGCCAATGTCAGCTACTTCAGTGGAGAATATAATGTATCTGTAAAAGCCACCAAACAAATGAAATTATGTAAATCACTCGGGGAACAGCTGTACCAGCAGTGTAAGCATGAACCAACCCAGCTTTGGCACTTCCCACAAACACAGTGGCCAAGGCAATGCCATGGAGATAGCATCGCCTGCACCCGGAGCAGCTAGGAAGGGCAGCGATGCTTTAGAATCCCATGTTATGTGATAGCAGAGACTTCCCATGTAATAAAAATGTGAAAAAGCTCTTAATCACCAGCAGGATAAACACAGACTTGCAATTGCAATACAGCAAATTTAAAGTAAAGCAGCTGAATATAATTTTCTCCCCTTTCAGGCAAGGAGTGGAACTTGGAGACTGGTGTGGATGCCGACACAGGCAGCTGTGGAAGCAACAAGGGTCTTTCCAGAGGCGGGATTGAGCTCGTGACCAAGGAACAAACTGCAACAGGGATGAACGTGCACGGGGTATGAAGCACCACAGCATATGCCCAGCGTTTTTACATTTCAGCAAGAATCTGAATTCAATACATACTAAGTCTTTAGTGAATAAATTAATTCTCCTTCCCAGTGGAAAATGCTTATAATCTTCTGCATAAGGAACAGTTCAAAGATTTCAAAGGGATTTTCCCCCCCCTGGAAATTTCTGCTTGAGTTACAGTGTCCTATTGTATCTGTGAAGGCAGAGGAGTCATGAATCAACATGTACCATAAACATGAGCTCAGATTATTTCCATAGGTACAGAAGGAGTACTCAGTAATCTGTTTCATTTTATGACCATTGCCTTCGGTTGGCCCCACTCCAACGCAACCCACTCCAACCCACCCCAACTCACTCCAACCTAACCTAAGCCAACCCAACCCAACCCAAGCCAACCCAATCAAACACACACCAGCCCAACTCAACCCAACCCAACCCAACCCAGTCCAACCAAACCGATCCATGTGCTTTTGGCACCATTCACCTTCTGCCTGTTCCTCTCTTGCATAGCACTCATGGAGAAGCCACAGGAAGGGCAGTTTCTCCTGATTTTCCTTCAGAGGCTAACTTTTTGGTGGCTAAGAGGAAAAAAATCCAAGAATCAAGGTGCTGTCTCTGCAATGCCAACTTGGTTCCTGAATGAAACCCGAGCAAAGCTCATCTGCACCTGGTCCTCTTCTCTTGGTGGCTGCTGTTACTGCAGGATGGTGGAAATGAGGTGAGCAAAGGGGAACGCTGAGATGCATTCACCCATCACTTTCCCGCTCCCACTGGACACCTGCTCCAGGTGCCACCAGCTGCTGAAAAGGACTCAGCCCACTACATCACAAGGGGTGAAACTTAACGGCGTAAGTCCATGTGATGCTGAAAATCCTGATTCAGCTGCTCACCACCCCTGAGGTGTCTAAGCTCCACAGACACCTCACCTCCTGACCTTAAAGCTTACGTCTTTTACAGCGCCGCTTCTGTACACACTCAGAAACACCCTGGGCTTGACAGGGTAAATACTTTCATGGGTCTCAGGCAGATAGAGAGACCCCTCACTGTGCCCTCTTCATTCCTTCTCAAGGTTTCATTTACCCAAATCTCTTCCTGCTCCATGCCTGCTTTCCTTCCACCCAGGACATCTATTTCTCCAGGACATCTACTTCTCCAGGGCACCCACTTTTGAATTCCTCCCCAGAACGTGCCCACCTTGCAGTTCTTCTTGAACCCTTGTCCATCACCTGGTCCTGATCCCCAGCTCTCCTGTCCTCATGGCTCACTAATTTCTGACTTTTCCTGTCTTTTCTTTGACCCTGTTTCCCCAAGACCTCCTCCATCTCACTGCTACTGTGTCCATCCAGTTTCTCCTCACCAACGTCTTAATAGAATCACAGAACAGTTTGGGTTGGAAGGGACCATCAAAGCTCATCCAGTCCAACCCCCTGCCATGAGCTAGGACATCTTCAACCAGTCCAGTTGCTGGAAGTAGCCCACCAAACACATCTTCCCTCTCCACGTCTTCTTCTTTCTTAACAGAAAAAGAAATCCCCAGATCTGACTTTAGCAGGTATTTAAAGAACCTGACCATGAGCTGCACCTACCACCCAGGTGTGGTGGTGAGGGCAGAAGAAGAGGATACATCTGTAGAAATGCAGCAAGCCTTACCCTGAATGATAAGAGAAATGAGGAGCTGATCTTCTTGATGAGAATGACGGTTTCCTGGGAAATTTTGTGCTGTTTTGAGTGATTTAATAGAAAGTAAACGTGTCTGTGTTTGTAAAATGCCATGGAAGACGGAGCTGGGCCACCACAATACAACCACCAAGTAACAAATGGAGCTAAAAATTCAGGTTTTGGGAGTCACTGACAGACTATGTTCATTTTGATAAAATGTTAATTCTGTGAATTAAGCATAAAAATTTTGCTGGAAAAATGAAAAAAAATTTGTGAATTTGAGGTGTGAATAACACTTCGTGCACTTGCAATAAGTCGTTTGTGGCTAACGCATACCAGATACTTTTTTCTCGTTTAAGTTTCATCAGCTGCTGCGTATGTATGTACATAAATACATATTTACACACACATACACACCCTGAACACCTATACAATACACCTACAGGAGTCTCCATAGCTGTATTAGTAAAAAAGACAGCAAGAAAACAGTGCTGTTTCAACAGTGAATTTACACAGATATAGTGAGCATTAACCTTCTTTTATTAGCCTGACCTTTGCTGGCCATTGCTAATGAACATTCTTGAAGAAGGCAGGTGATTGAACCCCAACGGTGGGATTTTATGGACAATGATCATCTTTGTGGGTCAAGCACACCCGTGCTGCAATCATAAAGTTAATAACCTCTACAACAACAGCTTTACATGCGGCTGTCTCAGAAGAATGCTATTTCTGTAACTCGCAGCCTTCGGAGACGCTATTTATAATTTATACCCAATCTGAAGCGCAAAGATTTTTTCTCTCCTGCAAGTCATGGTGATCAATACAGGTCTGCACCTATTACAGCCCGATGAGGTGAAGTGCATGGCAAGGATGAGCTGTGCTGGGCAAACGCCATGGCTCATACACATGGCTTTGCAAAAGAACCCATCTCCAGCAGCCGTTCCCAGCATCTACAGGGGAAATAATTCTTTGCAAGGGTGCCATCCCAGCTGCTTGGTGTCGCAAACTAAATTAATTGCACATTTGCCTCTGCACTGCTCAGGAACTTGTGTTTTATTGGCATGTCACACGGGTTTCAGGCTTCTGCACCCTAATTCATAACACATCAGGACTTAATGCAGGGTACTCTGAAGCTCTCATATCATGGAAACCAGCAATTTAAGACTAAACGCTAATTTGCAAAGTCTTTGCAGATGTGAATCACACTAAATTTAACTAAGCCGAATAATATGGTGCTTCCTGTTACTTAAACTCAGAGATGTCATTAGAAGGAGAATTTGAGATTAATGACCACAAAGCTGCATTTGCCTCCCCACTTAACCCTCCTCCTTGCTGCAGGGAATGGCAGCTCCGTCTGGAAGGCCTTGACATTTTTCCCTTGCGCATGTTCCTTGCTTCTTCTGGACAACGCCGCAAAAGCACCAGTCTCGGGGTGAGTCAAGTGTAGAGTCTTGAATCTGGGCAGGAACAACCCCAGGTTCCAGTGTAAGTTGGGGAACGACCTATTAGAGAGCAGTGCAGGGGAAAGGGAGCTGGGGGTCCTGGGGACAGCAGGGTGACCATGAGCCAGCACTGGGCCCTTGTGGCCAGGAAGCCAATGGTACCTGGGGTGGGTTAGAAGGGGGTGGTCAGTAGGTCAGAGAGGTTCTCCTGCCCCTCTGCTCTGCCCTGGGGAGACCACACCTGGAATATTGTGTCCAGTTGTGGCCCCTCAGTTCCAGAAGGACAGGGAACTGCTGCAGAGAGTCCAGCGCAGCCACCAAGATGCTGAAGGGAGTGGAGCATCTCCCGTGTGAGGAAAGGCTGAGGGAGCTGGGGCTCTGGAACTGGAGGAGACTGAGGGGGGACTCATTCATGGGGATCAATATGGAAAGGGGCAGTGTCAGGAGGATGGAGCCAGGCTCTTCTGGGTGACAACCAGTGATAGGACGAGGGGCAATGGGTACAAACTGGAACACAGGAGGTTCCACTGAAAGAGGAGAAGAAACTTGTTGGGGGTGAGGGTGTCAGAGCCTGGCCCAGGCTGCCCAGGGAGGCTGTGGAGTCTCCTTCTCTGCAGACATTCAAACCCGCCTGGACCCCTTCCTGTGGAACCTCAGCTGGGTGTTCCTGCTCCATGGGGGGATTGCACTGGATGAGCTTTCCAGGGCCCTTCCAACCCCTCACATTCTGTGATTCTGTGAGGTTTGTGATGCGGCGAGGAGTTCCGAGACAGGCATGGGGTGGGGGAGGCACTGGAGGCGGGCGTTGCAGGAGCAAAGCAGAGCCACAGCAGCCGTACGGCAAAGCAAGACGAGGAGAACATGCTGCGTGCTGGGATGCGTTGACCTCCGCCAACACCCCCGCCTGACATCTCCATCTGCGGGAATCAGACAGACGCACATCGGCGTGGGAGGCGGGTCTGCCACCGGCAGCAGGGAGAACCCGAAAGTCTGGGATGAACGTGAAGGGAAATACTAAGTTCATGATATGGAAAAAGAAACAAAACAAAACAAAAAACCCAAGCAAATAAAGCCTTGACAGCAGGGGATGCTCACAGTGGGTCTGCAGGTGGCTGGTTCCCAGATCAGCAGGACGCAGGGAACAGGGGGGTGAGGGACAGGTGGGGGTTTGTCCTGAGGAACTGCAGGTCATGTTCTGCCTTGCAGCCACAGGAAAAGCACAAACGGACAGAAAGCAGCGCAAGACCAGGGTCTTTTAATCAGGTTTTAATCATTCAGTTGCAGAGTGGCGAAGTTTTTAACCGCTTCATTGAGCCATTGCAATAACTAAATAAGTTCCATGAGATGGTGTCTGTTCCAAAATCGGGACTGATTCACTATTACCCTTAAAAAAACCCAAATCAAACCAAACCCAAGCCAACTCAAACCAAACCAAACCAAATCAAACCAAACCAAACCAAACCAAACCAAACCAAACCAAACCAAACCAACCCAAGCCAACCAAACCAAACCAAACCAAACCAAACCAAACCAAACAAACCCAACCCAACCCAACCCAACCCAACCCCAAGCCAACTGAAACCAACCCAACCCAACCCAAACCCAAGCCAACTCAAACCAAACCATACCAAACCAAACCAAACCAACCCAACCCAACCCAACCCAACCCAACCCAACCCAACCCAACCCAGCCCAACCCAACCCAGCCCAACCCAGCCCAACCCAACCCAAACCAACCCCCTCAAATCATCAAACTCCAAAGCTGTATCTTTAAGCTGGCAGACTCATCTCAATGTTGAAGAAACAATTTATGTTTTCCCTATCAGGCAAACAAACAAACAAAAAAAACAAACCAAAAAACCCAAACACCCAAAGACAGAAAACAATGAAGCTTAATGATCTCAGTGCATTTCCAAATGCGATTTTAATATGAAAACACAGTCCTGACCTAGCAATTGATCTTTCCACGTGCAGTCTTCCAGCACTGCTAAATCAGACTACGGAGCTTCCAGAAAAAGCAAGTGAGATCCCTTGTGTCATGGTAGAGATCTTCCGCCAAGCATTTAGTGGATTGGGAAAAAAACTTTAGTTTAGTCTCTCCGAGCTAGAAAAACATTAAACCTTGGGAGGTGGAGATGGAAACACAAGAACCTGCCAGAAAAGTATATCTGGAAGTGGAAGAGAGATGAAATATTTAAATGAGTTTCAAAACTTGGTGATTCAACTTGTTTTCTCTTCCTTACATTGAGAACTTCAAGTTGTTTGTTGTATTTTTTTTTCTTTGATGAAATTAGAACAAAATGAAAATAAGTTGTCAGGGTAATTTCCCTCTGAAGAATCGCTGAACTGGTATTATGTCATCTTGCATTAAAATTATCAGATATTGCCACAGTTGGCCCACAAATATCATATTAAAAAAGCAGGAAGAAAATAACTTACATACATTTGGGGAATTCTTTTGTTTGTGCCCCGTGCATATCTTCTAACAGTTATTCCTCCTATTTGGTTTGGTTTGTAGAAACCACCATAGGTTGCTCTTTTTTTTTTCAAAACAAGTTTAAAACAAACTGTTGATATATTAGGGGAAAAAATGGCATGGGGAAAAACAAGATTGAGGTGGGAGCTGAAGTTAGTCTAAATGAGAGCAATATCAGCATGCACAAATGCACAGACAAGCACAGCGTGACAGTCACTGCTCATAAAAGACCCTGCAACGAGTTAATATAAAAACCCGGTCTCCTGTAGAGGGAAGTTAGAGGGGAGCTCATATATAAGCACTTGAGGAAAACTTGCACTGTGGATGGAACAGATATAGCACATTCCCTGTTAGTCTGGGGATAAATTAAATGTTATAACCGTAATATATTGCCATATTAAATTAAGGAAAAAAAAAATTCCAGTCTGTTGTGAAAAGAGAAAAATCTATGACTGACTAAAAAGCAGAGAACTCGCAGTCAACAACATCTCCATCTGTTTCAACACGTTTTTCAGCTCCAGCACCAGAACGACATGAACGCCTTGCACTGGTATCTCCGTAGCTGCGATTGTTACTTTCCCATGGAGATTTGCAGTGCAAATATTCCCAGGTTTTCAGATGTTTTCAGGTTTGCCTTCAGGCACACCGAAAGCCTACGGGATTGCCCCTAAACGAGGATGGAGAATGAACCAAGGGGACAGGACATGGTAAATTCAGGGTTTGCTGCAGGATAGATCATGGAGCTGGGGAAACCAGCAGCTGGGCATATTTAACCTGTGTTGGGATCTGTGCATCTGGGCAGAGTGCAGTTGAGGCCTGGATCCAGTGCAGTGCCTCAAGGGTCAGTACTGGGGCCAGTACTATTCAATATATTCATCAGTGACTTGGATGAGGGAATAGAGTGACTGCCGGCCAGTTTGCTGATGACACCAAGCTGGGAGGAGTGGCTGACACTGGAAGCTGTGCTGCCATCCAGAGACCTGGACAGGCTGGAGAGTTGGGCGGGGAAAAATTTAATGAAATATAACAAGGGCAAGTGTAGAGTCTTGAATCTGGGCAGGAACAACCCCAGGTTCCAGTGTAAGTTGGGGAATGACCTATTAGAGAGCAGTGTAGGGGAAAGGGACCTGGGGGTCCTGGGGACAGCAGGGTGACCATGAGCCAGCACTGGGCCCTTGTGGCCAGGAAGGCCAATGGTACCTGGGGTGGGTTAGAAGGGGGTGGTCAGTAGGTCAGAGAGGTTCTCCTGCCCCTCTGCTCTGCCCTGGGGAGACCACACCTGGAATATTGTGTCCAGTTGTGGCCCCTCAGTTCCAGAAGGACAGGGAACTGCTGCAGAGAGTCCAGCGCAGCCACCAAGATGCTGAAGGGAGTGGAGCATCTCCCGTGTGAGGAAAGGCTGAGGGAGCTGGGGCTCTGGAGCTGGAGAAGAGGAGACTGAGGGGGGACTCATTCCTGGGGATCAATATGGAAAGGGGCAGTGTCAGGAGGATGGAGCCAGGCTCTTCTCAGTGACAACCAGTGACAGGACAAGGGGCAATGGGTGCAAACTGGAACACAGGAGGTTCCACTGAAAGATGAGAAGAAACTTGTTCCTGGTGAGGGTGTCAGAGCCTGGCCCAGGCTGCCCAGGGAGGTTGTGGAGTCTCCTTCTGTGCAGACATTCAAACCCGCCTGGACCCCTTCCTGTGGAACCTCAGCTGGGTGTTCCTGCTCCATGGGGGGATTGCACTGGATGAGCTTTACAGGGCCCTTCCAACCTCTCACATTCTGGGATTCTGTGATCTGCAATGGGAAGGATGGGGAGGAAGGCATACGGGTTTGCCCCATGACACTAAGCACAAAGGTGCAGGTGGGGAATGTTTTTTTTCCGCTGGTCTGAACAAAGAACCAACTCACCTGTGATTACTTTTGTATCTTTTGCCCAGGAGATACTATAAGATGAACCTTATAGGCATCATGCCACTGGCCTTGCACCGTGCTGGGTGGGCTGGCCTTCTAATGCGCGCTGGGCAAGTATTTAAATCAAGCTTCAGAACAAAGGATGTTCAGTAAAAAAACAAAACCCCAACAAAACTAATGAAATAAATCTGTGACAGGCATGCTTAGCAAATCAAATAGATGCAACAGCTTTGGTATGGCCTGAGAAGTGCTAAAAACCAAATGTTTCCTTAGGAGAGCCATGGCTTTATGTGGATTTATGAAGTATGAAGAGCAGATACTTTTAAATTGGGTTTAGTATCCCAAATAGGTCACGGAGATATTCTGATCTGACTTTTGTGTTTAATGCAAGTAGGTCCTCTGTAGTGGAGAATCACAACAGTTCCCTTTATAAGGGCTTGTTTTCAGTTTCTTACAAATTTTGCCAAGCTAAGTATTTGGGATGAAAATTCCCATGCTCTGTCTCTGCCTCAGGCTGATTATTATTATTTTTTTATGTTTCAACTAAAAGGATTTAGTCATTTCAAGAAATAAGACTGAGAAAAAACATATTTTGCCCCTGTTGGGGAAAAAAAACAACAAACAAACAAACAAAACATTAAAAAAAAAAAAAATAAAGCCTTACAAGAATTTTGCTGAGCAGCTCCTGCATCTCTATTCTTCACAGCAACAGTCTGAAATTTGGAAGGTAGGGTCCCTGTTGTCCTTTTGCAGTTCCCATGAAAAGCCACCCAGCTCTTTGCCTAGTCAGAAGCCTTTGAAAAGTCTCATTTGCATGTAGTCAGCACAGATTCCCCAGAATTTGGCAGCTGAACTGGGCAAAGACTCCTCTGAAGATGCCGTTTGCAAGGGGCAAGCTCCAGCACAGGGCTGAGCAGCTGCTCCTCCCAGATGCTGCAGGCGACTGTGGCATCAGGCACAAGAACTAAGTGCTGTCCTGGGGTCCAAATGCAGGGAAAATGGGTGAGAAAGAGGAAAAAAAATTAAAAAAAGGCAGGCTAATGGAAATTAGACAGGAGAACTAGTCCTGGGGGGCAGTGTGGACCAAGAGGGGATTGACTGTGCGAACAGACCTGAAAGATGAGGCATGGGAAGAGCAAAGAGGTGGTTTGTAGGTGAAGGTGAGATCATTAAAACTGGAGAAGTAGGAAACTGGTTGCAAAGGGAGCTTGGGATGCAGAGACAGGGAATGCGACTTTCCAGACTATGTGAGAGTCGCCTTCTGGAGGACTCATCCCATCCGAGGAAAGACAAAACCGACCGGCTGGGTCAGTGTTTCCTTCTCCCTCAACTGTGGTTGATCGAGAAGGTGACAATCTGCTACTCCCACACTCTCAGCTCCTTTACCTCCCTTTTCCAGCCCACGTGTCTGAGCCCAAACTCCGGATCTGAAATTTCCACCTCTGCAACTGACCTGCAGCAAGAGCATCGCATGATGAAACCTCCCCGCTCCGCCTTACCGTGGCAAAGGAAAACAATTCACACACAGAAAACTACATAAGGAGAATATCTGAAGCACACACGCTGAAGTTAAGGACACCCAGTTGAGTAAACGCCAGAATGGCTCCAGGGGCGAAACTGGGAGGAGACGGTGCCGCTTGGTGCTGCTCTGGTATGGCTTTTGTCCACATTGTGTAGAGTTTTGTGCTGCCTTTGAGGGCCACTTGTGCATTTTTCCACCAGGCTTCTCTGCTGACCCACCGCTCTTAGCTGGGAGTAGAGAGAGCTGGTACAAAGAGATCGGCTTTTTGTAGCAGAACACGAAAAACTTCACTTATAATGCAGTACAATGACAGAGAATGATAGTACAGCTTGGATATGGGAAGCTCATGTAGTGCAATGTATATGACCATTACATACGTAGTGAATGAAATTAAGTGTTGGGATAAAAAAAACCTCCAGGTATTTAAAGCAAAAAGTAACGGCTGTTTTAAAGAACATCAAGAGGGAATTAATCTTACTAAGGGAAAAAAGTCTTTATGGAGTTCCCAAGCTCCAAGGAGGGCTTTTTGAACCATCTTACTGCAAACAATGATTTTGTACCACTGAATCACCCACAGTTGAGCTGGCTTGCTGACCTTTGCCAGGGGAAAGGCAAAACTCACGTGGTTTCTTAGGTCCAAAGTTTCCAAGCCACCGAACTTGCCAGTAGCCAAAGAGCAAAGCCGCCTCTAATGGCCAATCATATTTATGAACCTACAAGTCATATTTTTACCTTAACCTACCTGTTGGTAACTTATTTCAACCTGAGAGTGAAGCTGCATTATGCTCTTGTGATCGCCATGAAGAATGACAGATAATACAGAAATAATTATTTGCTACAGAAAAATAGATGAATGAGGCATGAAACAAGGCAGCTGAAATCTATTCCTTCATTCTTTCATGAGCTGATGGTCAGCAGTAATTTGAAGAGATCACAAATCCCTTAATTATTTTGTGCACACCAACAGGATCATAGAATCATTTTGGTTGGAAAAGCCCCTCAAGATCATTAAGTCCAACCATAACCCACCCCTGCCACTGGCCCATGTCCTGAGAACCTCATGTCCGTCTGTCCAACCCTCCAGGGATGGTGACTCCAGCACTGCCCTGGGCAGCCTGTTCCAATGCCCCACAGCCCTTTGGGGAAGAAATTGTTCCCCAGATCCAACCTCAACCTCCCCTGGCGCAACTTGAGGCCGTTTCCTCTGCTCCTGGCGCTTGTTCCTTTCTTTGCAGAAGCACAAAAACATGAAACACAAAATGTTTGTACTTTGTCATTGTTGCTCTAGCACGAGCTTTGCCTGGTCTGTCACTGTACAGAGTAGCGGGCAACACCGATCAATTAAAACTTTGAGCACCTCATACATTGCTGGGATAAGAACGGCTGGTCACCAAAGGCAGTATTATTCTGTAATTGCATCACATGAAGCTGTAGACCCATCTCTGAAGTTTGCTGCCATGTCTTTAGTTAACAGTTACTTATCACTTGGTATTTGGTTAACAGAACAGTGGAAAAAGAAAAATAACAAGCAAAAAAAACATTATGAAGAACTGTACAAGCAACATAAACACAGCAACGGCCGCTTTAATGATAATCCTACAGGAAAGAACACCGCGCCTGTGTTTTTATTTTGTGTGATGCATGATGCCATGACGCGTAACGAGTTCCTTATTTTGGAATGACAACCACGCGCTGCTGCTTCTCCTTGCTTCAGCTGTTAGCACACACATTTCTGTGCTAACGGGATGGTTTTCTTTGAACGAGATAAAAAGGAAGGGTGACATAGCCACAGGCCACTCTGCAGCAAGCAGAATCAATTACCCCCAAACAACAATTTAATTGATCAATTTCAAATACGGAAAATCTGCTGAGTCCAGCCAAGTCATAGAAGGCTCGGTTTCAAAAACGGGTAATAAGCAAACGGGTAATAAGCAAAACGGGTAATAAGCAACAAGCCAGGCAAATCACAAAATCATTAATCTGCCCAAAGAGGCAATCACCTGTATGAACATTCACGTTTATTTGTGACAAATACAATGCTCATGCATCGAACTACCATTTAGACATCACCACACACGTTGCACACTTTCATCCATGTTTTATGACCAATATCTTTTAAATACCACCAATATGCAGTACAAAACTGCTAATGCCAAAATCCCAGTTCTTAGTGGCTATGAACTGGTGCAACATTATAGCACCTGATGTATTCCAGCTGAGGCTCTTGGCCCATGCATCTATCTGTGGCCTTTTGATTTCATGAGACATCAGGGAAGGAGAATTCTGTCCCTCCTACCATGGTCATATATACATGTGCCCTAACTGACAATGCCTTGGCATACACCAGCCTCTCAAGTGTTATTGTAAAAAACTCACCGATTACTCATCAGCTTTTCAGGACAACAACTCTTCTATTCCTGTTGTCTTGAATGCAAACTGGGCACTTCCACAGACATTTCTCTCTTATTTATTATCCCATAAACTTAACTCTCTAAAGCTAGAAACTAAACGGCTGAACCCATTATAGAAAGACAAATGTGCACAAGACATGGATTAGTTTGTTGAACAATGGTCAGTGGGCTTTACTGATGTTTTGGGGTTTTGCATGTTCTTCCCCTTCAAAACATCTTCCCCCAAATTGAAAGTAATGTCATTAAGCACAGCTTCTCAGGTAACAGTGAGTTTCCTTTAACGGGTTCATGACACACATGCTGATATAAGACTAATTTTTACTTAATGTGGATAAAGTGTGTGAATAAGAGCGTGAAAAATCTAAAGCCAGAATAAAAACAAGACTAACAGAATTTGGCTTTTGACGCTTTAAAAATTGGAAAATGGTTTCATTTAATAAAATCGCCAGCTTTGCAATCCATACAGCCCCTCAGTGTAGCCTCTTCAAGGAAAATGAAGATAAATCATTACATAAGTGGCAACATAAATCTGTTCTTCTCTGGCACTTTTGCTAAGGGGGATGTTTGAGCCATGAATTTGTAACAAGTTTTAACTATGAAATGATGAAAAGCTGGCACTTTCACAAAGCTCCAGCAACAGAGAAATACTCTACACCAGGTAGTGATGCCTAGAAACATTGCTTTTTGCCTTCCTTCACACGTGGCACCGATCATAACTCTACAGTCATGTGGATCAAATGTCCTATGGATTCCTTGGGATTTATCTCCTTCACCTGGAAGCCTGAAATTATGGGGCGCGGTACTGGATGAGGCGGATGTTCCTCTTCAGTCCTATCTGTTTTCATTTACGACATTAAAAATAAAACCAGCAAAATCCTTGAACAGTTATTCCATGTCCCAGATCCTCTTAGGAGGAACAGGCCAAAGTCAAGCTTGCTGAGCCATACCCCAACCGGAATCCCCATGGTTTTATAGATTTAAGTAGCTTAACATTATTTCAGTGTGCCACACTGTCACAAAGGGGCATTATAAGTGTTAAGGTTGTCAGTCTGCTGAGCTATCAAAGATTAGTTTGTGTAGGAATGTATCAACATCCTTCATATAAAGCTAATCAAATTTGAAATTACTGACATGTCACCTTGAGGAGGAATTTGATTTATTATTTGCAAAGTAATCCAGAAAACAGTGAGATGCACGGCTACAAAAATTACTGTTACACCGACTTCGTGACATTACATTAGTTTTGCTGTTGTTTTTATGCCTTCACTAAATAATAACGAACAACAAAACTTTCTTTGTGCCATTAAGTTGCACGAATGTGAAATGTGGCTGCTTAGAAGTAACAGCTCAGCTCAGATCTAAAACTGCACCGGACTTGTTTGCTGTTAATTAATGATACGTAACGGAAAGCACAAAATTGCGTGCAGCCATTATTTCCTCTTTTGCAATGGGCCCATCCTTAATGGGGAAAGTTGCCAAAGGTCATTTTAGCTCCGTGACCTCCCTGGCTTGTTTCTCCCCACTGGGTAGCAAAGCCTGCTCCAGTGGGATCAGATTTTAAATGTCATGCAAATAGCATGCAAATTTTTAAATGTCATGCAGTTTAAGTGCATACATAATTCGTAGCATATTTACTTATTTGTGCTCATAAATCATAACGCCTGCGAACACAAACCAGGCATGTAACTGCATAGACACTTCTCATGAGCAAATGTATGCTAAAACCACCCAAAAATCTGCTTTTAAGTTTATACCAGACACAAGAGTTACTTGTCTTTGTCTTTAAGATAAAGACAATGCAGGAATCCACCCAAAATTAAGTCACACCCCTAGTTAACTGCACTGCAATATTAATTCAATACGTACTGTAATTTAACACACAGGACTCACTTATGTCGCAGATTTAAGTTCTCTGAAGTAAATGTTTTTAGCACTGATATTGGCTCCTTGTTGTTATCTATGGTCCTGCACATATATGAATGTATGTTTATGGCACAACATAAATAAGTAATTCCACATTTGAGATCAGCTATCCTGTAAGTAAATGACTATGCACATAAACAAATCTGTTCACTACCTTCAAATATTTTTATTTGTCATATAATTATTTCATATATATATCCTCACAGATGTATAAAATATATTCTTAGGAAAATTGCCACAGAATGTTGTTGCTTATATTAAGTAAATGGTATATTTGTGTACTATGCTCCATACTTACATACCCGAAACATATTTGTATACATATAGAACTGCCAAATATTTCACTTCTGTTACTATACAAACAGGTTGATATTACTGAAAAAAAAACCCCATCCCTCTACTAACTTTCCTGAGTGTTTTTGAGGCTGGGTTACCAACATACCTTTCGGAAAATGTGTTTTTATGCTGATAAGGCTACATCGTACTTGAATTAAGGATACTGTAGAGCTAGGTAGGCTTGCAGCTAAGAACACAGCTTTTATCAATCCAATTAAATCAAGACTTATTCAAGCTGTAGCCCTTGCTACTGTCATTAGCTGCCATCTCACGGTGCCAAATGCACAAACTCAACTCCCACCTGGCGTTTCCCCATAGTGGCTCATATAGGCATTATACCAACTAAATTTTTATATCGAGTTACCAAACCTTCCCTTTCCTGGACGCTGAATGCATAGCGCTCCTTCTTGTGCTTCATCACCAAACCCCATGATGACAACCAGAGGTGTTGGTATGGATCAATCAATTAAACGAAAGAAGGAAGGCAAAGAACTGGCTTTTTACTACCCTCCAAATTTTCTCCTTATCCCCGATGTGGGCTTTGCTAATCCATATGAAGAGACAAAAAGTGCACTTACTGGTGGCTTTGAAGACACTTGCTTCAAACTGCATCGATAAGATCAAGAGGAAACTTAGATTCTGAAACCGTGAGAATTTTCAAAATGGAATTTAAATAACTGAACGAGTAACGAGGGATGTGAGGTGAATTTCAAAATATTAGCGTTAACAACTTTCTTTTTTTTTTTTTTTAGGTTCTCTCTGGCAAATAAAGCCGTTAAGTGATCTCAACATTATACACAAAAAACGTGGTATCATTAATAACAATGAAAAAGGAAAGAATTCCTATGGGAGATATAAAACCCATGTGCAACAAGTTATACCCTCCCTTCCCTAATCCAGACTGATGCATTTAATTTCATGTTTTTTAAATATATTAAAAAGCTTGCTTTCCCCTCCCAAAGCCTTTTAAGAAGCATTCATGACACTGTTACAGAAGTAGAAAGAAATATGTTAGCAGAGATGACTTTGTCTACTGGTTATTGAAGGGAGGGATAGTCCCCGATGCCGAAGCTGACGCTGACCTGGCAGATCAAACCCTGGGGGTCTTGAATTTACATTTCATAAGCTTAATATCCTGCCTGATTTATGATTTGGCTTCTTAAACAAAGGAGGTTGTACTTAACAACTTTACTTTTGTGTGGGTAACTGTTGATCTGAAAATGGCACATAAAATGCATTTACATCAGCACTGCTAATAGGCCCATAATGATTCTTTATTATGTTTCAGTGAAAGGCAACTGAGTGACAGGTAACTGATTTTGTAGATCAAATAACTTTCTGCCACCCCCACACAGCTCCCAGCTGCTGCACACTTTACATGCCAATACAAATATAGTTGTAAAGTAGACAAATATATTATAACAGCATTATTAGACGAGACACAACACGGGGTGTTGGAAGAATTTGAGAGCCGTTCAGTGCCGTGATTGGGAATTACAAGCACATGAAATCAAACTCTGAAAGGGGTTTCAGTGCAAAATCAGTGCAACCCTCCCTCTGACACTTTTATACAAGATCTTAGAAGTGATTTTGCCCATATAATACCCGCTTTTTTTTATCCTGCAGAGGGCTGGAGAAGCCTGCAGCATATTTTAAGTTTAACAGGTATTTAAAGCAAAGCATTTCAGCATAGAGACAGATGTGCAGAACTCCAGGTACCGAAGGCTGACGGTAACGACGCCGTGCAGCTGTGACATGTGCTCATCCAAAACCCCGCAAAAAACCTCCCGTGTGCCGAAATTTATGTGCTACACCGCGAGTAAATAACGATAAGACATCAGAGCCTGCCTGATAATCTTTGACAACCCCAACTCCACCACCGCGGCCACGGGAGAAACTGGCACGTACTGAGCCCTGACCCACCGAGCCTTTTATCTGCGTGTGTACTCTCCACGGACCGAGCAAATAAAGGGCAACCGGCAATTTACACATGAATCAACTTTCTCTCTGCAGAGCAGGCACCAGAGACACGTCCCTTTTCTCTGCCACCGAGAGGAAAAGCGTCCAGGTCTGAGCTTGTGTCCCCAGAAATCGTGAAAGCCAAAGAGCGACACGTCAGGTCGGCGGAGAGATGCTCTTCTGGACGCCCGATAATGTAAAAAGAGGCACCCACAAAGGAGCAGATGAATATTTAGCTTGAAACGGGGCTGACAGCGGCAGCGAGCCTTTGTCCTATTCAAAACAGGTAATGTCATACAAACCGAAGCGGAGATACAATCCCGATAGAAGATTATACAAGATACCTGAGCGGGCGTCTCTAAGGAATTCAGCCTACATTTTAATAAGGTGCGAACCTCGCAGTGCCTCGGGTCTCATTTCCACTTGCCTGCAGCTGCCTTTTGAAAAGGTACGTGGGTCGTCTCGGGCTTGCAAGAGGCCGGGCACGGGCACTGATAGAATAATCCGCCAACTTCAGTCGTGGATGAAAACGAGCCTAAAATTTTACAACGTGAAAAGTCCGCTGTGAAGATAAGGCAGTGCTTCTTTCAGCCCCTATCTCAGCACCAAGGGGAACTTTTATCAGTCCGTAGGCACCATTCCCGCTCTCTTTCCCTCCTGTTAAGGGAGGTGAAGCAGGGTACAGCACCGCTCTGAGCAGCCAAGGAGTCAGGGGGATTTCTGTAGTTTAAGCCACTGCAAGCATCACACAGCTATAAAACAAAGGAAGGTGTTTTATTGCTAGGCTTAGCGTTTTTCGAGTGTTTGTTTTATGAAAATGTGAGTTTCTGTGCATTGCACCGTATGTACAACCTGCAACATACTCTGCTGATGAGAGTTTTCTCTGCAGCCTTAACATGGGAAGGATGAAGCAGATTGGAATCAGTGAAAAATCAGCACACATGTGGTCTTAGCATCAGCAGACGAGGTCCCTCCACTGGTTCTCTCCTTGAGGGAGCCCCAAAAAGGCTTTTTGGAGGCAGCAAGCTCTCGCTGGCGGCTGATGAAGTATCTCAGAGAGACACATTTTCCTTTCCTGGGCCTTGTTTTCCACCCTGACACTGATCCTGCCTCCCTAAGCCCCATCCATCACTCTCGTGTCCCCACTGCTGCCACTTGTGCTAACATTGGCTCGGAAGGGCCAGGACGGATGAGGAAGGCGGGGGTGAAACTGCCACCACTGTCCATCCGCCTGGCAGCTCTTAATAACTGCAGGCACTAAATGAATGCGTAATAAAACACGGCTGTGTAAAACTACGCTGAAAAGGGAAGGGGAAAAAAGAAGGGCAAAGAGGAAAAGGAAAAGAAGAAGGAGAAGGAAAAGAAAAAAGAAAAAGGAAAAGAAAAGCAAAAGCAAAAGCAAAAGAAGAAGAAGAAGAAAAAGAAAAAGAAGAAGCAAAAGCAAAAGAAGAAGAAAAAGAAAAAGAAAAAGAAAAAGAAAAAGAAAAAGAAAAAGAAAGAAAGAAAGAAAAAGAAAAAGAAAAAGAAAAAGAAAAAGAAAGAAAAAGAAAAAGAAAGAAAAAGAAAAAGAAAGAAAAAGAAAAAGAAAAAGAAAGAAAAAGAAAAAGGAAAAAAGCGAAAGGAAAAGGAAAATGAAAATGAAAAGGAAAAGGAAGAAGAAGGAAAAGAAAAAGAACAAGAAAAAGAAAGAGAAAAAGAAGAAGAAAAAGAAAAGGAAAAAGGGAAAAGGGAAAAGAAAAAGAAGATAAAAAGAAAAAAAAGAGGAAACAAGACCAGTGTGACTGACGCCACGTCTTTGCCTTCTCTAAAACTGAAACCGAATGTGAAATAAAAACTGATGTTTTCCTTCTTTATGTCCCAAGTACATGTCCTATTCTTCACAATTACACCTTTTTTATTCAGGTTGCATCCAGCCTATCTTTCATTTAACCTCCTCCAAAACACATTCCTTAGTGGGAATGCTTACACTACATGTCTTTCCTTCCTAAAATATACAAGAGTAAAAATACGATTATAGAAATTGATTTTGCATTTCCAAAGTAACTGGCAGCCAGGTACCTGATAGACAAAACAGACCTACTGAATCTGTTTTAGCATTTGCATTGTGATACACAGCTTTAAAATAATGAAATAGGTGGGACATGCATTCATTTAAATTTAATAGCAATGCAGCTAATATCGTATCTGAGTTTATTATTGTGCTGCATTTTCTGTGAGCAGGGTTTGACTAGATGCCAGTGATTTTTGAACTATGTAGTGAAGCCAATTAGCTCTAAGAAATAAACTGATACTTCTCTCTAGTGTCATACTAACTGCTACTGTATGAATTATGCTGCTGATAAAGATGTTGCTATGAGCCAAAACATAACTACAAAGACTTAATCAACTTGCAGCATTTACATAATCATAATAAGAAATTCAGCTTTGAAAGAGTTGCCTTTATGTCGCTAGATGTATGTCTTTAATGGACACTGAAAACAAAGGTAAAAGTCCAATATAAACCACAGTATTTTCCTCATTGACATCAAGTCTCCTGCTCTCTCTGTATTTTCCAGGACTGATGCTTGGTTCACGTTGGCTGTTGTGAAAATCATGGTGTCATGGAATGGTTTGTGTTGAAGGGACCCTTCCAGCTCCCCAGTGTCACTGCCATGAGCAGGGACATCTTCACCAGCTCAGGTTGCTCAGAGCTCCGTCCAGCCTGGCCTGGGATGTCTCCAGGGATGGTTCATCCACCACCTCTCTGGGTACCTGGGACAGGCTCTCACCACCCTCAGGACAACAATTCCTTCCTCATGTCTGGCCTGAATCTCCCTCCTTTAGTTTAAACCATCACCCCTTGTCCTATCGCAATAGGTCTTGGTAAATCTTGTGTAACATCCCCCAAACCATTCTCACCCAGTTTGCTAAAACCTGATCATGGTCACTACATTGCCTTCTCCGCTCCTGCCAATGAACCCCTTCCCTGCAGACACTCCTCCTAAACGTTACCATAAAGATATTTTCTTATATTTTACAGCTTTGTCAACGCACTCTTTGCATCCTTCACTGGCTCCGCTTCTTGATTGTGTCTAATGTAATGCAGTTGTTCCCACTTTCAGAGCCCACAGGCTTCATCCACGCTGATAAATTAAACATAACCAGGAACACTGCCGGGCACCGCATCCAGCTGGCACCGCATGGCCCACGTCTGTCCTTCCTAAACTAAACTCTCCCCGGCTCCAAGACAGGGTGATGACATCCAGCTGCCTCTGGGAACGGCCCCAGGGAAACCCCCGCTCCAGAACCGTGCCTGGAGAGCATCACTTGGCATGGGCAGAGGCGACCAGCTACCGCGTGAGGAGCACGAAAGCACCGGCAGCTGCATTTCATCACTCGGGACTACTCTCAGGGACTTCTAATTTACTAACACGGACATACGTGACCATCCTGCCTGATGACTAAGTGGCCCATCTCATTTCAAACTCGCTCCTGCCTCGGCTCAGCTCATTACACAGTCCTCCAAGGACTTATGCTGTCTTCTTCATAAACTTCTGCAGACCGACTTGGTTAACTTCAAGCTCTTCAATAAAGCTCTCCTTTGCTAAAACGACTGCAAAGAATCAGAGTAATTAGGCTGCTTGTCCTTTTGACAACCACGGTCACACCATACAACAGGGTTTTGTGTCCTTATTTTTCAGATTTAAAAATCTGTGAGGGACTTTGAAGGGCCCTTCCCAGCTCCCCCAGTGCCCCCTGCCATGACAGGGACATCTTCACCAGCTCAGGTTGCTCAGAGCCCCGTCCAGCCTGGCCTGGGATGTCTCCAGGGATGGTTCATCCACCACCTCTCTGGGTACCTGGGCCAGGCTCTCACCACCCTCAGGGCAACAATTTCTTCCTCATGTCCAGCCTGAATCTCCCTCCTTTAGTTTAAACCATCACCCCTTGTCCTATCGCAATAGGACAGTGCCTATAGTTACCTGCCTGTAACTCATCTGTGTGGCTTTAGCATGCTCATGAAGATCTTTCCATGGAGAAACTGACAGAGCAGGGCTGGTTGTCATGTCATGCAGAATTAGTGCAGAAGGGATCTGATGAAGTGAGGTCACATCTAAGCACACTGGCTGGAAAAGGCAGCCTCACAGGACACACCAAAACAGTTTCCTGAGAAGAACCTCTGCTGCCAAACACGTTAAGAGGACCATGCCAAGGGTAGGGCAGACCCAGTGCATGTACCACTGCCAGGTGGACCAGGCATCACGGAGCTCTGACCAACACCCAGTGCTTTCCCATAACGTGCCAGCCGAAAAGTGCTGGTAAAACACAGGTTTCCACCATCAACACATCAGTGATGACGGTGCAAGCCTGTTTTGGTGGCTTACACCCTTTGGCAGTCCTGCCAAGAAGCCCCTTTTGCAGACACCTGCAGAAGCTCTGAACTTGTGTCCAACAAACACGGACGACAGAAAGAAAAAGGGGGTTGGCATTTTGCGTTCACAACCAGGAAAGATTAAATACTGACTGTCTCTCCTGGCATGAACGCTCAGGAGGTCAAACCCAGTGCACGGCGTCAGTTCCCCCTCTCCCAGCACACATCCATATGAGTTTATCTTTCTACCCTTTCAATGTATGTTCTTGCTTGGTCTCCACTTGCCTTGCCTAGCTGAAGAGAAGCTTGTACCTTCCTTTTTCTCCTTCATCAGAAGAGCAGAGTCTTCCCTGGTGTGAAGACAAGAGGTCCCTCATGTTTCTGCTGAACAAATCAGACACATTCTCTGCAAATCTGATTTGACCGATGCTTATCTGGCACTTCCGAGGACAGCAATGTCTTAGCTCATTTTCCAAGTTCCCTCGTTAGCTTTACTAAGTATTTTTGTAGCTAGAAGACGGTCAACCGTTCTCACAGAGTCTAGTTGTAGCAAAGCAAACATCTCTTGCCCCTACAAAGGGCCTAAAACACAAACAAATACTAATTCTCATGTATAGAACCGTAGAATCACTTCAGTGGGAAGAAACCCTCAGGATGATTGAGTCCAACCATAACCCTGCTCTAGCACTAACCCTAAGTACCTTGCCTAGCACTAACCCTAAGTACCTTGTCTAAATGCCTTTTAAACCCCTCCAGGGATGGTAACTCCACCACTGCCCCGGGCAGCCTGTTCCAATGCCCAACAACCCTATGGAGGACACACTAAAGTCATATTCTGTCATCTTATCTTCTCTCTATGTTTAATTAAAAGCCAGCAGTGGACTGAATTGACTGTTTGCAAGGGAATGAGACCATGAACTTCAAGACACAAAGGCAATGAGACCTGAATTAATATCGTTAAAAAACTGAGCAGGTGAACGCTACCTGTGAAACTCAGCAATTTCTCTGATCGGATAGTCCCCAAATAAAAAGACAATTAGATGTAAAAGCAAGAACATACACACAACTAACCAGAGCTCCCAGACCAGGGATGCACTGCAGAACCCAACTCATGCGTCAACCCCATTAACGCAACCGCTCGTCAGATGAACCCGAAATGGGTCAAAAAGTTATTCCGGGTGGCCTTCTGGGGCCGAACGAACCTGTTCACATGGGTGAGAAATTCACTCGTGGTTGGAGACTGCCTAAACCATTTAAATTTCAACATCACCTCTCCTAGTCGTGTCTGGCTGTGGTCCGGTTCGGCAGCTGCTGAAGGAATTCACGCTGCGTTAGACGATTTGCAAACCAGAAGGAAAACAGGACAGGACCAGGAAGAAGCAACAAAGCAGAACGTGATTCACAATTTGGCCAGGCCGATCCAAACATTTAATACCCCAAGTAACGCTGAGTCCCCTGGAAGGAGTAACTTGGGTCAATAAACTGTTTGCAGGAGACCTTTAGTGATAAATCTGCTGATAAGCACTTCTGTTGTTTCTTTGATTTCATTCCATCGATAATTTTATTTCTTCATTCACCCTTCCTACCCTGCCTTTCCGGCTGAGCTGAGCCTGAGGGCAGCCAGATACATAATTAAAAATATATAAGTATTATATAAATAAATATGTATATGATATAAATACATATATTTTCCCCCAAAGCTGACACAGATGACCAGAACGACCTGTACAGTGTAAAACACTGAAGTTACCACAACCTTCCCAGGATGCTCAGATCCTCCCTCCATCTGCAGAACATGGGGCCCCTTCAATTTAAAAGACGTATGGGAGCCGAAAACATATAGGGGAAAAACACTGCAGAAATGGTGCATGCAAACACCGTGTTGGAGAAGAGATGCATTTTTGCACGTCAGGAATAACACGGTCATCATGTGGAAATACTTGCAGATGTGCCAAGCTCGATATGTTTCTCTTTTTAATAAGGATTACTGGTCTATTTAAAGCACATGTCTCAGGCTGGGTATTTAAATGAGTGGTTTGGAACTTTACTGGGATTTGCAGAATTTGATTAAGTGCATTTTGCTGTCACTCAGGTAAGTGTTTTTATTAATCTGGGACCTGCCACCAAGAACAAACATGAAATAGCGATTTGCTCAACTTTTAGCCATTGAAAGTGTTGAAATACGCCTCTCTCACATCATCTCTGCCCCCTGTACACGTGGCAGACAAGTTATACAAAACAAAAACATTTAACTGCTAATAACATAGAGTGGGAGAACATGATTCAAACCTCTATATTAAATATTGTTTGAAGGACAACAAAGTGTTTTGTTTTGTTTTTTTTTTTTAGGACAAAAGCAGCTAGAGGTTTAGTTAAAATTAGCTTAAAGTGCAAAATATTTACATTTAATTTGATTTAGATGCCAGCTGAAAACACCTCATTAAAACAAAGATTCTCTGTCTCACTGTAAAAATGTCTGTTCCTGTATCAGGGTGCACTCCAGGCTTCAAATAGAATTTCAGACACATATTGCACTTTCTTCATTATTCCCTGCAACTTTTTTTTTTTTAATATAGAGTACATTTTATTAAAATGAAATCTGTACTTTAGGAGCAAAGAGATTTGGAGTAACAGCATTTAAGGGGCTGCTTAGACAGTATTACTGGTTTGACACTGAAGGTTTTGTTTTCGTACACAGAATATAAAACCATTTCCTCAAGATATTTTGTGTTCAGCATAAAATATTAAAAATGTCTCATTTCCAAGAGATCTGGTGGGAGTTCATGACAGATGTGTTATATCTTTTTTTTTTTTTTTTGGTTAAATTTTTTCGCAGCATTATTGGGTCTAATTAGCCCTGATGATTTACCCATGACAGTATGAACTTCTTGAGAGGGAAGAAAAAGTGGAGCACAATTTTCGGAACAAACACATTTCTTTTTTTGGGGAGATGGGAAGGAGAGAAAGCACTGACTTGGGGTGGTTTTGTAACAAATGCCCGCAAGTAGCCCTGGGATTTTTCACTTATTTATGCGCCGCCATATGATGCATCTTTTCGCCTTCAGCGCTACAAACCAGCCTTGGTGCAACGTGCTCTCCAGGCGTTGGCTCCGCAATCGAGTCGCTGCTCCTTATCTCTTTAAGACTAGTTGTACAGGACTAACCGTTCTGGATGAGCCGAAGGTGACGCTAAAACCTGCCACGGATGATGCTGAGCATCCCTCCCACGCCACCCCCTTCCCCAGCTCCCGATTAGGGGCGACTCCCGAAACGCGAACTCGGGTCGCGGTTGTCCATAAAACTGTTTATTTTTGCTCCCAGAGCTTCTCCCCTCTTGGTGCCCCGTGTAAAAATACCTCGTCAGAAGCCCCTATGAAGACGGGGAGGTTATCAGAGGAGGTGACCGTGGTGGCCAGGTGGCCACCGGAGATGCCGAGCAGACCCAAGTCACCAAAAATCATTTGCGTCCAAGACGGGGAAAACGCACAAAGTTAAGACTGTTAAAAGTTGCAATTAAAACATCGCTGGTGTGTTTTTTTTCACCTGACTGTAGCCCCATATGGCAAGGTCAGCCCTTTCCGTGAACAAACAGCTCGGTCGCCTCCAGTGTAGCTGTTATCTGCCTCAACAAGGGGAGACATTTGGCACAGCCTAAAGCTGGGGCATGAACCCTGGCTAAGCTTAAGACATTTATCTGACAGCATCAGCTGACACTCCACAAACACATTTGCTCTCCATGACCCCAGAGCATTCGTGATTAATCAAAAATGTATCTTGGATCTTGAGAACAAGCTACAAGCAGCACACACACACAAAAAAGAATACGCTCTCGATCTCGCTTATCGACTCCAGAGGTATATTGAATTCAGAAATAGCAAATAGAATAAAATGATCAATATGTTCTCACTTGTCCATGGAAGAGCAAACTTTATCCCTCCAGCAACGAACATTGATCATGTAAATGTTTTGGAGCCGCTTTCAAGTGAAGAAAGCAAAGGCATCGGGATTTTTGGGGAGGGGTGTTAGATGAAAAAGTCGACGGTGTACGTGTGTTAGCACTTGGTTGGGAAGTGTGTGAACAGCATTTAAAGCCGTGGAGTGCGACGATGCACCTGAACCGCCTCCACCAGTACATATTGCTAACATCCAGTTTGGGAAGCGCTGTGCCAAGTGATCTTAATAAAACATTATAGAGGGGACTTTAAAACTTAATGAAGGCACATAATCTGCTTCAGAGAAAACTCCCTGCCTTAATTTAAATGAGACACAGTTATAACATATCCCCTATGCACTGTTTACAATTTATAATTTATGTCTCAGTCCAAATACACTACTTTCTGCAGTCATCTGCTAAGTGATATGATTAGCATTTGAATATTGTAATATTCTGCTTCTTGATACTCAGAGTAATACGATGCAGTGCATTTGTATTTTAATACTTTTTTTTGTGTTTTTTTTTTTAAATTCACTAATAAGCACACCAAGCTCTAATTAGTTGCGAAGAAAGCAATCACCCGCCCCACCCAGCCTTCATTTGAAAACCGTTATGTCTCTGTAAAAACTCTCCACCATTTCGCTTATTAAATCCCACTCTTTTCTGGTTACCTACTGCTCAGGCTACAAGCCGTTTGTGCGCATAGAAAACCATCACTCCGCTATAGCGAAACTACTGTATGTGCTCCGGTCCCTGTTGGCACGGCAAACAAACTTTCATTGCATGTGCTCTCTATAAAATGGTGGTACTAATTAGAAGATATAAACTCATGCTGAGACATGATATGAATTGGCTTTATGCATCTCCTAAGCTCACAGCAGTATTAGATTTGTACTGTCGATGCCCTCAACTAATATGCAACTAGAAACTTACAGTTTTTTTATTTTTTTTTTTAAAATCTGCAGAAGAACACAACGAAAGTGATGGTGCCTCATTAATGCAATTCGCAGAACCTCAGTAATCCACACTCCGCTAATCTCCACATTCATAAGCAGCGCACAGAAAGAAGCCTCTTCTTCTTTTTCAGGTAGGACAGAGAAGCAGAAAACTCACGCCGGTGTTATGATCTGGTGTCCGTGCGTCACTTTTGCACCCCAAGGGCCGTGGCAGCAGGTGAGCATCACCCCTGGTTTCGGGAGGAGGACCCCAAGGTGCAGCCTGGAAATGGTTATTTAGCACATGATGACCAACCACGCAACTCAGATCGCTACGGTTAACAGCACCACGCGCCGTATTTACCTTAAAAAAACACGAAAAAAGGAGTGATTTGCTTGTCTGCGAGGACTAGGAAGCCACCCAGGTACTCCAACCTGGTCTGGGACGTTGCACATCTGCAGGTTCATGATGACCACGCTCAAACTCATGCAACATGAGCCGTGGGCACCAGACACCACAGCTGTGTGCTTTGACATCCGTGGTGAAAACGAGCAGAAAATCTAACTGTTCCATATCAAGAAGTATTTTTACTAGTGCTAATGCGCCTTAAATACCTTGTTCCACAGATGAGTGGCCTGGCACCTGCTGCATGAGAAATAGCCAATTACTGCTCAGTGTCTCTAATTTTCTGATTCAATTAGCATGCTTCAGAGCTTTCCAGTTTAATTGCAAACTACTTCACAGTTAGCTCTCTGATTAATCATTGCCCATCTGCAAGCCATCGCAAAACTTGGTGGAACAAATCTGTGTACTTTGGAATGCTGGGAGCTTAGCAAATCAAACTTGTTTTGGTATATAAAGCTTTAATTTTGTTTGCCCTTTTCAGCTGCACTTGTAAGAAGCTCTGTACTGATTAAACAGGAAGTCCAGACAATAATATGCTACATTATGCATATAATTACTGTAAATACAGGCGAGACTGTAGAAACATCGCTTAAGGTTAGGTGCTAACATGTATGGAGTAGAGGGTCAGGAAAACACATTTGGCATAAATTTCTCCCCCATTACGACAGAAAGGAGGAATTAGGGGTGGAAAAAAGGGGAGTGAGATGGTGATGCAGCTCCAGCACCCGTGTTCGCGAGGTGTTTTTGCAACTAATTTATTGCCGCTAATTTACTTTTTAAAGGGAGATGTTAACTTGCCAAAACTTCACAAGTTCAGTAAGTTGTACTCAACTGATTAAATACCACACTTATACTCTTCTAGACATTTTTGGCTTAAAGCAGAACACTCACGGTTGGGTAGGATGACGGGACTGCCCATCCGTCATGGAGCTGCTACTTTTTCTCTGTTTTACTACACTACAAATAGTAATATTCACTGAATTGACACAGCTTCCCTATTTTAAAACCATCTTATTCAGGTGCATGTAAACTACCTGTCCGGAAGACTTGATTACAGATGTAACAGCGTATCGCACAGCAGGAAATTCGCAATTACATTCAGAATTTAGCACCTTGCACATGCAAAAGCATGAACCTAATCAAAGCCTACGGTTTTGGAAATTTCACTTAAATTCCCCGCAAGATTTCAGCACGCACTAAATCCAGTATATACGAACCAGGCATCGGTCCTGCTGTACATCCCTCATTTGTGCTAAAGTCAGTGAGATGTGATGGTGCCCAGTGTCCCGTGGCATCGCGCTCCAAGTACCTTCTTGAGCTGGAACCACGTGAACACTTAATATTTCCAAACCCTATTATTTAAGAACACAAAACAGGTTGCTGCACGGCTTTACAATGCATTTACAATTTATCCAATGCCATTTTTATGTACTAGGTGAGGTCACCTTCCAAGAATAACCCACGCAACTTCTCCATGATGAATAACATAGACATTGCAAGCACAAGGCCAAAAGGCTTTGATGCTGCGACACGCCAGCTCCCGTTCAATATCTGTGTGCGTGCAGAAATACACGCACTGCACCCAAGTAGAGGGATTTTTCTAGTAGTATATACAGCCAGATTACAGATTTTAGATGCTTATTTCAAACCATGTTGAGGAATGTGCTGCTGCTCCGGGAAAAAAAGAGCAAAGTTTTGCTCATCTGAAAAAAACCCACCAAGTTTTAGGAGCTCTGCACACTTTTTCATTTTGCCTTTTTTTAAGTCACTGCATCCTGTATTATCTTAGTGACCGAACCACGAGGTTACCAGAACAACCTCCTTTATTACGACCAGTTCTGCATTTGATCTTAGAATTCGGAAAACAAAGGCAAAAAAAAATAAAGTGGTGTTCTTAACAGTTCAAAGAAAATATCTCCTAAATCCATAAGGCATTGCTTAAAGGTTTAGCCCCAAAACGCCCGCTAAAGTCAGTGCAAGTTATACAGCTAAAGCCCTGATAATTTACTCCATTTAGAGGTTATATCCTCCTTTTGGAGCTGTTATTCCCTGTGTTTAGGGCTCTGTGGCCAGGATACCCCACCACTCCAGGATGTAGGACTATGTTATTCCCATCACTTCCCCGACATCTTGCTCGTGTTTAAACCCAGTTCACAATCGCCTTCCCAGACCAGAGCTTGTTTTCCACTCTGGCCCCTTTATTTTCAATAAAAAGATGCCAAAGTGACGTAAAAGTGCTTAATGCCTCCGACTCAGCCAAGGAAAAATCCCCCAGCATAGAAACCTGAGCAACATCATCTCCTGGACCATCCTGTGCGGAGGCTGAGCAAAGGATGTAAAATACAGGAGCCAAAGGACACGGTTGTAAGTTGGGTCCCCAAGGCACCAGGTTTATAGCTGATCCCACAAAGCTTTTTTGGGGTGCAAAACATCATCCCGGAGACCCCCAGCAATGATGCTCAGCCCCTGCCTCTGTTAGGAACATTTCCCAGCAAAACGATGACTGCTGCAGCTGTTTGCTCTGAAACACAGCGCGATCAGCTCAAAAAACATTTAAATACAATAAAACCAAACCCCAATTATTACAAAAAGGCATCACTTTCACTTTACAGAGGGAGATTAAGAGAATAAGTGCAGCCATTTCACTACTGCAAGGACAAGGAACTTGTGCCAGGTGCCAGAGTCAGCACACAAAACTGTTTTTAATGGCAAATGTCTCTACAAACACGCAGAGATGTCCCTGTCCCGCTGGTGTCACCACCCCGAGGGGACCAGGGGATAGGAAAACAGTGCATGCATGGGAAAAAGACACGCTGGCATAATTCTATGGGAAAAACATCTCTGTCTCTGCTAAAAGTCACATCATGTCAAGTCACCGCCGGTTTCCATACCCAGCCATAACCTGCTGCAATGCCTCTACCACACCTACCGACACATCTTCTCCTTCCTACTTCACTTGTGAAGATGACTTGTGCCTATTCTCATTTGTTCTGCCTCTTTTAAACTTTTCCTACGGTCCCATGTATTTTCATTTTTTTTTTTTTTAAATACAACTCCTATAGTTCACAAAAATTGGTCTTTTTAATACAGATTTTGTGGAAAAAAAAAACCATGTTGGATTTCTTTGTTGGTTTAGTTTGCTCATGTCAGGAAACGTCCTAAAGCTCAAACTTTTACAATTCTCTCTGTTTAGAACTGTAAAGGGTTGGAAAAACTGCAAAAACAAATGGAGGGGAACAAACTGCTATTTTAACTTCCTTTCAAAAAATTTTTCTTTCCCTCATTAAGAAAAGATGAAATTTAAAGTACCAGAGTGGAGCAGATCTCATGTCACCTTCCACTACCCCTGCCTGCACATATTTAGTCTCTGCTTCTGATGGAAAAGAATGGCAAACCATTATTTTTTATTAGTTATTTTAGAAAGTTTAGGGCTGTGAGGAAAAGTGATTTTTACAAATGAAGATTTTTATCTTCCCTTATGTCATTTTAAGGAAATTTTCCTCATCTTTCTACTGAGTCTTTTGAAAATGAACAGAGACACTATGGCGCTTCTGGGGTGTGGAGCGGGAAAATAAGCAAAGCTTTATTTTGAAATGTGGTTTTGAGTTAAAAAACAATGAAAACTGTGAAAGAGGTCTGAAAAGTGAAATACATCCCAGCCAAGGCAAATTAAGAAGGTCCAAAGCCAGCCCAAGACACAGGGATGGGCACTTCAGCCACCAACAGAGCATCTCTCTCTCCTAAATAAGCGGCTCGAGCAATTTGGAGGATGTTAATTATCCGGAATCTACGTGATTTGAAGAGTAACTGCAGAGGTACCTCACCAACAACGAGGCTCCTATTAACAAGTTTACGGAGAAATTTTAGACTTCATTAGCAGTTATTCCCAAAAGGCGCCAGCGCATCGAGACTCCGGCGCCTTGTCAGACATCTGTAGTTAAACCGAGGCACCAATTACTGATCCCGGCTCTACCAGCTTTCTGCTGAGCTCAGCATATGGCTTATTTTCTTATCTTTTGACCCAAGCAAAGCGCTGCCACTTTGTCCACTTTGTTCCCTGTCAGGTACGAGCGAAGTAACACGCTAGGGAAAAGAAAATAATAATGGGAAAGCGTCCACAGATGACTTTGTAATAATAAACCACAAACACAATCTCTTTTCTCACAGTATCACAGGAACTGAGTTATCCTTGCTGTGTTAGTTTATACCTGTTAAATATTTATACAGCTCAGGTGAAGACAAATTTCACTGGATAGCTTGCATACCACAGCGCCCATTTTAGCAGAAGCACTTAAGCTACTCGTCCCCAGCACAGAGTAAAACAGAACCTCGGGGTATTTTTAAAGCACTAACCAGAAAGCAACTCTTTGCTCTGGTGTTTAAACTGTGAATAAAAATTAGTGTTCTAGCCATTAATGCTTTGCCCTACCTGTGGTAAACTCATCCAGTCCCTGGCTGGAAATGCAGACTGTGTTCTGCAACACAGAACTGATTTATCTCAGCAGGTAACAGAGAGAGGTGCGATTCTCAGGTGCAAGAATGGTCTCTTAAAAAGAGAATAATTTTGCTAGGTAAGCAAAATCATCATATATATGGAATAAGGGGTTGAAGAAGAAGTGTGGAACTGGGCAGGACAGAGGGGAGAGTTGGGGTCTGGGACATCTGTGCAGGGTAATCACTGCTTGTAGTTTCCCCCCACACCACATGCAGAATAAATAGAAAAGAAAAATCACCCAGAACTGAGACAATATTGAACATACTTGTTTACGCATTTGTATATAATATTTTACTGTATTTTCACAGCCACAGAGCCATTAAACTAATTTTAAACAATTACCTCAAATCAACCGTTTTGCATTAATATCAACATAAACTCAATATATTAAAATAAACTTGAAAATCAGCTGTTGTGCATGTCGCAGAGGTGGCTTAATCCATCCATCCATATATGTATGAAGATGCTTATGAATATCCCGCTGCTTTGAAAGCAACCCGCTATGTTATTTCACCACAATTTGCATTGTTATAATAGGTTATTGACTGATTTTAGGTTTAAGGGACTAAGGTAGTATTCGGTAATGACTCTGTGCTACAAGTTTATTGCAAGTGCCCAAGGTTCATTCACCCCAAGCAATTCAGTCAATAACCAATTTTTATACTTCTATCTCCTTCAAAATTCCAAACCAATAATCCCTGACTTTTTTTTTCTTTCTTTTTTTTTTTTTTTTAATTATTTCAGTATCAGACTAACATTTCCCATGGAAATCAATATGGGTGAGATCCATTAGCCAAAAATCTGCAGCACTGCGATGCAAACATATTAAAAATATTGATCTTGCAGGCTACTGATGTTTTGATTGACTTTAATGTTTGTAAGCAGCAATAACAGAATTTCAATGACTGAAACAAACTTTTGATTAAAATTATAGATTTTTAAATTTTTTTTCTATTTTACTGTTTCAAAGGGTATCACGCGGTTTACTTGTTTGCCGTAAATGATCATATTAGTAAATACTCATTCAGTTTCTCATTTGTAAATATTAAGGTCTGCCACGGGTTACACATCTTCAAATATACTTTCAATCGCTCCTGATGTTTCAGTTCTAACACATCAGGTGTAGAACACCAGTATGGGCAGGGCCAGATGTATTTTAGCAGTATTTTCCCTTCTGGATCCTTGCACTTTGTGTGTTCTTGCTACCAGCAGTGACAGGAATTTGATCTCACTCTTCTCTTTTTTATCACTATCCAATAAACTTCAGCTGATGTTTTCATAGCAGCCGGCCAAGACTTTGCTAAAGCCATCTTCCTAATGTGGTTCCTCCTTCTAAAATAAACATCTCAGCTAAAATAGAGATCTACACCCTGGGTCTTCCTGCCCTGGGTATGCATACGCCTTCGTTGACATACAAACTGGACCTGAGCAACCTGAGCTGGTGAAGATGTCCCTGCTCATGGCAGGGGTGGCACTGGGGGAGCTTTAAATACCCTGGCCAACCCAAACCCTTCTGTGATTCTATCCCACTCCACTCCACTCCACTCCACTCCACTCCACTCCACTCCACTCCACTCCACTCCACTCCACTCCACTCCACTCCACTCCACTCCACTCCATTATTCTATTCTATTCTATTCTATTCTATTCTATTCTATTCTATTCTATTCTATTCTATTCTATTCTATTCTATTCTATTCTATTCTATTCTATTCTATTCTATTCTATTCTATTCTATTCTATTCTATTCTATTCTATTCTATTCTATTCTATTCTGTTCTATTCTGTTCTATTCTGTTCTATTCTGTTCTATTCTGTTCTGTTCTATTCTGTTCTATTCTGTTCTATTCTGTTCTATTCTGTTCTATTCTGTTCTCTTCTGTTCTGTTCTGTTCTGCTCTGTTCTGTTCCGTTCTGTTCCGTTCTGTCCTGTTCTGTCCTGTTCTGTCCTGCTCTGCTCTGCTCTGCTCTGTTCTGCTCTGTTCTGTTCTGTTCTGTTCTGTTCTGTTCTGTTCCGTTCCATTCCAGACTTGATCTAACCAAGGGCCTCTTCTCCTACTGTGGGACATTAAGAAAAATAAATGCTCCATGTTTGTTGTCAAATGCCTACAGCAGGCAGCACTTTCATCTGCTAGTGCATCTTGAGGTCTTGAGAGTGACCAGCAAATAAAACTAAATCTAAATAAGAGAAGCTTTGAAACAAGAGCAGGCAATTTTGTAAGCCAAGCAGAGATTCCTCTTGTAGACAAGAAACTGGAGGGTGGAGAAGTTCTCCATTGACAATAATCACAACCATGACTACAGACTGCCCAACCTTAAGTCTTCAACCACCTTTACATTCAAACAAAGACAAATAAACCAAGAACAGTGGACAGTTATGAATCTAACTACCAAAAAAAATAGAAAGAAATTGCTGAATATCGAAGAGGTTGGTACCATTGGAAAATGTTATTCTGCTGCATCTGTACTGTAAACAACTAAGCATCAGCTCACAATCCTAGGGATTGAAACACCTTGTTCTCCAAGTGCTCACAGAACAGGCAGTCTCAGTACAAGCCTCTTTGTGTACCCTGACAATATGTCTACACATGCTCTGAAAACCGCTCCAGGCTGGGGAGCATATTTCAGGGCTCCAGCAGAGAAGCCTCCTGCAGATTCCGCTGCAGGGGTTTGAAGCGCTGCTGCTCTCTGCTGCTTGTCCTGCCCCTCTGCTGGAACCTCGTCCCCCAGGTGGGATCAGCAGAAGTCAACGTACCCAGCGCCTTAGCACAAATGCACTCTTATTTTTATTTTTTCGGTTGTTTAAAGTTGTCCTCTTGCAGGAACGTGTGTAATTTGGTAAGGAGGAGGTGGCTGGCAAAGGGACGGGCAGAAGCTGAGGCGGTTAAACAAGCACCTGTCTGTCTCCACGTCCATTCACGGCCAAGACGACACGTTGTGAAGTCAGGCATTTGTCCATTGAAATAATTTCAGACTAATTATTACAAGGGGATATAGTGACAGGATGAGGGATGACGGCTTTAAACTGAAAGAGGGGAGAATTAGATTAGATAGAAGTCAAGAAATTCTTCTCCATGATGGTGGTGAGAGCCTGGCCCAGGTTGGCCAGAGAGGTGGTGGATGAACCATCCCTGGAGACATCCCAGGCCAGGCTGGACGGGGCTCTGAGCACCCTGAGCTTGTGAAGATGTCCCTGCTCATGGCAGGGGGGCACTGGGGGAGCTCTAAGCATCCCTGCCACCCCAAACCATCCCATGATTCTACGACATTTCATATATATCTCTGCCAACACCAGACAGAAGTTGGAGGCTGGTTGCTGGGGACAGGTGAAATCTCTGCATCTCATGAGCCACGCTTCGAGCCCCTGACAAGGTTTCTTAATTCTAAGCACTGCCTGGGACAGAGTACAAAATATTCACACCATTCATTTATTTGCATATTCATCTTGTCTATCACAACAAAGAGACAAATTTAGAATGGCTTTTGTAAGATCTGTCTTCAGTGTCTAGCTGCATAATGTAATTGCTAGTGAGTTACTATTTGCATGAAACAGTCTATTATCCAGTATTATCCAGTGAAGCAGACTGGCCTCATTTCGTAACGTGGACAGGCATGGTGCTGTTCCTCCCCTCATGCAAGCTCAGGACACCCAGGGCTGACCTGGATGAGAAGATCCACAGGCTGAGCTCAATCTCTGTCTCCAGCTCTGCCTAACGCATTTCTGTCTGCATCAGCTTCTGAAAGCTCCCAATGGGGATGCCTTAAAAATGGTGAGATTAAACAAATAATTCGAGGGTTCTTGTTCCTGAGCCCTGCCAATGTTAGTTGAAAATTTTTTAAGCTTTTTTTTTCTTCCCACATAGCTAGATGGGCAAGAAATTTATACTTGGAAGTGCAAGACAGCAACTGATCACTGTAGTATGTGTAAATAAAATACAGACCACCACCAGCTCACTGTGAAGCCATAATGAGAAGGAGATCATTGTCAGCATCTGATATTTGCAATACTGTACACAGTGGCGATCATTCTCACTGCTGGAGTGACAGCTTGCTGATGTCCTGAGATGACCCTACCGTCTTCGTATGCAAACAACAGGTACTGCTATCAATACATAAATACCACCATCCGTGATCTTGAAATTGAATTAGATCAAGAGACAGTGAGGTACAACATATAGAAAAAGGTAATGTGTCTGGAATTTGCAAGCACAGGTTTGAGAAGTGGCTCTACCGCCCCACAGCAAGTGCCACTTCTAATGAATTGGCGACATCTTTGGTGGACCAGTTCCTATTCCCATCAGATCCTACAAGGCCACTCTTCTCACTTTTAACCACTTTTCAGTTTTAACCACTTCCCCATCGAAACTGGCAAGAAAAGACATCTAAATAGGATGAGTTAAAAGGTATGTGACTCACTCTGAAATGTTCTGTAGCCCCACAGCAGAGTAGGAACTGTACAGAGGCCTCCTGCAGCAAGCCAGCCTGCATGCAATCAACCTTTCCATCGGGGCGTTAAATCCCTTAAATTGGTCTGGTTTACTGCCTCTGCTTTATTACACTGTCTACCTCTAATGTAAGAGGCCAGGATCTGGGCAAGAACAAAACTCAAAGCAACCAAAGCTTCTGCTTGTCCTTGCTCGAGTGGCCGCGTGTGAAGCCTGTACTCTGTTCCCAAGGCAAATTACACAGGGCAGCCCAAAAAAAGGCAAAGAGAGGTGTGCTGAAGACCTTTGTGTGACTTTGATGAAGATTCAGCAAAGGATGGTCCAACTCCACAAGATGCTGCTCAGGATCCTCATGACCCAGCGCGACCGTGAGTGATGGAGACTCTGGATGCTCAGAAGTCCTGGACTGATTCATTAAATCATGTGTGTCCGGCCGAGGGATGAACATATTGAAATAAAGCAACCACACACAAATCCTGAAGGGTAAAGATGCTTTCTTTTACGTAATCTTGCATAAAACAAAGAGGACTCCCTTTTGGAGCGAACAAAAACGCCACTGTGCATACTACGGGATCGGTCTATAATGTAAAGAATCAATTACAGATTCAGAAATTCTCAAATTATCTCCAGGATTTCTGGAGTTATTTATGTTGGGCTTCCACAGCATGAAGACTGAAACAGGAAAAGAACTTAACACATAAAAACATAACATAAAAGAGGTTATGACACAAACACAATAAAAAAAAAAAACCCAAACAACTTTTTGGCAGTAAAGCATATGCTCTGCCCCCCGCAGCTAAAAGTCACATACTGAGAGTGCATGTTCTGTCAAGAATTACTAGTTTCAAGCATGGCTGGTGATTTTGGACAGTAGCACTTAAGAAACCTTCAATCTGGCAGTTTTCTCACCGCACATTTACTAAAGCACCCCCACTGCCCAAACTCCCAGGAGTTTGGGGATCTGACCTCGTGGAAGGAAAAAAAAGTGAAATAAAAGGTTCCTGGGGTACTGTTTTGATCTGGACTGTACATTTTTTTTCCCCAGCCATATCATTATTCCAATCCATTCCCCGGCTCTCCAGAAAACGTAGCAAATGCAAGAGCACTTTGCTCCTCTCTTCCCTGGGAACAGAGTGGAAATTAAGCTGGCCACAGCCCACACAATTGCTGTTAAAGGTAGTAGTGTTCTCAGTGAAGAATTATTTACAAGCTGCGATACCAGGAACAAATTGATCAGCACAATTTATTTTATTAATTTCAAATCACTTGCCTGAGGATGTTCTGGAACTAACATGAATAAAAGGCAGATTTCACTTTTCACCCTTCTGCGTTTTACTGTGCTGTACAAAGGGCTTGTTTATTTATTATATATTACATCATGTATTTTTTTTTCTCCTGGTTAGCAAATTCACAAAGCAATCCATTTTTCAATCTGTTTTCTGTATGCATGCGTGCATTCTGTATGCATTTCTGTATGTATGCATTCAATGGATTTCTAAACACATTGTTCATAAACACTTTACTATGGCTCATTTATTGCTCCCTATGTGCAACTGACCACCCCAGCAATGTGATATATTTGTTTTACTCCTTGACTGGGGACATTATGGACACCAAAAGCAATGTCAAGAGATAATATCTTCCTGGTTAACACTTGCTAACAGAGTTTCTTTCGCTGTTGTACGTGAGGCTGGGGAGGATAGTGTTATCAATAACTGTCAGTCCTCTGTATCCTGCCAAAAACAATAGATAATGTCACCCAACAGAAACCAAAACTCAAACTTTCACCCACGTTTTATCTTCGGAAATATTAAAAAAAATATTTCTATTGTCTCACATTGCTCAAGCTTCTGCATCGTACAGCTTATTGTTATCTCTAAAAAAGACAGAAAGCATGTCTGCAAAATAATGGAAACAGCTTAAAAACGATGAATTCGAGAATCTTGGTGCCTCGTGGATTTTCAGTGCCTCAGCTTTTCCTTTGCCCACCCGTGCGGTCCCGGACCAGCGGGTGTGACAGCGATGTCCCCATGTCCTGGCCCACAGCAAGACCTGCGACACCCATTTTATGTCTGGCAAACATGTCCAGCGATGGAGACCCACGGTTAGAAAGTCTCCCTGGGTGCCTAATCCAAGATCTTCCTGCTGAGATTTAATTCTGTCCCTTTTTCCACTATTTACCAGGCGCACGGAGAACAGAAGGTTCCTTTCTTCGTCGCGACAGCCTTTCACACAAATGATGATTTCCACCATGTTCTTTCTTTCAGTTCTCTGTTTTTAGGTTAAAAGCCTTCTCTTTTCTTTCTTCACCCTTTCCCTAAGGCCACATTTTCTAGGCTTCTCACCACTTTTGCTGTGTTTCTTTGCAGGTTCTCCAGTCTCATCTCCCCTTCCAGGATGGGCTGTGCTGCCCATCGACATTCAGTCTCCCAGCTGAAGCCTCACCCATCCTTTTGCAAGCTATTGGTTTATTTAGACAATTCAGTAAAAAGATTTGTCTTTTCTGCATCATGGTTGACTCACCCTCTATCTGCTGCTGCAAAGAGCAGCAATTTATTCTCCAGGAGTGGAAAAGTGACTATTGCTTGACTCCAGCTCCCGTGATTAAGACACGGATGAACGCTGGTGCTTGTGCCATGTGCTCCAGAAATTGAATTAACTACCAAGCAAGGGGCCCAAAAGTTTATTTCTTGAAGGCAAAGACACGGCTCTAATTGTGTTGCCTTGTTGCTATTTTTTGCCTTTTACTACGCTAAGCAATGAACCCGACCTAAACAGTCCCCAGATAATAATTCTGGAGCAAAGCGGATACTCACATGGCAGAAACTTCGCACAAAACCTCCTTGTTTTAATATTTGATATTATTTAATATCTAATATTATTTGATATATAATACTATTTAATAGGTAATATTATTTAATTTTAATATATTTTAAATAACTGTAAAGTACTGAGGAAATAAGGAGGCATGAGGACATCTCGTCCTTACTGTGGAGACTGACGGGTTTTGCAGACTTGGATCAGCAGTTTTTCCTGGACCAGAAGAGAGAATCTGATCCCACTCCTTTTTTTATTTTTGTGGAGGAAAAGACATAGAAAAATAACCCATTGCTTCATAAAAATGATGTCCATTTTTGCTACAGATGAAGCTTTCTATCCGTTCACAAAATGCAACCAATGCCACGGTGACGTACACAACAAATACTTCAAGTTTTTTTTTTCCCTTCTACTAATCAAAGCAAGGAGATGGGGTGGTTGGAGTAGCTCGGAAGAAGTGTTATGTGGCGGTTACACAGGCAACACGCAGTCCACACGAAACCTGAGAAAACACTATTTGCCACCAACAGATGAAGGTCATCCTTCTGCCTGCAGAAATTCCTTTGTGCATCTCCCATGGGTAACACGGAATCATAGAATCACTTCAGTTGGAAAAGATCCTCAGGATCATCGAGTCCAACCATAACCCAACTCTGTCACTAACTCATGTCCCTAAGAACCTCGTCTAAACGTCTTTTAAACCCCTCCAGGGCTGGTGACTCCAGCACTGCCCTGGGCAGCCTGTTCCAATGCCCCACAGCCCTTTGGGGAAGAAATTGTTCCCAGATCCAACCTCAACCTCCCCTGGTGCAACCTGAGGCCGTTTCCTCTTGTGACGTGACCTGTACAGCTCCGTGGAGCTGGAGAAGACACCAAGTCCCTAACAGGTTCAGAAACCAATGGGCTATTTCTCGTTTCTGTCCAGGCTTCCAGGACTCACCACCACACTCAGCTCAGCGAATCTGCCACCTCTCTGATGCTCAAAAGCCATCTCAACATGCTATGACCTTACCTTGGACAAATATGTGCACGGCAAACCTTACAACTATTGCCTGCGAGGAAAGGAAACCAACTCTGATCTTGTATGTAGCTGCAATGGATCATGTGCCGGTGAGATTTTTGTGCGTCTCTGTGTTGTGTCATTGCTTATTGTTGTTCTTGTGGATGTGGTGTTTTCTTGGATCAGCGAAATTTAAAATACACCGAAAGCTGTCTCAAAGAAGTGTCTTAAGAGTTTTGAAGTTCATGGAAATGCAAATTCCCTGGCAAACTAGAGGGACTGTATGAACCAAAACGCACGGGAAAGCAGGATACAGGGGTTCTGTGTCTCGGCTTTTTGATTCTTGCCTAATATTTATCTGCAATATCTGAAGACGAAACTAATCCCGTTGATCCCACCTAGAGACAGGCGTCTTGTAAGGACGTGGTGCCTCTGCCGAACGGCTTACAAAACGTTGTGGAAAATGCTCGTTGTGGAGGACAGGAACATCCACGCTTTATCACAAACAACTAGGACAAAGTTAATCCGAAATAATTAAAAAACAACATATCCGGGACCACAGCGGTCCAGCTCATCCTAGGTCTCCCCTTGTGTACGTAAGAGGAATCTGAGATGAGGCAGCGGCACGACAGGGCAATGCTGTCTGAAACTGATAAACTGATGCTCCCTGCTCACAGCCCATTTTTAATTTTTAAGAAAGGAATCAATGAGCAGAGATAAACCGCAGAGGGCTGTAATCCCCTGGAGTGATCTTGTCACAACATGTGTTACCGCCGTTCTACACTTCTACCTTTGCACTTTGTTGTATGTAACAGAGCAACATAATTAACCACTGGTAGGTAGTGTTTACGTTAGTTCTCAAAAGGTTAAGAAGCTGATTATAGCTAAAATCAGCTTTGCCTGGGGCTTCAGTGGCTCTGTGTAATCAAATTAGACAAGCAGGGCACAGTGTCACCTAACACAAACCAGTGGCACTTCCCTCTCTGTTTTGACCTTTTTCATTAGATGAGCAAGCCAGGTTTTAGCTTATTCCAAACATTTTGAGCAGATTAGTCCCCAATAAACTGACTGATAAGCCAGGCATGCACCCACATCATTTTCACGAGCGCTCGAGAGGTTCTTCAGGAACAGGGTCAACTCTGCTTTCTCCTGAAATAACTTATTGATTTAGTTATTTTTCTCTCCTTTTTGTTTTTTGGCGAGGGAGTTTTTAAAAGCTGAACCCCCCAAATATCTTTATCTTGGACATTTTACCATTTCAATACTGGAGCTGCGGAACGGTCCCTTCGATCCAACAGCAAATAGATGGTAACTTTATAAACACGGCGGATGGGGCAATCAGCATTTCTAAGGAATTGTGGCTCGCCCTCCCTACGCAGCTCTTTGAATCCAAGCAAGGTGAACGGTATAATGGGGGTGTTTAAGGAGGTTTAATAGCGTAGAGAGGAGAGCAAGCCAGCCCCACATCAGAAGAACACCTTCCACATGGCCACAACTAAATTCAAATGCAGGCTGCAGCGCTGGTGGCTTCCGTAATCTCAGCATCTTTGAATGCAAAGGGAACAAAAGATTAAACAGGTGAAGAACACACAAAGAAATGGCAAGTTTAGATAAAAACCTGCAAGCTAAGGAACACGCTGTGCCTTTCTGAATTTTCTGAACTACTAGCTAACGACATTTGTTGAATCTTTACATATTTGATACTCAACTTCAATCCCAGCTCTGCCTACATATGTACTACAGCTAACTTTACATGGTGAAAACAAGGAAGCATTTGGAACAATAGCTCCTGCACATGATTTGTGCTTATTTATTTACAGCCAATAAAATCAAAACCTGTTATTTTAATCGATTAAGTCATAAATAAAGAGTCACAGAAGTCAAGTCCCCTTACTTGCACAGTCCAACGATTCCTGCTAATCCAGCAGTACTTAACAAATTCACATGTGGTTAGCCTGCCTTGCCATAGCTGTAGATCACATTTCTATGCTGCAAGCTGTGCAAAAAAATCAATAAGCCAAGTTTAACATAAGGACAGGAAACACAATGTCCTCCTATATTTTCAATGAACTTCGGATGACTGTGCTGTTCCCAGTCTGCACAGTTAATTTCAGATAAATACATTCTTTAAGAAGCAAAAACAACGACAGCGCAGTGAAATGTGAACATGCATAGGCGGAGTCACACCTGACTCTACAATAACAACTTATTTCCAATAATCTGACATTTTGATTGAGTAATTGGCCAGTCAGGAAGCTCAGACAGAATATACACCAGCCATACGTATTACAGATTTAACTGTACATTCCTGTATGATTTTTTCATATGTCAACTCTTTAAAAGACAATACTTTTTTTTTTTTTTTTATTTTCCACCTGATTATGCTACACTATAATTCATTTATTTACACCCAGGGGCAACCCTTGTCCACACAAAACATCCCATTAACTGCCTCCACGTTTCTATAGGGCAGATCCGCCATATGTTTGCCACAGATGCACATCATTTGGGTGGGATGGGGGTGAGGATGGGACTCTTCTCAATGGGGCAGCGGTGGCTGAAAAGGGACAAGTGACCAGAGCCCGCAAACTCCTTCTTTGCATAGGGAAAATATAAAGGAAAGAAAACAGTTTGGCTTTAAACACTCGCAAGGGCATTTTCAAAATATAAGACTATGCAAGGAAGCAGACAAATTCTCCTTAACGTATGATCAGCTCTTCCAACGGTAATTTCTCTTCATCGCAATGAGCGGCAGTAAATGGATTAATGGCATTTAGCTCTAGAAAGCATGTCATTGATCTGCACCTAACATATAAACTGTTATATAAAACACACTCAAAGACCCACACTTGTTCCTAACTTTCTATTAACATGTCATTTGCAAGACAAATTTTATTCAGAGATTAATGTACCATTTAAAAAACCCTAGGCATAAAACTCCCAATCAGAAAATAACAATGGAACAGTTTTAAGAGTTGAACAATATTAATACTGCAATAAATTACGATTTAGGTACATTTTAGCCTTTTTATATCAGTTCAGAGAGCGGAGCACAGCACTGCACTTCTACAAATGAGTTGTTTCAGGGACTCCCAAAATATCAAATATGCGAAGTTTGCTCTCCTGCTGATGCAAAAGAATCAACAACATTGCAGCAATAAATTATGATCACTGCCCAAGACTGACAAATGTTTTGAGATCCATGAACGGGTATTTTTGCAGATCAGAGGGTGTGGATTGCCACTGCAGAACAGAGATGGGTTTCATGGTACGTGCTCCATACATGAAGACACCCTGCAGTCCCAAAACTTGTGCCAAGCTATAGGTAACACCAAGACCTCAATAATGGCCTCAATAATGGTTTGTTCACCTCATTCAAGGGTTTTTACACAGGGGTAACACTCAGTGAGGAAACATCCCCAAAATCAGCGGCTTCATTGGAGTTGGCCAAATGAAACCGCGCTAAATCTTTAATGTCTTAATGCCTCCATTTGCCTTTTTTTCCCCCCGACTTTGGTGCTGCTTCAGTGTGAGCAGCTATATGTAATTTACAATTATTTTTTACATTCTTTCTCTCCCCAGAATCCGAAGGCAGGGCGTCGATGGGTGTAACTCGAAGAGGCAGCAGAGATGAGTCGCTGGCAGAGTGAAGTGGTTGGTTTTAGCAATAGCTGGAAGCCGTAAGTGGTTCTAAGCTTTGAAGTCGGTGCAGCTTTGATGTGCTACTCCCATAGTTAATCGCAAGATAGTCTTGAAAGAAAAAGATTTCCCAAATACCATCCGAGTGTCGTTGCTTGTGATATCCTTGTATGATTCTTTTTTCCCGTTCCCCTGTTGAACTTTATATCTAGCACTGGGCTGTTCTTACTCCCTCTCGGTGGCTCTCGTCTTCTTTTAAAGTGTTTTAATCGGTTAAAAGGACAATTAAACCCGTGTTTGGTTTGGCATGGGCAAGTAGCTTACTTCAGGCTACTTTGCTTTCGCTATTGAAACCCATCCATATACATTGGGAGAGTTGTAATGCTGAGTATGGGGGCAAAAGTCCCCAAACCTTCAGGAACAGGAGAGTTTCCTCAATGAATATTTGTCTCCCATACGGGAACACCGTGGAGGAATATCTGCTGATTCTTCCCCCAGTATAAGTTGTCCTTGAGTTGCACGCTTAGCCAATGAGAGCTTCCAGGTTAATCAAATATATGAACAAAGCTACCCTTGGGCAGTTAGTTTTATGAAAGAAACCCACTAAAGCCCGATATTTAGTATCTTTGGAAAACAGCTGTACAATTCCCTGTTTTTTATTATAGCTAGATTTCAAACCTGAGAAATAAAAACTGTCAGATAAACAGTTGTTTTCTAAAATGTTGCCCTGGATATGTTAGTAATAGAATGCAAGTAATTCTGTTTAAATGTGATGCATTGTGGGTCTTCTGGTGAGTGTAACACCTATATACTGTATAATACAACTCTGAAAATCTTCTATTTCTGGATAACATTATAGCATGTACTAAATAGTGGTCATTAATTCAGAAATTTGCTCATTTTGCAGTTCTTACTAAGTTCTTACACCGTTTATGCGTTTTACATCCTGAGTTTGATATTTTTCTTCTAAAACGTGCGCAGTTCTGATAAAGATTCAGGTACAGATTGATGTCAGTGCTACAGTATTGGCTTCAAGACCGCAATTTGAAGATGCTTTAGATAAATGCAATTCTGTAGACGTGGTGACGATGAAGTGCGTCAAATGTCATCTACAAACCACACGACGAACCATAGCAAAAAAACCCCTTTTCCGATGAGTCTGAAGTGGTTTAAGTTGCGGTCTTCACGCTGTTTACCTGGGGGTGCTTATATCTGAGCGGAAAAGGGAGACGCCGACCACAAAGACCCGCGCCCGTCCAAATGGACATAAATAAAGAAAATGGCATGTGAGCGGTAAATTACGGCAGAGCAACACGTCGAGGCCAGAGGTCACTGAAGATTCCAACAAATCTCAGAAGATACGGCAACAGATTAAGCGAGGGGATAGACTTGCCCTCCAACCTTAACCTGTTAAGACCTTTGAAGTCTTGTGGTGACCTCTATCCTGCTCTTTCATATTAGTTGTTAGTTACACTAATTACAGCCTAATAGCGCGCTTTTTCTGCAGCCATGCAGAAGAGGAGTTTGTGTGCCACGGCCAGATCTTGCCCCGCACACCATGGCTACAACCTGCCAGATATTAATTATGTTCTGAGCCTTCAAGAAGCTGGGGCAGGCTTTACTGGGGGGAAGACACAAGCTAAATAAGCCAAACCCCAAACTCAAGTTTGTCTAAGCAGGGCCTGAAAACGATGCTGAAACAAATTCAGCTCTAAAAACTTGCTTTAATGTGCGCTGGCATAACGACAACCAAAGTAAGGATGCAAATACAACCTCTAAAAAAATACTGCAAGTGCAGCACTGAAATCAAAGACGCAACTTGCTGTTGCTGGCAATGAACTTGAGAGAGGGAGTGTGGGATTAGATGTGGAGTCTATTTGCATTGATTTTGCATCAATATCCATATTAATGCTAACACAATATTGTATCGTATTTGAGGACAGCTCACAGAGTCTCCCTGGTGGATGAAATATCATTTGTAGAGCTTCAGTAAATCATTTTGCAGCATTAAACCAAGTCGGGCACTAAATCAGAGGAAGAGTTTAGAAAGAGAGATGTAGTGCAGGAAAATCATACCAGAATTAACAAAACCTGTAACAAAAGAGCCTGTGTGTGGAAAGAATAGCTATTCGAAATCAATTTCTTTTTCCTCGTTTACATGAGGAATATTTTTTACATGGTTGATAAAAGCTTTGGATGCTGACAAATCAATACACCTGTGACTGCTGGTGCCTCTTTCACCAAGATAACATTATTTATCTGTGGGTGCAAACTACAAGCTGTGAATACACTGCTCAAACCATACAAACAAAAGCGTAGTTCCAATGAAGACAAAAATGAGCAGAAATCAGGACTTCTCCACACCAACAAGTAGCAGAGCTCTCAGAAAGCGAAACGAGACGATCTGGCAGCAAGTGATACAAATGCTCATACTTCCATTTAATCCGGAATTCCTAAACTTTTAATAAAACATAAGCTTTTTGATGTACATGCAAAACGTTGTCCTCACCCAGAGACAATAAATATGGAAGCTGATGTCTCGATTCTTCATCTATCACAGGCTCCTCCTCTCCTTGGTGTACAAAAAGCCTCTCTATTAGCTTGAGTCAATGTCTTGCCTCTCCACCTATGAGGATACTCCATCCCATAACCTACTTTTTCAAAAAGCATGCATGGCATTGGCAAAAATAGTCATAATGTATTTAAAAAAAAAGACAAAAAAAACAGTAAAAATAACTGTAAGCTATTAAAAGAAGGAAAAAAAAAACAGTCTTAAAAAATTGTCATTAGTTCACACTCAGAATTTGGTTTAAAATACCAATCTGCAGAGACTCAAGGAGTGATGTGAGACCCACCAAAACCACTGGAAATCTTGAGTGGAAGCTCAGTCAGCTGCCAAAATAAATCTGCAAGACTCATAAGCTGTGTTGGATTTGCAAAATGCACCTAATGCACGAGCCCGAATTCTGCAATCAGAAGCAGGAAACTGTCAAAATCGCCAACGTCCAGATCACTCCTGAAATAAACTGAATCCTACCTCGCAACTCTGACACGCATGATTATCAGAGTCCAGCTTTAGGAAATCTTCAACCACTATCTTACACGTGCTTGATTTTGGGGATTTAATGGGATTTTTTTTTTTGTGTTGAAAAGGGAATAGATTTCATTGAATGGACTAAGTTGCATAAGCAAACATCTAGAACTTCATCCCCAAATTGCACAAATAGACATTTTAGCCTAGCTATTTAAGAGTAATATATGTGGATTTTATTTATATGTAATAAAAATCATATATGTGCATGTCATATTTTATAAAATCTGTGATTTCGAAGGATATGTTAACATAAAAATCTCAGATCAAGTAATTAGCACTTTTACACACAATGTCTTATTTGCACAAAGATTAAACTCACAAAAAGACGACTCTTGTCCTTAAAAGTAATGGCGGGCATTCAACAGTGTTTGTCCAGAAGTACGTGACATTTACCTTCAAGCTCACTGCTATATTTACAGCAGTAACAGCAAACATGATCAAAAATACTTTATCAACCATGTGGATTATTTCTCCGTTAAGATGTTGTTGATATGTCTTGTAAACCTACCTAAACAAAAAGGATTAATGTGAGGTAAATGCCTTTTTCCCTTCTTTCGCATGAAAACTGAAATACAGTTTTAAAAATCTTAATTAATAAATGTGGTTCACCAAATGAAAATATTTATTGGAATACATAAGTACTCGCAATATTAAGGTATATATTATACATTATTGCCACACAGATGATGGTTTTATTGCCATAATGTGAGAATATATGTCTGCTTAAATTATCCTTGTCCCTAACGCTATTTGTGTAAACAATCAACATCTGAACATTAGTTACAAGCGGTTGTTTGCTTTTAATAAATAGCTAACAATCACAGTGCATTTAAAACAAGCCACTTAGCCGCCCCTGTACATTAACATGACGAGATAGGTTGCTGACACTGGTTAGCAGAAAACCACAAGTCTTCCCGACAGAAAATCGGGCTTTCTGGATATAGGCATGTTCCTTGATAGGACAAAGTTTAAAGTGCAAATATACTGTGAAAAGGGCCTCTAAAAATGGCACGGCGGGGCTCCATGTTTCTCATCTTCTGGTTATCTCACAGGTTGGGAAAATAATCTCGGCTGAGAGCAGCCAGAAAACTGTTAAATTAGCAACTCGAGGGCAGGGTGCTAAGAAGGCAAATATGATACAAATTTAACCTCCATGTGTTGCAAATAAATTCAATTCATGTGGCAGAGAAAAAGAAAAGGAATGTTAAAATCAATTCCATGCCGCTGTTAGGAGCTTTTCCAATTCTTGTTCGTTGTCCAATCACGGCAATGAGCAGGAATCTGATATAATTGGCATTACTGACAGCTGTTAAGATAATTTATATGCCTGAAATATTAAAATGCCTGTTTATTACCTATTTAGTGGACAAGTGAATAAAAGTGGTGAGGACGTGGTGCTCTATTCCAGAACCACTGTTACTTATTCCCTTCGCCTTCCTGCCTGGAAGGCATCAGCTCAGGAGATGGATCCTTATGGTCATAAACATCAAAAGTTTCCAAAAACTAAGAAGGTTGACTTTCTAACACAAAAAGGTACAAAGTGCTTAATTATTTTGCCATTTTGGGCAGTGTTGTGATGGATAAAGACGAATGAGGTCATGGTGAACTTGACCTGATGACGTTGGGTGGGATTGAGCAGGGAGAAGCCTCAGCTGGCAACGCACATGCTCGGTCCTTCAAAAAGGGTGTTTTCTTCAAGATTTCTCAGCGAATTTAATCAAGATGAGATATTAAACCACAAATAAATAAACTACATTTTCAAAAAGTTTTCTGGGTGACAAAAGAACCCAGGACAGAGCCTTAGTCCTCCTGTCTCGGAAAGGCGAAATCAGTCAAAGAACACAGAAGAAAAGGTGGAAATAGCTTGTTATCGGCGTAAAGAGATAATAAGGAAAGCTGAAGCTATCTAAGGAAAAACAATCGGTGGCTGGCAGACTTAGCACAATGAAGAACTTTGTTATTTATACAGGCAACAAATGCAATCCATAGCAAACGTATTTGATTTTCAGATGGAGATGGTGAAACTGTAAATAACAATGTAGAAGAAAGTACGAAATTGTTCAATATAGGTTTCTGTTCTCTATCTGGAAAAAAAAATGGCAAAGTGTTTGATGAAGTGCGTTATTTCTTGCTGCTCATCAATATCTTCTCAGGGATAAATATTTCTAAATTGTCAGGCTTGCAGAGTTTGTATTCAAGAGTCATAAACCAGATAACTGGCTGCTGATGTTCACCTAAAATACAACTTTAAATAGCAGAAAAGTTACAGAAGGTGGGAAAAATCCTAACCCAGCTTTCAGAAAAGACTATTTGCACAGTTGGCCTGCAATAAATCTCAAGAAAAATAATAGAAAAAATGATCTACAGGTCCATAATTTCCCGCCCTAATACTGTGGACCCAAAGAATAAGCTATCATTTTATTTTGATGAAGCTAGAGCATGCTAAAAATCCCTTTCAGACCCTTGATGTTGTGATACTGGAGTCTATCAATGAAGAATACAATTAGCTGAAAATTCTGAGCAGCAGGACAAATTATGCAATCTTTCCTATGTGTTTTTAGAAAGTCCTTTGTCTTTCTTTTCTTTAGAGCAACTATTTTTTGCTTTTCCCAGGTTTCACATGAAAATTCTGCAAAAAAGGCCCTCTATATTGGCATTTCAGTGGAGCCACTGACCTGCCACAGCTGGCTGCTTTGATACCTGTTTGTTTCCAGGCACCATATTTACCATTATTTATTATTTACTGCTCTTCGCCCTTCAAAGGAGTCATTAAAAACTCTTCCTTGTATTAGGAAGATACATACCTTGTTTCTTCTTCTTGGTGAAATTTAATTACAGCTAAAACTTCAAATTGGTCATAAATTCAAGAGGGGACAAATGGCACAACTGTAGAATTCTTGTTTGCTCATGAAAACAGGTTAAAATCATTATTATTCGATATTTCTGAGAACTTGCAGTATTCGGTGATCTGCAAACGAAGCTGTCATGGAGAAACCACTATTGAATAGAGATGTTACTGATGGCTACTCAACAACACAGGTAGTAAGTATAAGTTAAAAATTAAAGCTCGTGCAAGTGTGAAAAATGGTTGTTAACATGAAATATGTCTGCCTTTTTTGTTGTTTTAAGCAAAATGTAATGTTTCATAACACTGCTTTAGAATCAAGATGAAGATCAGCAGCTCCAGAAAGAGTATTGGGAAATGCTGGACAAGCTCCTCCTAAACTGATGATGATTAAAGGGTGAAGATCTGAGATGCACACAGGTCTGTTTCAAAGAGATGATGTTGAAAGACTGGGGACAACACAGAAAAACGTACAAAAGCATTTGAAACATGGAGAAATTAACGTGCAGTGAGACTTGAAGAACTCAATCTATTCTGTTTCTCAAAAGAAAACTGAGTCTTGACTTGATCCCAGCATCTAATTCACATGGAGAAAGAGCAAATGTACTAAATGGCTCTTTAACTTGGTAGAAAAAAAGCACAGCAAGACCTAATGGCTGGCACCTGAAACCAAAGTCAAACTAGAAATGAACCACTCCTCTTAATTGTTTGACAAATTACAAAGGGAAGGAAGCAATGGATTCCCCATCTCTTGAATCCTCCAGCCAGGGCTGGACGACTTTCTGGAACACACATTTTAACCAAATGCAAGTAACAAATTTCAGCATAACAACACCTGGTCAAAAGTTATAAGACCTTTATATAGAAGTGGAGAATAAGTGAAATAAATGTCTTTCCTGGCCCAAGTTTTCAACTGAAAGTGAACCTTTTGAAAAATTCTACCAAATCCAAATTTGGATTCTGACAGAAAATACAAGCTGAAATGTAAATGATCTTTTGGATGCCATGACAAGGCAAGTAAAGATCGTGTTATCGAATTTTGGATTGTATCTCTCAGGGAATACCTCCTTACAGGTGCTGAGCTCTAGCACCAACACAGGTTTTACACTTACACCGATGGACCAGATCCCATCTCTACAGATGTTCTGGCTTCACAAAGCTGCTGAGGGTGTAACACAGAAAATTTTGCTGCCATCAGATAAACAAAGAGAGGTGGAAAACCACCCATTTCTGCTAGGGTGTATTCTGACATGCCCTGGAGGAGAAAGTTGAGTCCCAGCTTCACAGAACCATGGGCTCGTGAGATCATGGAATCATTTTGGTTGGAAAAGCCCCTCAAGATCATCGAGTCCAACCACTACCTCACCCCTGGCCCTAAACCATGTCCCTGAGAACCTGATCTATACATCTTTTAAACACCTCCAGGGACGGTGACTCCATCACACTCGTGCTCCAGCCCCTCGCCAGCTCTGTTGCCTTTCACATTCTAGTTTTCACCCTTCCAAAGACAAAACTAATGCAGATTGAACTAATACTAGACTGTTTCTTTAGCAACAGCTTAATTATACTTAACGCAGTCTCTTTTAGGAAGTGTCAGTCTGAATTGTCACTCTGATACTTGCGGTAACGTTGCATTTGCCTTTTCAAAATGTGAATGTTTCTGTTATTTGTTGTACTCTAAGGAATTACGGCACAAGCATTTCAACAACACCAACGTGCAGAAGCCCAGCGAAGCAAAACCTCTTGTAGCTGCCATCCGTATGGACCGGGATGAAGCACAATCACTGAGGAATAAGCCCCTGAACTCAAGATTCCGCAATCACACACCAGAGTAAAACTTCAGCCATCACATAGACAGATATGTCCATACAAAGCACTAAAGAGACAGCGCTAAATATTATTTGAAGCAATGGTCACAGCAGTCTAACCGTTGTCAAACACTTCGTACGAAATATCTATCTGTAATAATTTACATTATTTACAATTATCACAATCAAAGCCTCAGGGACTTTCAGACAAGCATACATTAATCTAACTTGTTGACTGTACTCTAAGAAAACGCAATGATAAATAGATATGTTTGAGTACAAGAATAATTTCTGATGAAATATTAATAGTTTCTCTAATACCAGTACTGCCTCAAGTACATGTAACTATTTTGTACATGAATATGATTGTTTTGTCCTGAAAAATAATAGTATTGAACACCTAGCTGGTCATAGAAAAAGCCATAAAAGTGAATTAAAAAATCGAAATGATTACAAAGCAAAGTCTCTCAGTGCAGTAACATCTGGTAATTCAAAACAACATTTCAAATTCAACATTTTCGCATTTAGTTTTGAGGATCTGGCATTCTGGAAGAGAAACTGCAATACTGCTCAACAGGTCTTTATAGATTTTGTTCTGTAAAGCTTAAGCTACTCAAAGCACAACACGGGAGCTCACATCCAGTTAGGCATTATACATGAAGTTAAAAGCTGCCTGCAACACCTGAGGCTGAGCGGGAGACTAAAAGCAGAAGAATCAAGCGCGGAAATGCCACTTACTTCTGCACTAAGAAGCCATCAGTTAAAGCCGGGCTTAGTGCAGCGGCTGCCAGAGCTGTGGCTAAGACAGGGTGACACTTCCAAGTGTCATAGAATCCCAGAATTCCAGAATGTGAGGGGTTGAAGGGCCCTGGAAAGCTCATCCAGTGCAATCCCCCCATGGAGCAGGAACACCCAGCTGAGGTTCCACAGGAAGGGGTCCAGGCGGGTTTGAATGTCTGCAGAGAAGGAGACTCCACAACCTCCCTGGGCAGCCTGGGCCACGCTCTGCCACCCTCACCCCCAACAAGTTGCTTCTCCTCTTTCAGTGGAACCTCCTGTGTTCCAGTTTGCACCCATTGCCCCTTGTCCTGTCACTGGGTGTCACCGAGAAGAGCCTGGCTCCATCCTCCTGACACTGCCCCTTTCCATATTGATCCCCATGAATGAGTCCCCCCTCAGTCTCCTCTTCTCCAGCTCCAGAGCCCCAGCTCCCTCAGCCTTTCCTCACACGGGAGATGCTCCACTCCCTTCAGCATCTTGGTGGCTGCGCTGGACTCTCTCCAGCAGTTCCCTGTCCTTCTGGAGCTGAGGGGCCACAACTGGACACAATATTCCAGGTGTGGTCTCCCCAGGGCAGAGCAGAGGGGCAGGAGAACCTCTCTGACCTACTGACCACCCCCTTCTAACCCACCCCAGGTACCATTGGCTTCCTGGCCACAAGGGCCCAGTGCTGGCTCATGGTCACCCTGCTGTCCCCAGGACCCCCAGGTCCCTTTCCCCTACACTGCTCTCTAATAGCTCATTCCCCAACTTACACTGGAACCTGTTTCTGTGACAATTTCCAGTGCCCAACAGACGCCGTACGGCAGCAGGAATGGAAGCGCAGGACCAGCGTTTGCAGGTTGTGAGGATGCTCACACAGGGCTACAGAGCAACCCTTGTTTCTCAATTGCTGCTATTAGTGCTACAAACACCTTAAAACAAGTTAATAGGTGGCTAAACACAGGAGCCCAACACCCTGACAAAGCACGGCGGCGTTTAATCTTTTCTCCAAAGTGTAAAGCTTTTATTGACAGAACTACATGCACATGAAGATGTAAAATGCAAGGAGGTTTACAGTAAACACTGATTACCATAATCTTAATCTCCATGAATGACTGGTGAGTGCAGAAATAACATTTTTAGCAAAATGGGTAAATTGCCTAATCTGCCTTACTGTAAGAAGAGTGTGCTTGCAATGTAAGACTTCGGTCTTCTGTTGCTGGAGTTATTGGACACCTATGCCTGGTCACAAAATATTAATGTCAGAAAACAGCCCAGAATGGTCTTCAACAAATAAAGAGTGAAAAATGAGAAACATTGGTAAACTGGGCTAAAGGGGATGAGCCAGGTGTTGTCTCAGTGCTTAATACTTAGTGCTTTATATGGTTGTTTCTGCCTCATTTGTTGTAAGGAAAATGGCATAAATGTGTAAGAGATTCGGCGTGGTGCAAACAAAGCTAAAGGAGAAAAAGAAGCGGAGAGGAATAAGTTGGTCCGTCCCTCAGGCTGCCACAAGCCTCACTCAACAACTATCCCATGCACAGACCCCGCGGTGTTGAGGAGCCCATTTAACCTCGCTGGAGATCCTCCCGTTTGAACCCCGGGATCTGCCCGGCATGGGGTGCATCTGCAGCCAGACGAGGCTTTGCTATATATAAAAACATAATAAAATAACGCAACTGAGCTCTTGAAGCAGCGGGCAGGAGTCGCCCGTTAGGCAGAGCCAACAAAAAACCTGCCACCTCCGCAATCCGACGGGTAATTCGTGGTTTCCCCGGTATCGACAGAAGCTTTGTCAGAAGGGGTTTTATCGGATGAGCCGGTGCAGAGGGAACGGCTCGCTGTGCAAAGTGATGCGCTCGCTTTCCCGGATCAGTGCTTTTAAGCAGATCTAACAGTCCAGAATAACTTTACTTGAATTTACTGTAGCCCCGTGGAAGGATTATTGATGCTATTCTATTACTTGGCACAAAGCAGCAGTCTCGAGGGGACTGTTTAGTATCATATTCTTGTCTTGATATTAAATCAAGCTATGCCAAGGACTCAAAAACAGCAGGTAACAAGCTCTTCCCTGTTTTTCAGTGAGCTCTGCAGAATCTCATCTTTCATTTGTTTTGAACTGCACGTCTCTTATGTGTATACAGAAAAATCTCTTAAAAAAAAGAAAACCTCAAGCCTTAAAGTACATACTGTGTGTTTAACACGTGCGGGGACGCTTTTGGCTGTGTTTTTACCGAAAGGCTCGATGGATGGCAACCCTGCTCCTTGTTGGGACAAGGTCTACCAGGCCCCTCCACCTCTCCCAGCTGAAAGGATTCGAAAAGGCAAAGCAGATAGGAAAACAAACAGGTTCTGAAGCTCCTTGCAGGGGAAGGACCTGCTTTTGATGCCGACATGTGCAAAGCCAACTGTTGTACCCGAGTTTGGACAACGGTCACCACCTCCCCTCCATACTCCACCACATATGGACTTAAACCTACACAGCTCTCCAGCACACCACTGGTGGGGTCTTTTTGGGAGTTCGAGCAAGTATAGCAATAAAAAACCTCACGACGTTATGTGAATGTTAATTACCATCACCATGGTCTCTTTATTGACATGCAGTGGAGCTTATGGAAGGCTGGACATAGTCCTGGGCAAACTGCTCCAGGTGGTCCTGCTTTGGACCAGAGGTCCCTTCCCACCCCAGTCATTCTGTGAACCCACTTTTTCCTTTCTATTTATTTATCTGTAAAGCCCTAAAAACACACGCAGTAGCCTTTTAGAAATAATCTTAATGATCTTTTCTGAATTCAAAGCAAAAAAACTAGAAGTTCTGCTTGCTTCGCCTATATGGTTTTATGTACCATACAGAGTCAAGCTTGGTGCTTGGTACCATGAAAAATAACCCTGAGGACTCCCTTTGGATACCGTTCAGAGCATCACTAGCATGGGTCACACCTGTCCCCCAAAACTAAGAGTTTGTTTTTCTTTTGCCAGCCTGAGATCACTTTATTCATAGCTATATGCATTAATTCTTGCACTTTTCCTGTATTACAGAAACACATATTCAAGTCTGGGCTCTTCCGTGAATAGAGCTTTTCTTGATTACTGTCAACGTTTCATTCCATTGTGTCATCTTGTTTGTCTTTTGATGTTATAATTTCCTTATTTTACAATGTTTTAACTACATTGGCTGCAACTGCTGAAAGAATAGCGAGTGATTTTGGGGGTCAACTAGAAAGGCTTTCAAAGGATTTGATTAGGCAATTCATTCTGCTAATGTTACAATAAATTCTTTTTATTTGATTATGCAAATGAGTGTTGGTGCATATCCACTTTGGCAAATTACTGCAAAGTTTACTCTTCTCTCCTAAATAAAAAGCTTTCACTGGCAGAAATGCGAGCTAAGGAATGTGTCTTATCCATACACTAAGGTGCTCCCCATGAGTCACCCCAAAATATTTGTAGCCAGGAAAACAAAACCTGTGTTTACCTGGCAGAATTCACCACAATGCCGTTCCTGGGGTCATGTCCAGGCTACTACCCTGAAATCAAAGTAACTTAATTCACGAGCAGCAATAGAGATGGACGCAGATCCACCGATGTGCTTCCTCCCATCCCCACGTTCAGCTGTTCCTCCCAGCGGCTGCTCCATTAGCAGCTTCCCAAAGGGCTCGTGAACCTCCTGCCCCACCACCAGGAGAAACTCTGAAAGGTCTCAGAGACCTTCAGTGAACCGCAATCACGGTTTGCAGCAACGCAGCACAACCTGCCACTAAAACGTCCATCCCGTTGTCTGCATCCAAATACAAGCTGACCTCCAATCTCCTGGCCAGGAAGACTCCCACCCCTACTCCACTTTATCTGGCCATCTTTAAGGTACAGAACGCTTTTAATGTCTTCACCTTTCTCCACCCTGCATTTGCTTGTATCTCAGATAGGAAATGGACTCATCTCCTCTGAGACAGAGGCAAGGTCTTCTGGTTTGACTCCATTAGCAAGGTGGATTAAGACTGACCCAGGAGATGACTTGGGGTCTAACGGAGGTCCTTAATGAGGGCTGAAAGTAAAGAGGGTAGGAGATGGAGCTTTTTTAACACAGACTGAAGGCAGAAGACTGACAGAGGGCTCCTCCAGGCCAAGGAGGTGACCGTGCCACAACTGAGGACCTTACTGGTGCAATGGTCCAAAGCTGGAGAGTGGGGAGGGCTGTGAGCCAGAGAAAGAGCAGAGGGGAACATTGATAAGCACATAAACAACAGAGGGAGAGTGGTGGACTCCTCTCCAACAAGGAGGAATGCCTTGTTCTTGGAAACATACGGGAAGGGTAGCAAGATGGGTGGTGTTGGACAGAGGACGATCTCTTTGGTGTGACGATAACCTGTCATGGGAAGACATTGAACCACGGCACGAGCATGTGGCCAAATCCTTGAAACGTGGAGGAAAGACCACAAAGGTGGGACCTTCACAGCACCAGACCTCTCGCCAAAAGCACAGAAAATTGATTTATTATGGCTTGCTTTCTCTGTATTGTTGTTCCCACGCCCACAACATTTAATTATTAAAGTCTATTCATTCCTTTTTGTAACTGAGTAAGACATGAATGAATTGCGGCAAACATCTTAATTACTTAATAATGCTCTAATCAAAAGCTTCAACAACTCTATCTGGAAATACAAGTTGTTTTTCCATTCTGATGGCCACTTATTTCTCTCTAGTGATTTTTAAGGGAAATGCAAGCAAGACACTGCGACATAATCCGCTCCCAAACAAATTGTAAATCCCAGCGTGCAGAATGGCTGATTATTAGACCCTTTTTGGAAAAACTGGCTCATGAGGTGTGACCGAGGGGCAGCTGCTCCTGAACTTACTTCTCAGTGCAAACACAGATGAAAAGATGGTGTTCCAAGCAGGAAAGAGAAGCGAATCTTCCCTCTGCAAAAGGCTTATTTTAAAAAACCTTCCTCTGATTGCTCTGATTGCTCTCACTGCCAGCCACTGAAATACCAAGGGCAATGCTGCCAGTATCGGAATGTGGGCTATTTCAGTACTGCAGTTCTCAGGAAATGTGAAATAAAATCCCTCACATTAAGCACTAATGCTCCTACATCTAGTAGCGTTTTGTAAATTTACTGCAAATTACCCTAACGCAGGTTTATGCCGTTGCTCACATAAGCACATTGTAGGAATTATTCACTTGTTCCTCTGCAAATGTCTTACAGTTGTCCATATACGACGTGAATGTAAGAAATATAAACAAAAACATATGAGTAAATTGATCGTTCAGTAGTAGTCACATAAGCTTATACTATTCCAAACCATCCTTATATTACAAAGAACGAAGCTGGAAAGAGTTAGCTTCCATTTAAATTATTGTCCAAAGTTTCCAACAAGAACTTCTAAAACATCAGTAATCTTAGTTTAATGGCCTTGTATGTATGCAAGAAATAAAAATAGCCAACTTTTACAATTTTTACTGGCTGAAATCCTACCCCATTTAAATTCATTCTTCTGCCAAAGACTTCAGTGTAGCTGGGAGTTCATTAAGTGGAGTATAAACATTATGCCCATTATGACCCATCCCCAACAAAAACGCAAAATTAAGACTTAATCACACCCCTATTAAAACATCAGTCTGTTTTCTGAATGATACTTAGGATTTCCTCTATAAAATATCTTTTGTGTTATTTACACAGGACGAACACGGAGCACAGAGGATTTTCAGCATCAAGTAAATACTGACTGGTTGCTATCACTAAAACGACTTCTATAACTCGCACTCTTGTACAACACCAACGCAGACATCAGAGATTGAAAGTCAATCCCGTTTTAAGGAATTCTGTTACCGAACAGGGTGTTTTTTTTCTCTTAAACTCCGTACTCTCCCCAGAGCGAGCAAAAAGTTGATAAATGAATGCTGAAACTATGAAAATTTTAGTAATATTTTATGTCCTTAAGCACTAAGAAGCGACGTCAGTGCTATTGGTAGAGGGATGATGATCTGCATGGTTAGAGCCCAGACCACAGCAGAAATGTGATCACAGGTCTCTGGTTGTTTTGAGCCCTCGAACAAAGCACCGCTACATTTTCCAGGCCTTAAAAATACCCCGCAGTAAAGCAAACTTCACCTGCAAGGTTAGGTCTCATTAACAGCCTTACAAATCCAGGCAGATACGAATCTCTAACTTGTCAAATGAACAACCGCGTCTCACAGAGCAAGGTCAAACACTGTTCCAGCTTCTAAATTAATATTGTATAGGCTGCGCCTTGCTTTGAACCTGATTTTATATTCTGCAGAAATACGCTACCTACAGCTTTTAGGAAATCTGATAATCAAACATGAAAGTCCAGTAACAGCTTTATGTATTTTAGATTACTTTCCTACAGAGATTTGAGATTTTCCTGTTATGGTGACAACTACGTCTACTTTCTGGAATTATTACACATTAACAAAAGTCTCTGTGTATTATTTCATGTGCTCCTTTATGATTCATGACTCATTAATAAAAGGGTGTAGCTGAATGTTTCCAAAACAACAGAAATCTCACATCAAGATTCTCGGACACTGTGAATAATTTGCTACATCAACTAGACCTTTGTTGATGAGGATTCAGGAAGGCATCTTATTTCTCTTAGCTGCACCTTTCATCAACGTACTTCTTTAAAACCTTCTTGCCTACATAACATCAGGTATATATTCTAGGATCTATAGGATCTATCTCAGTTTTCACCATCACCGTTAATTTTTCTTAAGCTCCCGCTTATAATGTCACCACTTACTTTAAGCCGAAGAGACTAGAAAAACGTAAGCTACAAGTAGACATGAAAACTTAAATCCCATACAAAGCAAAAGAAAATTAAATAAATTAACAGTGGGCTGTATGGAATAGCAGCAGCTTTCAACCCCTGTCTTGCTGCAGAAGGGTTAAAATGCATTCAGGACCAAACGCATTTGTAAACAGCAAACCCACGTACCTGCGGAGACGCGGGGACAATCCGGCAGCATCGACTCCACCGACGTGTCCAGGGGCTCGGAGCTGGACACCCAGTTACAGCAGTTCTGTGGGGGCACACGGGACATTTTTGGGGTAAGCCAAAAAGCCAGAGGGACAAAACACACACAGACTTTGCACGTAAGGGCAGCGATCACACCAAAATACCCAAACACCCTGTTGGGATGGGGAGGTACGCTACGCTAGCTTATTCACACTAACTGGAGGTGAAATGTTGTAGTTCAATACTAGAAAAATAAAAAGAGTACGACCATAATTTGCTGTATCTTAATGTGCTTAAATAGCATGTCTTCAAGTGCTATTTTGAGTGCCAGTGGACTAAAGCTTGGACCAAACAGTGCCTGAAGTATCCACTGCACATTTTAAGCTTTTCTCAGCCATTAAATAGGTGTTGATATAAACACTGAGCCCGCTCGCTTGCAAACATTAAGAAATCAGAGTTTTCCAGGGTGTTTCGACAGAGTACACTGCGGGAAGAATGGTTGTGAAATCACAAACCAATAGATTATAACTGAACGGAAGCCATCACGATGGCGGATTAATATTCAAATAATCGGAAATACAGCTGAGATGAATTGTGCATGAACATTTAAAAATGTAAATACTGGACTTTGGGGAGTTATGTTCAGGAAGCATTTACATTTACCTTTCATTCCTGAACCTCTGAGTAGGATGAATTGTTTTAAATGCTTTGCTCCAAATACTACCAGTCCAGGCAACTATATGAATTAAAGTATTAAATACTATGCTTAATAAAATATGCTGATACTACACCAAAATCACTGAAGATTTAATCATAAAGCAACTACTTTTTAAATATGACTGCGAGCCGGACTAAAAGATCTACATGGCTTCTCTTATCGCAAATCTGAGTTTTCCCTCTCTGAAAACCTGATTAACTTCATTAAGGGGGGAAAAAAAAACCCAAGCAAACAAGCCAAGAACACACAATTTTTTGGAAAGACCCAATGAATTTTCAGGCAGATTTTAAAAAAATCATCCCATCAATCATGATCGTAAAAATGGATGATTGCTATTCCGGTAAACAAGCATGTATTGTGTATTTGTAGATGCTTGCTGCCCTAGTTGTGCACCATGGAGTCCGTCCTCACTGTGGAAAGATCCTTGACTGGTAGATCAAGTGTCTTATTGTATTTCCTTAATTCATTCTGTCTGGAAGAAGATGTCAGCTGTGTTGCAGTGAGGAGAGAATTTCAAAGGCTTCAGTCCCCACCAATAAAGGGCGAGGAATGGCTTTTGAATAGATTTGTCAAGGCAACCCTACTGTTCTGGGACCAGGGAGAGCAGGAACAACATAAAGGAAGGGTTGCTGTATGAGATTAGAAAGTGAAGTTCACAAAGCATGGCAGATTTTTGTAAGAAACAGTAGATCAATGAAACTATTGAACTCGATGGAAGAGGGAAAAAAAAAAAGAAAACAAACACACTACCCAGTAATGTAACTTTTTTTAGTGAAAAATGGTTAAAATGGAAGTATTTCACAAAGGCGTTAAGGTTTAAAGTAGTAAAGCATTATACATTTTACAATTTGCATGTATAATTTTAATTAACAGCTGAATGTGAAATTGCAAATGTAAGATGGTAGAAATTATAAAAGAAGTAGAATTTTTATGAAGTATTACATTCATTTGAAATAAGTAAAATTAATATTAACTACTGATAGAACACTACATCAGAGAGCTGGAGATAATACAGAAGATTAGCACACAATTAACCAGCTTTTATATACAATGTGACACTTGCCTGTAAGAAATAAGTATTCTCGAAAGCAGTGTCAAGATATGTAAATGGATGATTTGTTTTATCATTCATCACAGCTCCTAATAAATTCAAAAATCATGACTTCTATAGGTACTAAAAATAGGCCACCAATGATACAGGAGAGATAGCTCCAATGAAGAATTACTTTTTTAACAATTCATTCTTTCAATGACAGCAATTAGCCCTACAGACAGGCAGCGATTAGGTGTATATTTTAATTATTATTCATTTTACCAGTAGCCTTAAACCTGATTAAAGTAAGAGATATCCAGGTGATACGCTAGTCTTAATACCACTCAGCCACACTTCACATATGTAAAATTCTTCTTTCTTATAGGAGATTTTCAATGCTAATGTAAGTTATGACACTCCATCCACTTTTTAGGCCATTAATCATTTAACTTATTCTTTAAGATCTACTTTCTGCAAATGAAATTAAAGGTAATGCACTCGTCTTATTCAGACTAAATGCTTAAAGAAAAATGGAGTTGTCAGATTCAAATTACAGGATTTAAAATTTCAGTTTTACTACATAACATATATTTTAAGGTCTTGATTTCCCATAAAGAAAATTGGGATTTTTCTGACAGAGCCTGTAGGGGTTACCATTCTTTATATTTTTAACATTTAAGTCAGAGCTGTCAGGCTGCATCCCAGGTGATTCTCTATTCCCATCAGTCATGGCCTATAGAACTGTAAGGTTAAGTCAGGAATAGGCAGTCTGCACAGAAAGTTTCACTAAATCCACAGGAAAAAGTCAAATCCAACAAAAAGTTCAGGATGTGACCAGTTCAAATTTGCCATGCGCACCTATTGCTTTAGAGTTCTGCAGCGGGAAGGTGGAAAACATGGACATGAGCCCGATCTGCCTAGAAGAGACTTACAAATGGAAGTTTAGTTGGTCCTGCTTTAAAAAAAACGTGATTTTTTAAAGGGTCAGCAACCTCACACTTTAAAATTAAAAGAATAATGAATGCACAGCAGCATCCTTCACCCAAAGGTGGAACTCGGTGATGATGGCCATGGACCAACACCAGATCACCTTGGACCAAAACGCTATCGGTGGTTGCACAGTGGCAAATACTCTGTCTTTTCACCCCAAAAATTCAGAGCGCTTCAGCAATAGTCACATCTCATGAAACCACTGAGAGAAAATGGCTTTTTCCAGGCATGCAAATCCTCAAACTATATAATGAAGAGCCCAAAGGGGCTTCTCCACCACAGTCAGATGAAGCCAGGAGCCCCGGGTGCACCCAGGACGTTGCTCCAGACGTCGGGCAGCTCACGGTATATGTGTCGATATTGCTGTGCAGTGGGAAGAAACACTGGACTCGATTCTTATTATTGTGGCTGCTACCTTTGAAGTTCAGAAATGGCTTTAATCTCGGTTATTTTAGGGGCTGGCATGGGCACGCAGTTTCCGCGCTCCTGTAATGTGCTGTCTTTCATACCTTAAAGAAATGGAAGAGGTCAGCAGATAAAGACGTGTTTATAGAGCCACATAGAGACATATATACCCCAACTCTTCAAAAAAAAAACCCGGCCTCACCTCTCGCATCCACTCTCGAATAGTTTTCCCAACTTCTTGATGCCACACATTGTGAACAGAGTCTGTCAACGCCACAGCAGTTACCTTATTCTTTACTTCTGCCTCTCGTTGAATCATCTGTTAAAAAATATTGGCTTTAAGTTCTTTCTTTCTATTGACTAGAGTCTGCTTAGTCACAGATAATGATCTTAAATTAAAAAAGAAAGAGCAGTACGAGTTCAATACTTCACTTGTTTTAAAGTTTATACAAATCCTGACGGCTCCAGAAACACAGAAAGACCCAATGTTTTTGATAAAAGAAATAATACTAACTTTTAACTGACTGAACTATTCAGTCCTATTATTTTCCATGTGGCTTGACAATTCTAGGATTAAAGGTATCATAGTGAAAAAATGGAAGATTCCCTGAGGACACCTTTTACAAGCTTCTCCAAGTTCCCATTTCTGTGCTTCAGGGAAGCTGGTACCCGTGGTTCACTGTAAGCTACTCATGACTATCATCTACTAATTTTCAGTAGATCGCTGTAGTTTTTCTGATGTACAATCTTACTTTGACTTGTACCTTTTTCTTCTTCTTTTTCTATCCAATTTAGCCACCTTGCACTCCCACCATGGTCCCAAAATTCTTTGTGGTCTCTCTTATACATATGCCTACCCAGCTAACGCTGGAGCCCCTCAACATTTTTAAGGATATTAAAGAGACTCTGTTGTTGCAAATGACAGTATGACTAAATAATATTAGTTCTAAAACCAATTAAATGATTGCTGCAAATAACACGAGCGAACTGACAAAGATGCTGTGGAATTCAGCGCTGCTTTGCAAGATAAAAGGGACTGGGAAAGAATAGTTTGATATCAAAGAGAGACAAAAAGGTTTTAATCTCCTGACACGAGTGACCCTAATTTGTAACACTGGATCAAAGAAAGTATAATGAATTATACTTATAAACCCAGCATTTCGCAACTAGTGTCTTCATCGCTGTGCATGCTGCACTAAAGTTAATGTTTTTTTTCTTTTTTTAAAGCTTCATTTTTGTATAAATGGCAACACATACAACATTTCTAAAATCAGGCATTCTTTGTTCATGCTCTAGTAACTGCTTATCCACGTACAGCCTCTAAAGGAGACTTCTACAATGGGGACGTGAATCGTATTTTGCACCAGAAACTCCAAAGTAAACATCCTGATCCAGATCTTTGACACCAAACTACCATTTATCCATATGTTATATAAACTATCTCCCGGTTTCTTCAAAATATCACAGATATACATGCTTTTGACTCAACACTCTTACTACCATTTCTACGTAACTGCAGTATGATATTCTGAATTTTCACACCTTACCTTTGTTTTTTTGTTTGTTTGTTTACATCACGCACATTTTAAAATCAGTGCAACTGAACTAATATTCTAAGGGAAAAATATTCACCACTATTGGCCAGGTAGTGCTAATGCAGAGCTCCCCGTTTCAGATAAAATTAGGCGTCCACCTTCCCTAGTCCTCTCTCTTTGGTAATGTCAGAATTACATGACTCAGGAATTCAGCTGAGCTTAGGACATCTTGGGCAAGGGTGCATTAAAAATCTCTCAGGTATAATCTTTCTTCATGTTTTTGTTTTTTCACAATTTATCCTCCTGTGGGGAACCATAAATATCTAGACTTTCTGGAGGATGGGACATAACAGGAATGTGCATGGGGGGCAGAATCACACATTTAGGATAAAATAGCATCTATTGTATGATGAGCTGTATGGTGAGCTTCTTTCAGCTGTAGCACGATACCGATGTTTTCAGCCAAACATCTGGCACTGAGCATTGTTAATATAAAGATGGCAAAACTCCCTCCATTCTAAAACCATATGTAAGAACACTGAATGCCCCAGGATGATCTTCAGGCCAAACCACTGATGATTCTGCTAAACTGGGGATGAAACCCCTGAGCTCCAGATGACGGTGGAGCCTCAAAACAAAGGTCTTTATTGATGCTATAATCCTCCTCCCCAAATCCATGTAGACATGTTAAGCACCAATAAATGCTTTGTCTCTCAAAGGGCTGAGTCACTCACACCTTCGAGTGGCGTGGTTTGGTGGAATTTGGACTCATTATGAATATTTAATCTGTAATCTCCTCTCTCCTCTCCCTTTTCCTCCCCTCTCTTTTCCTCCCCTTTCCTGTCCTCAATATCTTTCTCTTCTTCTGGTTGTGTTCTATTCTATTCTATTCTATTCTATTCTATTCTATTCTATTCTATTCTATTCTATTCTATTCTATTCTATTCTATTCTATTCTATTCTATTCTATTCTATTCTAGTCTATTCTAGTCTATTCTAGTCTATTCTAGTCTATTCTAGTCTATTCTAGTCTATTCTAATTCTATTCTAGTCTACTCTACTCTACTCCACTCTATTCTACTCTACCATGTATTCTGTTCTACTAAGTTCCTTACAATTACACTAGGCCCCAAATGTGGTTCAGATCTGACAAAATACTGAAAATACTGGTTTTCAGACTGCAGCCTTACCATTCCCTTTATCAGGCAGAGCTATGTGCAGGAGATGATCACCGAAGAGATGACCCTTTGATTGCAAGGGGAAGCCAGGCTGCTTTTGGGAGGGCTGTGGCTAGACCAGCCACCACACCGACCCAAATGCTTTATCTTTACGTATCGTGTAAGGTAGCATAACCCTGCTTCTCAGAAACCCCACCAGAAAAGCTGTTATCTGAAAGTGACAGTATCTAAAACCACAAGACCTGCAAGCCACACACATCCAACTCGCACTACATCTGCTGTATATTGAATAAGTTTCAGAAACACATCATGCTTACTAATTTTCCTGTACTAGTGCTGTGCACTCCAGCAGGCATTTGGCTGCCCCGTCTTGCACAAACCACTGCGATTTAAACAGGCAAAGGAGCAAAAATGTCATTGTCCTTGAAGTGCACATACCTACCAATTACTCGGAGCTATTACATGCTGGGGGAAGCTTAAAATCGTCACCAGCTCGTTGTGTTCCAGCATGACTTCCTCCATGAAGGCCTGGTCTTTAGAAGCAGAGCTAATGACCAGCAAGGGGAAAAAAAACCCACTCTGCTTTGGAAAAGCGGTGTTTTCTCAAGCTATTGTGTCCCACATTCCTGTTTCGAAAACCAGCCACCCCGTTCATCTAAGAACATCACCTTTTTCTTCAAATCACAAGGAAACGTAGATGTGCAGTTCCCTTCTCCCTTCCTAGGCATAGCTCAGGCTGCTATCCTCAATTTCCCTGTGCACATGGAAGAACTGGCACCCATCTCCTCCTGCTCTTTCTTCGCGTGGTACATGCAGTCTTTGCTTTTCAGATCATATATAATACAAGGAATAACATGTAATACCCAACATGTTACAGATTTCTCTACGTTGAGTCCAGCAGAAGTAAATTTTGGTAGGCGCCCATGACCTTATGAGTCAAATTGGACAGAAAACCGACAAAAACAACAAATCAAGCGAAGATGTATTGTGCATAACCTTCACTTAAGCAAGAAGTCTAACGTGTCCATCTTTAAGTGGCACAGAAATGTCACAACAGAGCATGTCAAACCCAGGACACTCAGCTTCCACCATAACAGTTCAAGTTCCCTGCTACAACAGGACAATAACTGATAATAGTAACCAAGGAGAGCAGATCCCAGTGATGCTCCAGCTACAGCATCTCTTATCAGGGATGATAATTTATCCTCCAAGAAGATACAAGAAACCTATACGTTTTTGGCCATGGAAGCTTCAATACTCAGTAAACACTTCAGATTCAACCAATTGATGGCTCACAGTTAAAACATATTTATCTTCTCTAAAACAATTTTGAATTTACACAAACTTTAAAAGTTAAACGAGCTGAATAAAATTGCTAGAGTAAAACATCAACATTCAACACAAATGTAGCACTCAGCTGCCGTTCAAACTTGATACAAACACAGAGTTTTACCAAATTCCAAGGGAAGGATGGTATGGGACACACGATCTGCACTTCCCAGGACTAGTTTTATCCCATGCAGCCAGTATGATCTTTTAAAGTGGACATATTAAAACTGAAGATATTTAATAGATCACATGCTATCTACATTTTTTTTTCCCAGGAAAATAGTAGATTTTACTGAAACAACAGTTGCAAATGAAGACCTAAGGATTTTGTCTAAAGTTCACTTTATACCTTATTCTCCTTGTACATCAGCAAACAGGAAGTATTTACAGAACAGGAATGACTTAATTTCTTGCTCAATGCTCATTTTCAAATCTTAAATTATTCTTAGCTGAACAGATTTTGCAGGAAGTCATCTCTCTGCACATCCCTTCATTGGATGGTTTATGGCCCCTCTCATTCCCTCATCTTCTTCCAATAACTCATCTATAGGCAGAATTAGGTAAAGCAGCACTTCTCTCGTAGGTAAACTGGTTCTCATTTATTACTGCATCACTCAATACACCACTCTGGGTCCTCTAGACTTTCCCAACCACCTTTTCTATTCACGAATTTTCACTTTGTGTTCTGTCTTTATAATCACAATAATGTCTAGGTTTGTAATTTATTAACCATGCATCATCACTACTTTGTATTTTATTCATTTAGAATGGGAAGTCACAAACCAATGTTCACTGCAGGAAGTTAGAAACCATTCAGGCATCTTTTTAAAAGTTTTCTCTATCCCAGTGGTTGAAAATTTGTTCCTTCACTTTGCAAAAGAAAATGTCAATTATCTATTCGCACAAGTATTCAACTCTATCAAGTACATGAGCAAGAACCTGAAATCCCCTAAAAATACATTCCTTAAATTCGTATGTGTTAATTAACCATTTATTGGTCAATTTCTTAATAAGTGTTTTACTGCTACACTGTAAAGTCAGATGGTGATACTCTGTAAGTTTGTACTACACAATTATCATAACTTTATAATGACAAAAGGTCGATACCTTTATTACCTGTAGTTTAGTATATAAGACATAGCCTCTTATATTACATATACAATACATTTAGTGTGTATATATATATTTACAATAGATGACAAAATAACTCTTTAGTACCTATTTTATAGCACAGCACTCTTGTCAAACGGAAGCATTAGAATGCTGAGAGGTGACTTAAAGGTCTGATCCCGCAAACATGAAAATCCATTAATATCCCAGTTGGACTTTAGGTAAACGGCCTGTGAGACCAACTCTTTGCAGTGTTGATTCCATACTCTTTATACCTATTCTAACACATTTTAAATAGGTAAAAATCCAAAATTCTGAGAAAGGCAAAATTTAAAACATGCGTCTTTTATTTTTATGTGCTCAGACAATCAAATCAACCTCTATCACTTCAGATTTGGGGGATGCTTACTCCTCTGAGTTGCTTGTAATTAGGTATGAGGAAAAACGTATTAAAAAGAAAAATTAAATGCCCTCAAATTATACTTTCTCTTGAACTTTTGAAAAAACCTTTCATCTACTTCCCCTGTCTTCCACTGCAATTTCAGTTTGGCGTGGTGTTTCCATGGTATGCACTGGGCTTGAATGCGCCTGTCTACAACAAGCATTTGCCTTGGAGCAACATAATTTTGACGCAAGTCCTCCATTGTCTCCAGTTGCCTCACACTGGTTTGGGTCTCTAAGAGGTTTTGGCGTGTTGCAAACTGAATTCCTCTCACAGGAAACTGAACTGGGAGCTCTTGTCCAAATGTCCTCAATGATTTCCAGAAGCGAAACGGATCTGCGGTGAACATTCTGGTGGATCAAAACGGGATCAGATGGATTCTGAAATACTCACAAAAGCAGTGGTGGCCAGGAAGAGAGAAGAAATCATGTGGCAAGAATGGTGGGCAAGAGGGCAATTTGTATTTAACACTTCTGGAAGGATTTGAGGATTCATTCTTCGTAACTTAATGTGCTCTTCTTGGAGCTTGGTACATGTCTACAGTCATTCAAGATACTCTTCAACTCCCTTTTCACTTAATCTCACACAAACCCAGTAGTTGGCCTATTTGAGACCTAACACTTGAGCTAACGCCTTTTCTCAGTTGAGAAAGACACCTCTCTACCATAAAGATTATAATTCTGTTTATTTGTAGGGAGAATTTGTCAATCTGGGATTCCCAAGACCTCTCATTGCTTGCTGGACAGAATCCCTGAATCTTTGGTATACTCTCATTTTTTTCCACATCTTAAAATGGTATTAGATCCTCAAGTCTTCAGAAAATACTATTCGTTAGGGATTAAAAGTACTGAGCGTACTCGAACAGCACACAGCAAAAATAATAAATAATCCAAAGTTAAACTAGTTCCCGTTTTCAATTAGCAACAAGAATAAATTTCCCTAAATGAATTCACAGACGTGATAAAACCGTGCTCGCAGCAGACAAAGCATCTGAAACACACCATTTTTCTACACAGCAAAAGAAAACATCTGCAGAGATACAATCACAGAATGACCACAGCCAAGTACTTTCTGATATTTTGTTCAAAGATCTATTGGACGTAACATCTACAATTGTGATAGCTTTCTACAGCAATAAATCACACTGAAACAGTAATAATAATGCATGAGCGTATTAGAACAGATTGCTTTAGAGCATCTGGAGCCTAGGACTTGTTCACGCTGTAAACTTATTTCTGCTGCAGAACTTCTACTGAAAGTTTCCACACATACTGGCGGTATAAGTTCTTAAAATCAATCATTATTAGAAAAACACTGAATTCTAAAATAACTCAAGATTTAAGAAACATAGGGGTCACCTCCCTTATGCATAGCTAAGTAAAAAAACCCAACCAGCCAAAGAACAACCCAAAAACCCCTGTAACCAAAATTCTGCTGGTAATATTTTGTGAACAAAACTCACGGCTCTCTGGTATAAAAACCTCAGTCTTCAGATTTATTAAAACTTCAAACTTAATAGTGCAGTTCTCCCTCTTCTCTTGACCCTAGTGTCTTACGACAGAGATCTTACAGAAGAGAAGCCTGTGAGGACCTGCAATAAAGTGGAGAACACCAGGTTCCCGAACAGAGGCAGCTGTGCTACCAGAAGGATCACGGGCAGGACCACCTACAACTTGTCTAGGATGAATGAAGCCTAACAGCTCAGTAGAAAGCCCATCACATAACATACACTGGTATCATATCCCGTGGGTAAAAAATCTTTGATTGAGTCCCATACATCTTCACCACAACAGTTCAAACCAAAACGAATGAGGGGAAGTGGCATCCTCCATGGTCTGGAGCACCAAATGTTGGCATTCTGTAGGTAGTTTCATTGCAGACCAAAAATGTAGGTTAGACAATAGGGTTTGGTCAAGATCTTCCCATCAAAAGGTCTTAGCAAATAAAAGCCAATGTCTTTTATAATGTATCTCGGGATATTTCAGATGTGGAAGTTGCTGGGGTATTTGCCTTTGGGCTGCTGGAGAACTGCAATGACGGCCAGAAAAGGAGGTTTGGAGCAGTTGGGTCTAGCTGGAGTCAGCCAGTTGTTATTCCCTCCCGACAGCAGCATTCTACTGTCCCAAAGCTGGAGATCTGAGCTGAGGAAACCTCTGTACATCTCGATGACATGAGAATAAATTAGTGAAGGATCAACAGCCTCCATGTTCTCAACCAGGAGCAGAGCGTGGAGCCTGGTCAGTTGTTAATGTTCCCACGTGGCTGACTGCAGCAGGGAGATGGTGGCTCGCCTCTCACATACGAGCTCAAAAATGGTCCACTCTCAGGAACGTGGAACTCCATCAGGGCCAATTCACAATGCCAGGAACCCACCTAGGAAACCTAAATTACCATGTGCAGTATTTGGCACCGCTGATGCTGAAGAGCTTCTGACGCTTGAGCCAGGTTGGGTATGTCCACTGCAGCACGTGAGACCCTGGAAGATAATATTTTAAGAATTCACATAGTTTGTTAAACTGTATTTCATTTTTGTGTTCACAGTTAATTTGGACTTGAGTCGTGGAAGACATGGACGTTGCATGACAATGACTAAACGTCCAGCACAGCAGAAGATCCTTCACTGCTCTGGCTTTTCCACGTGTCCGTGAGAGCAGCATCCTCTTAACAGAGATGCAGGAGGTTTTCTGGCGGGAGGCTGCATCACCTCTCCAAGTGACAAGAGCTCAGCCAGCGAGAGTATTCCCCTGTTGGAATCGCTGCGCAAAACCTGCACTGGAGGTTTTCCTAACATAGTTGTCTTGGCTGGGATGGTGAAGGGTTTTTTCCAAGCTCTTAGCTGATGTATCTTTGCCAGTAAAACCTTATGCTGCAGGTCATAGCTTTGTTTTTTTCTTGGTTTACCTGGATCCCTGAGGCACTGCTTAGCTGAGTGCCAGGTCTAGCTTGAAACAGAAACACAAAATGAAATAAATAAAATTAAAATAATAAAATACAACAGTTAGTAAACTGCCTTAATCAGAATCACCTGGAGACATGACTGATAGCTTGAAGTCCTGTGGCATCAGAAAAGGTCACCATTTACTAGGACTCGGACTAGGACTAGGACTAGGAGGTGGGGGTGTCTCTGCTTGAAATCGGGAGTGCGATCACCGTCTTGTCCCAAACTTGCCAGCCCAGGCCCAGTTTTTCACAAAGCCATCATTTCTAACACCTTCCCTTGCTTGAACGTACGTTGGACCCTGGGCTTTCGGCTTGGCTTTTCAGCCGTTAGGCGCAGCTCAACAGCACTGAAGAGCAGTAGCTGGCACGCAGCTGGCCCTGTCCTCCCTGAGCGAGGTGCCAAACGCTGCCCAAGACCCGTCGGTGAGCAAACAGTGATTCTTCAAGCCCCGCGGGTTCTGTTGCTGTTGACGGGAGCGGTGCGAAGCTCCAGACTCGGGAGGCGCGGGGTCTGGGGTGCAGACGGATGATTGAGTTACGGCGACTCCTCCGCCTGTCAGGCTCGCGCGGGCTCCGGCGGCAGCAGATCGGAGCCGGGTTGTTGATGCTGCTACCAAACCTCGGCCATCTGGTCCACCCATCTGAGGGGATGCGGCCGCTCCAGGGCACAGAGACTCATCTGCTCCTCAGTCGGGCTCCGCGACGACACCGTTTTCAGCCCCGGGGCTTTCGAGCCTGGTCAGCATCTCCGAGGTTGTTACTTTGGGTGATCTCACATAAATTACAAAGCGGGGCTGGACAGAAATAAACCCTCCTCGTACTGGGAGAAAAGCTCTTCCTAAGGTACTTGCTTGAGCTGAGCATCTTTTAAATTATAGTGGACCAGCTAAGCTGTTTCTAAATAACCAGTGTGCATATGATACAGATCAATAAAACAACTGATTTACTCTTAGCCTGTTTGTCTGGGCTCCTCCTTTGCATCATGTGGGGTGAAAAACTCCACAACAAGAATATGCAGGTTCTTGGAATCACATTTACTCACTTAAAGTTAAATAAAACACAATGACGCTAAATCTTTGTGCTGACAAATTAGTTGAAATAAACTGCTCCTGAAAATCAGGCTGTAACAAAAACATTAATACACAGGGCTTGAAAATGAAATGATACAAGGGGTTGGAGTTTTGTTTTGATATTTTACCATCACGAAGGTAATGGTTCATATCTAATGAAAAACGTGCCCTGATGTAAGTTATGGAAGTAATTTTCTCATGTTTTAATAAATGTGTAAATCCAGAACTCAGTCTACAAGTGAACAATCATATTAGTGAAATGAATGTGAAACAATCAAGTAAATAACTGGTTTTACGTGTTAAGTATCAAATACAACAGGGTAAAATGGCATTACTTCTTCATTGCTTTTGTCTGAATGGTACATGGAAAACTTTTATTACAGCTTTATGCAAATCTCACGCTGCTGCATTTTTCAATGAAATAGTCAGTTTCCTTATATTTCATTTTATACCTAGAGAAACAGAGAGAACTGCACTGGTTTCACAACAACAAGAGTAAATCCTCCACAGATTTCTGGATGTTGGCTGTACAAGGACGAAGAAGTTGCCCTTATTCCATCGCATGTGTACCCAAACCTTTCAGCCTATGTATTAAATTTTATTAAAAGACCAGACTTAAATAACAAAAAACCCAAACAACAAAACCTGAGAAGAGCTGAGTGTTGAGCTCAGCACCTCACAGATGGACACGGAGTCTGACGCCCTTGTTACTTAAACACAGACAGCTGGATTTCCACTTCAGCCAGAGGATAAGACAACACTCACTCTTCCTGTCCTTTGAAGACTCAGCTTCGACTCCTGCAGCCCCCGAGCAGCTTCAGGAAGGAGAAGTGTCTCCACAGGCAAGGCCTCTGAGCGAGAGGGTATGTAAACTGAAACTTCTGGGTCATGCAAACTCACGGAGATAATTCTCTGTGCGGCCAGGGAATGGCAAATTGTGATTTATTATTGCAGACAACCAAAAGGGAGGAGCGGCAGCTTCCCTCTTCTTTCCCACTAAAATGCTGCTGCCTCATGCACGCTCCTTCACCAAAAAAAAAAGTACACGTATGTGTGGCTTGAAAACCAAATTACACCAAGCAGACCACACTACGACTGACATCTTCAAACTCTGAAAAAAACAGCAAAGAAGAAATACTGGATAATATTTTATCAGGTCCATTCATCAGACATTGGACATGATGTCAGATGTCACACAAGGTTTTCCACCCACTCAAGGCTAAGAAGGCTCCGCGGAGATCTTTCATATGCAGAAGGGCTTTGTGAAGCAGCCTGAAGGATGTGTAGCTAATCTAATATGACAAATGATTCCGATAAAGATCTTCCAATTCAGAGTACAGAACAGACTCTCATAAACAGCATGCATTCATAATTAAACGTCTGGTCCTTGCTCTGTGACAACAGCTGCCAGGCACAGCTGTACCGGCAGAAGAAGCCTCAGGAGACATCGGGCATGGACCTGGTGTCCATCAGGTGTGGAGAGCCAACCTCCAGACAACTGTACCAGCAAAAGAAGCCTCAGGACGCAACACGGATGGACCTGGTGTCCACCAGGTCTGGAAAGCCAACCTCCAGACAGTTGTATCAGCAGAAGAAGCCTCAGGAGACACCAGACATGGACCTAGTGTCCATCGGGTGTGGAGAGCCAACCTCCAGACAACTGTACCAGCAGAAGAAGCCTCAGGACACACTGGGTATGGACCTGGTGTCCAGCAGGTCTGCAGATTCAATGTCCAGACAGCTGTACCAGCAGAAGAAGCCTCAGGACACAATGGACATGGACCTGGTGTCCACCAGGTCTGGAGAGCCAACCTCCAGACATCTGTACCAGCAGAAGAACCACAGAATCCCAGAATGTGAGGGGTTGAAGGGACCTGGAAAGCTCATCCAGTGCAATCCCCCCATGGAGCAGGAACACCCAGCTGAGGTTCCACAGGAAGGTGTCCAGGCGGGTTTGAATGTCTGCAGAGAAGGAGACTCCACAACCTCCCTGGGCAGCCTGGGTCAGTGTTCTGTCACCAGTGTTCTGTCCATCAGGTCTCAAGAGCCAACCTCCAGACAGCTGTACTGGCAGAAGCCTCAGGACACACTGGGCATGGACCTGGTGTCCATCAGGTCTGGAAAGCCAACATCCAGACAGCTGTACCAGCAGAAGAAGCTCCAGGACACACTGGGCATGGACCTGATGTTCACCAGCTCTGGAGATTCAACATCCAGACAGCTGTATCAGCAGAAGAAGCTCCAGGACACACTGGGCATGGACCTGATGTTCACCAGCTCTGGAGATTCAACATCCAGACAGCTGTATCAGCAGAAGAAGCTCCAGGACACACTGGGAATGGACCTGGTGTCCATCAGGTCTGGACAGTCAACCTCCAGACAGCTGTACCAGCAGAAGAAGACTCAGTCAAACACCATAAATCATCCTCAAGAACTTACAGCAGTAGCCAAAGATGTGATGCCAGGTAGGGATGAGTCAACAGAAGAACGACGAGTGTAATTTCTTAATGTAAGGAGTGCTGTCATGTCTGTATGTCAGGACAATGGGTGCTGCAAAAAAGCACCAAAAAATCCCAGCTTCCCATGTAGGAAGGTACTAATTTATCACACACAGCCCTTCTTTGGTGAAATAACTTAAACCCATAAGCACGAACCTTGAAGAGAGACTCTGATACGTTAAGAGCAGGGCATGTTTGTTTTCATGGCTGTTAAAACCGGAGAAATTGTTCTAAAAACTTTGGGTTGGACTCCACCTTTGTTGGTTGCACTCAGATTGCCAGACCAAGACTTGTCTCTGGTCCACCAGGTAGGACCTGAAGACACATCACCCTCTGACCATGGGATCTCCAGGCAGCTCGTCATGACACCACAAGACCCTGAAGATCAGCTGAAGCACAAGAGACATCTGCTAAATTTTCTGTGCTCTCTGAATTTTCCGGTGTGATTTGAAAAAAGGCCTGCTGGGAATTTAACTACTTACCCTTCTTTTTAAGCTAAAAGCTCATCATTTTCAACTTAAGAAGTCTCACTTCAAACAAAAAAAAAAATTCACAGATATCGTGGAAGGCAAAAGACACTGTGTGAAATCTGCAAATTCTGGCCCTCATCAATAAAAATTCAAAATGTTAAAAACACGGGATAAGGCAGAAAGTCAGTCCCTCTTTCCCACAGCATTTCATGCCTGCTTTGTGTTATATATCTACCAAATGATAAGCTCCTTGAAAGAGAACCATTCTCCTTTTGTTTGGTCCTGAACACACAGTTGGAAGTTCGAGCATCTAGCACACAGAGAAGCATTCCTGTATGCTCTTTGCCTAATTTTAAAATAAGTTAAATAGAATATGCACAATAGCCATTTAGTTAGATCAAAGGCAGCTGGAGCCACCCTTGGTGTTTATTTCCAAACCATTACACATCACTAGCGAGATATTCCCCATGACCCTCTGATCTCGTGAGGTTCATAAGCAACGCTAAAGCCAAAAGCAACTGCAAGCTTTACTTCTGCTCCTTTTCTTCCCAGGTCCTCTTCAGTGATGAAACACACCTGGTTAGGTTTTCTACATCTTTATTTCACCACCAGCAGCACCAGGGCAGAGCGGGGTCCTGGAGAGCAACCCCCAACCACGGGGTTGAAAGTCATCACGTAACCGGACCACGATAGCAAATACTGCTCACAGACCCCATTATTGTGGCCTTTCCGGACTTAAAAGGGGCTGGTAAGAAGGATGGGGACAGACTTTTGAGCAGGGCTTTTTGTGATAGGGGAAGAGGTGATGGTTTTAAACTAAAGGAGGGAGATTTAGGCTGGACATGAGGAGGAACTTGTTGCCCCTGAGGGTGGTGAGAGCCTGGCCCAGGTTGGCCAGAGAGGTGGTGGATGAACCATCCCTGGAGACATCCCAGGCCAGGCTGGACGGGCTCTGAGCAACCTGAGCTGGTGACGATGTCCCTGCTCATGGCAGAGGGAGAACTGGGGGAGCTGGGATGGTCCCTTCAACACAAACCATCCTGTCATCTCCGGGATCCTTGAAATCCAGATTCACACTCTTACAAAGACGAGACCCCAAACATGTCTCCAGTACTTGGACAGAAAAGTCCACACACCAGACACAGTGACCTGAAGGCTTCTGCACACTTTGGGGGAGACGTGTACCAACTGAGTTTATCAGTTTATACCACACTTTATACATATAGACAGTGCTAAATCACAGTTCAATCTGTATGCATACACTTAGAGCCACGTAAAGGCCCTTTTAAGCTGCACCAATGAGCGTTGTTATACCAGGACAAATGCCTCGTTGGGAGGTTACCTGAGTTGAAGTAAATTGTTTTCTAAACTAACAATTCAAGTCTCGAAAATCCTGATGGACAGACAAACCTCACTCTGCTGAACCCATACCGAGCCTGCCTACTCCTAAAGCACCCTGGTGCAGCTTGGAGCAGCGGACTCGAGCTGAAAATGCTGGAGCAAAACCAGGTTCCCCCAGTGCAAAGGGAGCAAAGGTTCACGCCAGACTTGGAAAGCAGCTTCCCTGAGCTCAACAACAGCTGTGCCGCCAGTGGTTTCAGTTTATTTATTTCCCCCCCCCGCCCCCGTAACCTTTGTGTGAACTTCTGAAATGAATGGCTTTGGCGTGTAAACCTGCACTCCTGGAGCAAAGGGCGCCGTGAGGATGGCAGTCCTGCACCCTCACCCCTCGTACAGCCAACCTTAGATCCTCCCTGGCTCATGGGGCTGGAGATGCAGGTGTAGGTAAACTTGAGCAAAACACTGTGAGCAGCTCACGGAACACCCTGGTGCAAGGACACGGAGAGAGACTCAGATCCTGCAGGGGTTTGGACAGCCTGAGATTTCTGGTGGGACACAGCGGTTGCTCTGAGTGCTGTGGATCTCTGAGACTTCAGATATCAAAGCATTATTAGATGCTGATGGTGTGTTTTGGGTCAAAAATTCTCCCCCTCTGCTCTGCCCTGGGGAGACCACACCTGGAATATTGTGTCCAGTTGTGGCCCCTCAGCTCCAGAAGGACAGGGAACTGCTGGAGAGAGTCCAGCGCAGCCACCAAGATGCTGGAGGGAGTGGAGCATCTCCCGTGTGAGGAAAGGCTGAGGGAGCTGGGGCTCTGGAGCTGGAGAAGAGGAGACTGAGGGGGGACTCATTCCTGGGGATCAATATGGAAAGGGGCAGTGTCAGGAGGATGGAGCCAGGCTCTTCTGGGTGACAACCAGTGACAGGACAAGGGGCAATGGGTTCAAACTGGAACACAGGAGGTTCCACTGAATATGAGAAGCAACTTATTGGGGGTGAGGGTGTCAGAGCCTGGCCCAGGCTGCCCAGGGAGGTTGTGGAGTCTCCTTCTCTGCAGACATTCAAACCCGCCTGGACACCTTCCTGTGGAACCTCAGCTGGGTGTTCCTGCTGCATGGGGGGATTGCACTGGATGAGCTTTCCAGGGCCCTTCCAACCCCTCACATTCTGGGATTCTGTGATAAATACATAATTTGGCTTTTTTTTTTTTTTTTTCCCCTGCACTTGCTGTGGTTTCAGAGGAGATGGCAATGTATCGCAAGCCAGACAGCCTGGCCATTGAAAGCCAAGTGTGAAAACAGTGGCAAAGAATCCCACCCAAGCCATTCCTGGAAAAAACAGATAACAAACGCGTGTTGCGGCACACAGGTGTTACTGGCACACTTTTTCGGCTTCGGTTTCAAGAGTGAAGCCATTAGTGTGTTGGGTAGATCAACCTGCTCTTGGGAGAGCAAAGACCCGGCACCAGACGTGTCCCATGGGTTGGTACCAACCACGCTCTGCTCAGCACCTCCACCTGCTTTATTTTCCCCAGGTTGAGGTGTTTCCAGCAAACTCCAAAGTTTATGCAATGAATGGGGCAGCTGGCTGGATTGAGGAAATGTCATTTCACAGAATCACAGAATGGTTGAAGTGACCTCTGGAGATCATCCAGCCCGACCTGCTAAAGCAGGGTCACCCAGGGAAGATGGCACAGGAATGTGTCCAGGTGGGTCTTGGATTTGGGGTTGATCAAACATCTAATTCTGTACAAAAGTATCTGCAGCACACCTGCTGTCTCAAATGAAATTTTCTTTTCCTTTGGATAGTTTTGGGGAAAAAGTTGTAGTTTTATAATGGGTTGCATGCATCCCTATGGACATAAACACACCTCTAAATCATCAAAGTGATTTCCATAGAAATGTACCGAGCACGTATAGCAGACAGCCATGGTTTCAGGTTCATATATTAATGAAGCAGAAATCACATTCCCTTTCATAGCAGATGTCCTCTGGCGCTCCTCTAGCTTAAGGAAAGTAGCACTTCAAAACGCTGACAAGAGCAAAGTCTATAAACCCATCATCTAAATATCTGACAGTAAGCACCAGTAAGAGATGGCCCTGGAAGATCTGCACTCAAAAGGGCTCTTTTGCAGGTACTGGGGAATTTCCTCTGTTTTCCCTTGTTTTCAGTATTTCATTTTATAAAGCTCTTCCAACATTTATCTGAGCACGCTGTCGTGGTATTATCCACGCACAGCACGAGAAGCTACTGAAGTTAACGGTTCCACGGGGTTACCGCAGCCCTAAAACCACCAATAAAAGTGTTTTCACACTCTGTGTCAAAATCAATTTTACTAATGTATACGATATTTTCTCTAAGATGAACAAATTCAGTAATTTTCCTTTTACTTCTCCCCAAGCTTCCCCCCCCCCACCCCCCCCCAATTATGATTTTCTCTATTCTAGTCTAATTTGGAAGTAAATGGGAGCAATGCCACGTGGTTCAAATGAAGAGATATCAGCCCAGTTCTTGAGGAAGCTGGTAACAACTTTTGAGAAGTGGTGCTGGTGGAAGGTGACGGTGGTGGTGCTGTTGGAACCCAGAGCAGCTGTGACGGTGCCGGTTCAACCGCACTGCTCCGACAACTTATTACTTGTTTTCTGCTTATTCCTCCTTAAAGGGTTTGAGCCGAGACTCCCCACGCAAGGGCGAGGAGCGATCTCCACCAGACACTGGATACAGATCACTAATGCATCGCACAAAGGCCACTGAAAAGCCATCAGCTGGGAACAGCTTTTGGTCACCACTAAACAGGGGCAGATTTGAACCAGTGACCTAGAAGTGAAAGACTTTGTAATCTGATTACCAATCCCTTGAGCCATCCCATCCCTCCCCTTTTCTTTTTTACTGATAAGAGAAAGAGACTCTTATTACCTAAGCAACTTTTGTAGCCTGTTAGCAATGCAAAAGCTTTCATTTAGTGCTTAAAAAGGAAAGTCTCATGGGCACGCTTATTAGCCCATCTCAAGCGCAAGGCTCTGTATTACTTTTCCCTATTAATTTCAAAATAAATGCATTGGTATAAAAGTGTAGCACAATGCTTTTTCTGATAATGATTTATAGTAAAGTTCTTGCTGATTAAAATAGGTGCTGATGAGAGGTTTTTGCATAGCTGTGGAGTCAACAGATCCCTCTCTGGCAAACGAAGAGACAACACACTCCTTTTGTCAGCAAATACTCCAAAGAATATAAAGGCATTACCGAGGTATGCTGCGTATCGCAGATGATAAGCATCTAAATCACTTGTTTTTCATACATAAATCATACTTTTAAACAGCCACGAAGATGCGCTTTCTCACTCAGAAGCAGGACAGTTTGGTAAGTGTTATAGTCTCACCATCAAACACAATTTCAGCGCACAAACAGGATCTCGCAAGTACGCCAAAACCCATTTAAATAACCTTTAAGAGATGACTAAGCCATTGTTTCTGCTCTTCCTTCCCAGCCCTCTTCTCAAGACCCTCAGGAAGAAATCTGCAAGACCTTTTCTGCCAGTTTCCTACCTCTTTTTTTTCCTTTTTTTCTTGGTTTCTTTTTCTTTGTGGCCTGCCCATGAACACCATTTCCTTCGGCCGCAGGTAATAAGCGATTAATGACAGCATAGCTGGTTGTGTTGTTCTCTGCCGTAATACACCCAGCCAATGTCTCAAAAATTAATGCAAGTGTACCAGGATCTGAAATTAACTTTCTTATAGCCATAAGCAACATCCCACTAGGAGGGGGAAGAAATCTTATTATAGCAGTCCTGGCATCTCACTGCTTGTAGACTGTTGGTACGCACAAAATAAGATTTCAAATTATAAAATGGCGAATGCAAAAGGAGTTGCTCTGTATTGATTACATTTTTCTTTTGCTCACGAACTGATAAAGTAAAACTACACGATGCTCGCTCTTGTTAAGTGACATATCTATTACTAGAGATCAGGTAGGAGACCGGGCTGTACGAGACTACTACGTGGTTATCCAGAAATAATTAACAAACTGACATATTTATAATAAACACAGGATACTATCCTCCGGAGCTGTGCAGTAACTTCCAGGAGGAATTTAAAGAAATTCATATACTCACTGTTTAAAAATACATTGGCAAGAACTTGGATGGCTCAAAATCAGTTTGACATTTACAAGAGATTACGTTGGACTGAAATAAAACACTTTCAATTCGCTCTGCACAAAGTATCGTTACACTGGCTTCTCTTTGATGGTCAAGAGCTCTGGCTAGGACAGTCTTTTAGAAGTTTATTAAAAAAGTACTTTTCCTATGTAAGAAAATAATTACGTTTCAAACAGCTGAAAATCAGAAATTGTGTGTGGAAAAATCTGTAGTTACATTAAGCACCCACCACCTTGACTAGGAGATTTTTGCAGGGATCAGGCAAACAAGCTGTTAAACACATACATTTATGAATATCTGGTGTGAGAAAATGTACACACGCACTGAAAGTCAGCAACATTCAACCAGAAATAAACATCCATGCCGGACATCATGGAGACAGAACAGAAGAATACACCAGATTTGGTACAGGGCCCGATCCCGAGTCACGGTTTAAGCAATAAACCGTGCTTTGGACCACAGGACTTGATCTGTTGAACTTGAGTGCTGGAATTTCATAGCAAATTAAAAAGCCTGACCTGGTCAGCACACAGAACCGGTTGCGGCGCTTTGCTGATTGCAAAAGACATGGACCAGGTACCGGCAGTGCTTGGTGTCCTCACCTTGAGCCTGGACATTATTATTTTGAAAACATGTCTAACGTTGGCATTAATTTTCTGATGTTTGCAAAATTACACCTGGTTTTATTAATCCAATTAGCTTGCCTACTCTTTTGAAAATCCCAGCCAAAACAACACTACTAAAAGAGACTGTGAATGGAAGAAACATTTGAAACAGCAACTCAGGTGATTTAGTGTTCTGCAATTAAGAAACATTTTTTCTAAGCGATGCACATTGTACACACACCAAGGATGCATTCTCTAAACTTCCTATTCTTGCCCTCTGCTTATGCTTCTGGTGGCCTTTGCAGAAATAAACCACCCCAACCGCTGGGTCCCCTCCCCGTCTTGTTCCTAGCGCTGTGCACCACTGGAAGCACAGCTGGACGGGGATCCAAACCCCATTGCAGGGCAGGCTCGGCCTTCTGGCACTGCCAAGAGCTGCATTTCCAGATTTAAAAGAACGATAATAGTAATAATAATAATAATAATAATAATAATAATAATAATAATAATAATAATAATAATAATAAAGGTTACTGTATGGGATGCTCGCTTCTGTATTTATTCGCGAGCACCGGTGACTCCACCAAGCGTAAAAAACCCAAAACAACGATGAATTAAGCAGCCTGGAATTCCTTAATAAGAAGGCGGCGGTTAATTAAAGCCAGGTTGCGGGATGCGGCTGGCTGTCCCAGAAGATGCTGCAAGCGAGGACAAGCAGTGCCCTCTAGTGTCACCGGCTGCCGAGACCCCACGGCGCCGCGTCCCCACGGGTGGGACACGGGTGGGCGCGACCCCTCCAACGCAACGCGCGTCACGCCGCACGCTCAGCACATGTGCTCTTCCATCATGTACGCAACGCGACGCGGACGAGATGTCTTTAATGGTGCGGGGAAAAAAAAACCACCAGAAAACACACAAAAAAACACCCCAAACAACCAAAAAAAAAAGAAGAAAAATAAAAGAAAAGAAGGCATCCAACGTTTCTCGTCGGAGCGGCAGGCCATGCGTGAAAGCGGGTGTCAGAAAAGCCCGGCAGAACCACTCACTGTGAAGATGTCTAATAGGAGCAGCTGAATGCACAATACGGGCTGAATGGATAAATTGGAGCGGCCGGAGCGCAGTCAGGAGGTTTTGAATCGCTCAGAAATTATAATTAAACCTGTAATGAGTGTTTTGACATCTTCTCCCCCCCCCCTTTTTTTTTTTGTTAATTGGAGGTTAACAGTATTTAGACTTTATTACGGCCCAGTATCAACAATTTCGTGATATAACTTCTACGTCTTTCAGCAAATCGCCTCAAACTTTACTCTTTGGATATAAAAATACTCCCAAAAATTCCCTCTGATGGGAAAAATTCCACAAAAGAAGTTCAGTATGTGTTTCATTCAACCTGAAATCACAACGGCATCACGCTAGGTTTGTTTAATTTTTCATTTTACTGCGCAAACGTCCGACAAAGAGGGAAAGCTATATCTGTTCGCCTATGTGAATGATGGTATACATCATATGTTCATTAGCATTCACGTCCTCCGCGAAGTATAGGCAATAAAATAAGGAAACAAAGACAAAAGGTATAAAAGAACGATACAAGATGGCACCAGTTACAGGTGCGTGGAAAAAGCCTTGAACATTATAAAAAGACATATATGGGGTGCCAAATAAGCCATTCTTATAACAGTGTAAAAAAATAAAAAGGGAAAAATAAAGGAAAAAATTGAAGCCTGACAGTGCTGCCCAATTTAATTTGCATAAAAAGTGCAAGCGACTATTTATAAATATATTCAGATCACAAGATGTTTGTATTCTGTTTTTCCATGTAAAGCATTAATAGACATTTATTCCCATCCTTGCATTTTAAAAAGCAACGTACATAATTAGGCTTTTACGGAAAGATTACAATGTGCATTATAAATTGATTCCTGTTTAAAGTGAAGGCGGCAAATATGCATTAGTTTAAGAGACAAATGGCTGGCAAGGCAATGCTCGGAATGACAGTAGATACGTATTCCGACACCTTACAATAACTATTAGCGCACAATTGCCGATGAAACTTTAATTGCGTAAGATTCATTAAAACCTCTAAATGGCATATACACACATAGGCTTAATAGGAGAATGTAGCCATAAGAAAAAAAACACGGATTTGGAAGTTTTTGTTGCTTGGTTTTAGCAGCAATTTCGTGTTCTGAAAAAGTTAGCGACTGAAATAATTCAGCTGCGTTTTACATCAGATCTGTGGTTGTTACCAATAAACGTTGTTCTCAGGAGACTTACGGTGCTGCCGGCCGGGGAACCCGTCCCAAAACGTGGTAAAAACGCAGCTATATATTACAGAAAGTTCTTATTATCCCCAACCCATTTCAGGCACAGAGATGCTAAGGGCTGTTTTTAAGGACGAGAAGAAAAGACGAGGTCCAGGCCCCGTGTTGTTCACTTGGGGAGCGGACGCACCCCGCGTGAGCGACGCCGTCCCCTCGTTATCCCCGCGAGGACACCACAATTGAGGCGTTGTTTTTACTTCGTTTTTTCAAATTATCATTATTCTTTTCAACGTGAATTTCTGCTGTTGGAAGCCATGGGCTGTCAGGACGCGAAGTTTCTCTGGGGTGGACGGGGGATGATTGAAGGGGAGTGTGTCGACGTGCGAGAGGTCAGGGGGAGAGAGGGAAGGACCAGAACACACCTCCTGCATTACCAGCATCAATAGCTTCCTCAACGCTATAGAAATCACCCCGCAAAATAACTTATTAAGAATTTTACACCAATAACAAGCGCCACGCGACGCGGGCAGATGCGCGGCACGTTCCATGTGTGCGTTTGGGATGCTTTTTCCTACCTGATTTAGAAATATTTGTTTAAAACGTGAAAATTTACTTTAGCGTGCATGAGAGAGAAGCAGAAGGCAGGATGATCTTTTTTTTTTTCCATCTCAAAATAAGGTATATCTGGAGGAATGCGCATTATACAGCTAATTTTAACTCTGTGCAGTTACAAACTACAGATTTCTATCCCTTTCCACAGATTCACGAAAATCTACCCAATATAGTGACACTGAAATTTCAAATTTCCGTTTTTCTATAGCGTTTGCTTCGCAATTAGAGTAAAAAAAACTTCGCTAAGATTGTACTTAGCAGAATGCTGCGAAATATAAAAACGTATCGAGCACATACAAAAGAAGTGCAATCCAAAGCACGGCAAATAATAACTTACATCATTATTTTCTACACTATACAATAAAGATCAGTTTTGCACAGCCAAATAAGGATTTAGCCTCTGCTTAAATAGGACAATTGCCTTTTTTTTCTCCTGGAGAAAGAAAGGCGGTGGGAAGCAACATGAGAGTGTGTAGAGCAGGACGGTTCTGATTGTTTTGCTTTTATTACACACTATTCTTACAAACACTACCACCCATTACCTTCTTGGTAATGGAACGGGGCTCAGGCGGTGACCCCACTAAATCCGGTGCTAAGCATCACACCCAGACCAGCCTCTGCTCAAAATATGAATACTACCAAAAAATCAGCATTTTCGGAGTGGGTCGGTCCCCTCCTCAGACTGCCGCACCGACCACAAGTGTCGATGAGCTCTCCGTGAAGCCTTTGTTGTTCAAATACACCGTTTTGCCTCAAAGCAAACAAACAAAAAAAGCATAAATAAGCTTATATTTCGAATCACTGCTCCCTTAAAAAAACGCACCATAAAATCCCACATGTGATGGAAGTTTGCCAGCGCGATCATCAAAAGGTTCTGAGCAAGGGGCAGACGCCGCATGGGAAGGGGAGTGAAAATGTTTTAGATGGGGACGAAGCCGGCCATACGTGGGCTTTGCAAAGATCCCCCTCGCCAAGCAACACGGAGCCACCTCTTATCTCCAGCAACGTGCCCGTAAAACCAAAACGTCCCAGTGATGGCACGTCTGACACCCTCTGCAATTCGTCCGGTTTCTAAGTCCTATATTTTTACTAACCAAGCGTAATAATAATAAGGAAACAACCCGCACACTTCACAATTTCATTCCTTATATGCTTATTCGGAAAACACCAGACCTGCAGCTGAAAAATATCACTTTTTTAAAATTTTTGCCGTGGAAGTTACATATTTCATAGGAAAACTTAAAAACGTGGGTTTCTGCCCTGTGCTGCTCTGTTTCACTCGGGTCTTATCAGTAACGGGTTGCCCAGCCACCACACAATTATTAAAACCCATTCAAAACACTTAATTTCAACACATCCAGCGCATCACTCGGGGCTGCAAATAAGAAAAATCTCGCTGTAGAACATGCACAGGGGGTAACAGACACTGTATACATCGGACACTATATACATATATATACATACAACGGACACTATATACATCTTATATATCTTCATCACGTTTTTCTAAGGCATCCGCTGTCTTTAACAGCACGTTATGAATGATAAAGATAATATTCTTCCCCTCCCCACCCCATCAAAAATATTTCTACCTGAAATAAGAGATTAGATTTCTCTTCTTCATTTTAATTGTATATAAACAATCGCATCGCACCCTCTCCTTTTCAACACTGAAGCTGTTTGCAAGAGGTGTTTTTTGCTGCCACAAATTTTTCGGGTCTTGTTGCCCTGCGCAGTTCAGGCACAGGAGCAAGTGCAGTGTTTTCCTTCCACTGAATAACACAGATAATGGGCTGCTATGAGATACTCAGACTCTTATTTTATTTCGGAATTAAAAGCAAGTTGCACTTCCCACTCGAGAGATCAGCTCACGTTTAGCCCGTGCGCATCTTCTGCGTTCATCGACTCAAATATCAGTAAAAGGCAGCTTAAAATAAGCAAAAAAGTGTTGCATATGCACAATGCAGACACACAATATATATATAACACTCGCATAGGGTATTGCTATATATAACAAAATAGTTATTGGAATAAGTATGCATCGGTTTCATTTATACACTGAGACAAACCAGAAGAGATTTCTAGTGACTATCCAAGTTTTTTTTCCCCCTGTAGATTTTTGAAATCTGTATTTGCATGTTCATCCTTTATGCTACGGAAAGCTCAGAATTTGATGCAAAAATCAGAAAAGATCCTATGTACCAATAGGTCAACGCATTCTTTTGCGTTTTTAATAATGGCCTGTCCTATTACATTTGTTATTCATATAGAATAAGGATAGACAATTTTTAGGTATTATATAGCTTTCTTCTGGAATATTAGCTTTGTGGCTTTGAGAGGCCATTTTCTAAAGATCCTAATAGTCAAATGACATCTTGGGAAATGTTACATCCTCACTGCATTTGCATGATAATGAAGATGAAATTTCATATATGCTACGTGAATTAGACTTATCTAAGTTTTGTTTTACTGAATGACTAAAGGAATATGTTCCCTAAGCCGAAGTATCGCAACACAATGCAACACATTATTGCTTCTGTGAAAGACACGAAACTATAATCCGAGTGATAAAAAAACCCTGCGTAATTTATGTAATAGTGTTAATATGATCTCAGCTGCGTATCTCTGAATGCTTATTCCCTTCGAAGAAAATTCTACAGCATCCACCAAAATACCCATAGTAAATTCTTTTTGAAATGATGAAGGAACGGCTCTGTAGGACAGGAATGCTATCATAACATTTTATTTTTCACCATCATGCAGAACTATGATGGTGAAATTCATATTTCAGCTTATTCACTTGATACAAACCACCCCTAGGGTATAATAATCACATTATTTCATCTCTACCTACCATGCATCAAATACCACAGAAATACTTTTGGTGGACAATAATAACGGGCATTTTCCCCACACAGGCAAATATGTTCCCCTTGGAAATTCCAGCGTTGGGTTTGGAGCTCCTGGAGGTGGTGGTTGCTGCAGGAGACATTGAGAAGCTCCATCGCCTACAAGAACCAGGTTTTGGAAGCCGTTGGTGACGATATTTGTCCTCTTTGACCAACGCAGAGCTGATCAACCATCATTTCGAAGCACAGCTCCAAAAAGCCAAAGTCCCGCTGCAGATAATGTTTAAAGGTATTTTTCCACGACCAAAGAAAATTCAGTACAAATCTACTACGAACCGGCAATGTTAATCTACGCGAAGACACCAGAACACACAGTACTAGATTAACTCTCCACTTATAATTGCAAACTCTTTGAAGAGAGAGTAGTTTTGATTTTTGCTGGGAGCTATAGGGATTGTTTAAAAAAAACCCAACAAAACACAGGGTGGAATAAGTGCTGTACATGATGGTGATTTTATTTAACATAGCTTTTCAGTACACTCCAGTCTCTGCTGCATTATAACTGCAGAAACGCATTCAAATTAAATAAAAAAGATGGGGAAAAAAAGGGGTGGGAGGAAAAAAAAGGAAAGGACTATACTCAAAGGAACATCTGAATAAAATTGAGACATCTGCAGTAAAGTTTTCTCCTTCTCCCTGGAATGTTTGAGATGAACTCGGCGTAACACTGCCTTCCAAGAAAAGACAGGGTGATCAATGCAGGAGCACATCAGGCTCCCTTGGACAGGCCAATCAATGCAAGAAAGAACCTTGCCCAGGGCCTTATGCAAATAGAAGCACGTCCTGCAACCCGGGGAGGGAACATGCGCAATAGATCAATGGCATCTGAAAAACCTTACAGCTATATCAGCCTCAGACAGTAAATATATAATGATGAATCCCTCACATTCAGCCGTGAACTCTTTAAACTCGGCTATTTTCAACAGCTGGTTTAAAGAAAAGAACAACATAAAAATCTGCCGGTGATGTAGACAGCAAGTGAAATAAGATTACTGAGGGTTGAATTAACAATGCTTTTTTTTTTCCTTCTTTCTTTTTTAATAAAGGCCGAGAAAATATAATCTCTGTACTTTAACACCTTGTAACAAGCTGGAAGTTTTGTGCCCGCCAGGGCTGGGACTGAGAAAGGGGTGTCTGGGGTTTTGTGTCATTGTTTTATACATATATATATATGTATATATATATATTTAAGCCTACTCAGTAAAATATTTGGCGATATAGAAAAAAAGTACAAGGTTTATCACTTACAATACCAGAGATTTAACATCACAATCCTCACTCTGTTGACTGAAATCTATTCTGTCGAAGAATATCGTAATTACATTTTTTGTACCCTTGGCTGTTCCACGCTATGTTTTAAAGGGATTTAAGAAAATACTAAGACTCCCAAGCAAAGCAACTGACAGATACAACGTTATTACTTCAAAAGCACTCCCAAGTTGGAATAAAACTTGGTAAGGTGCACAAAGCAATATTCATCACCACAGGACCATATAGGTTCACCAACTGCTTTGTAACTGCATCGAAATTGCTAAAATAACACGTCTTCCCACGGAGGCTTGTGGGGAATGATTTCCTAAACATTATTCAACATCCGTTCTTGGGGAAAGGATGGGGAGAGAAAGGAGGAGGAGGAAGGAACCACACCATCCATTATTGGGGAAAGGATGGGGAGAGAAAGGAGGAGGATGAAGGAACGACACCATCCGTTCTTGGGGAAAAGATGGGGAAAGGAGGAGGATGAAGGAACGACACCATTCATTCTTGGGGAAAGGATGGGGAGAGAAAAGAGGATGATGAAGGAACGACACCACCCGTTCTTGGGGAAAGGATGGGGAGAGAAAGGAGGAGGAGGAAGGAACCACACCATCCATTATTGGGGAAAAGATGGGGAGAGAAAGGAGGAGGATGAAGGAACGACACCATCCGTTCTTGGGGAAAAGATGGGGAGAGAAAGGAGGACGATGAAGGAACGACACCATCCGTTCTTGGGGAAAAGATGGGGAGAGAAAAGAGGATGATGAAGGAACGACACTACCCGTTCTTGGGGAAAGGATGGGGAGAGAAAGGAGGAGGAGGAAGGAATGACACCATCCATTATTGGGGAAAAGATGGGGAGAGAAAGGGGGAGGAGGAAGGAATGACACCATCCGTTCTTTGGGAAAGGATGGGGAGAGAAAGGAGGAGGATGAAGGAACGACACCATCCATTATTGGGGAAAAGATGGGGAGAGAAAGGAGGAGGATGAAGGAACCACACCATCCATTATTGGGGAAAGGATGGGGAGAGAAAGGAGGAGGATGAAGGAACCACACCATCCATTATTGGGGAAAAGATGGGGAGAGAAAGGGGGAGGATGAAGGAACGACACCATCCATTATTGGGGAAAAGATGGGGAGAGAAAGGAGGACGATGAAGGAACCACACCATCCATTATTGGGGAAAAGATGGGGAGAGAAAGGGGGAGGAGGAAGGAACGACACCATCCATTATTGGGGAAAAGATGGGGAGAGAAAGGAGGACGATGAAGGAACCACACCATCCATTATTGGGGAAAAGATGGGGAGAGAAAGGGGGAGGATGAAGGAACGACACCATCCATTATTGGGGAAAAGATGGGGAGAGAAAGGAGGACGATGAAGGAACCACACCATCCATTATTGGGGAAAAGATGGGGAGAGAAAGGGGGAGGAGGAAGGAATGACACCATCCATTATTGGGGAAAGGATGGGGAGAGAAAGGAGGAGGATGAAGGAACGACACCATCCATTATTGGGGAAAAGATGGGGAGAGAAAGGAGGAGGATGAAGGAACCACACCATCCGTTATTGGGGAAAGGATGGGGAGGGAAAGGGGGAGGAGGAAGGAACCACACCATCCGTTATTGGGGAAAGGATGGGGAGAGAAAGGGGGAGGATGAAGGAACGACACCATCCATTATTGGGGAAAAGATGGGGAGAGAAAGGAGGAGGATGAAGGAACCACACCATCCATTATTGGGGAAAGGATGGGGAGAGAAAGGGGGAGGATGAAGGAACGAGCATTTTGACACTTTGCGATAAAACCTCAGTTCTGCGATGTTGGAAGGACAATTTTCTCAATGAATATACGTGCAAAATCTACTTACAGATTTTTACTTCGTATCACATTCAGGCAAAGCCCTCAAATAGGATTACTTTAACATTTAAACACTGGTAGTCATGCTATTATTAATATTAAAATACTTCACTAATATACTGAAAGAGCCATGTAACACATCTCCGCTAGATTAAAGAAAGGAAAGTTCTAGGATAAAATGCAAATTCCAGCTGCTTCTAACAGTACCACAGTTTGAGAGCTTCCTTCACCAGAGAACGTTTGGATTCTTTTTACTCCACCTGGATTTGCAATGCCTAATATTTATTAACTTGCTGTTCCCTTGGTTGATCAACTAAACCGGGTCTTAAAGTCTTATAAAATCTCTACTGTTCCACACAAAAGCCACACATACACTTTTCACCATAATTAGCATCTAAATTAACAGTAACACAATGCACTTGTGTAGTCTTATCAGCATAAGAAATGGGAAAAAGTATGAAATGACAGAGAGACAACTTCTTAAATTCTTTTTTCCATTGAAACCAAAACAAACTAAAACAAAATGGAGTTTTAAATGGTCAAATATTTCAGATAAAATAATCTAAACACATTTTAAAAACTTGTCAGGGAATGATACACGTGATTTTCCCACTCTTTTCATTGTATAAGGAAACCCAAAACTCCTACTTTTCTTCTCTATTAGTGTTCATATATACACCCCAAAAGAACTGCAAATCCTTTGGACCTGATGTTGTATGTTGTAAAATCTTTAGTATTAAGATGCGATGCAAACTAATCTAGAGAGAGAAGACCCAGAAAGTTAAATAAAATGCCATGGTTTTTCAAATTGTACCTGCTGGGGAAAAAACAAAACAAAACAAAACGAACAATTAAAAAAAAAACCACAAAAAAACCCCAAACAAACCGAAAACCAAACCAACAAACACCCATCAGTACTCATGTGGTTTGGACCTCCCAGTCAGCCCAATGCATGGCCATTCATAGACTGAGCGACCACACCTGCCTAAAGTGGTGTTCCAAAAATGCCGTTTTCTTGTCATGATGAACCACCGCCGGAAAAGAGGCACCTGCAGAGGATGAGGCCGAACCATGGCAAAAAGGTGAACCTGATGATGCCACCCAGAAACAGGTGGATTAAGCAAAGCAGAAGGGAGGATGTGCATTCACAGAAGACTTTACAAGATTAAGAAGGCAAGGTCAAAGAATCGTAGAATGGTAGAATTCTTTTGGTTGGAAGGACCCTCAAGATCATCAAGTCCAGTTGTTCCCCCACCCCTGTCACTGCCCCATGTCCTGAGAACCTCATGTCCGTCTGTCCAGCCCTCCAGGGATGGTGACTCCAGCACTGCCCTGGGCAGCCTGTTCCAATGCCCCACAGCCCTTTGGGGAAGAAATTGTTCCCCACTTCCAAACTCAACCTGCCCTGGTGCAACTTGAGGCCGTTTCCCCTTTTCCCATGACTTGGTACTTGGGAGAAGGGACCAGCACCTGAAGACCAGGCTGGATGGGGGGAAGCTGCAGTAATTCTGTCCAGGACACAGGAGGTGGGATGTTTTATTTACGCAGCAGGACGGCGCCAGCATCTCAGGATTCCACCTTGGGGAGCCAAAAAAGAGACGGACCGAAGTAGTTAACAGAAAGAAGACAAAGATGTCCAGCGCCAGTTTCTTCAGGACAGAAGAATTGTCTCCCGTTGCCACTGATGGATTTCTGGAAGAGCTCTGATGGGTATGAGATGGTTCAGGTAGAAAACACCTCTACACAGGTGCACATCTGGAGGTGACAACTTGTGACGTCCAAAAAGTTCGGGCAAGCAGTGGGGAAATTAACAGTTAGGCAAGAAACTAAGGAAAAACAGAAACTAAGGCAAACCAGTGAGTTCTGGAGTCAACTGATGGGATCAACGGTGTACTTGGCGCATTTCAAGGAGATGGTTCCACACAGATGTTGCCCCATCAGCTTTGGTGGCCTCCAGGGCTGAAGTTTATCTACATCACTGAAGGGTGAGCAGCGTGTTCTTTGAACACGGTCCTGGGCTTTGGATATTTCTTTTCTTTTTTTTCACTCAAAGCTAGAATTTGAAATCAAAAATAAAGTGACTGGTTAAGTACACTGTTTTGCAGAATTTAAAGCCGTTGAGACAATGCAGGGCAGGATACGAATACCATGGAATTTATTGAGCCAGGAGGAAGTTTCTAGTCAGATGTAGGGAGAGATGCCAAATATGGTTTTATTTAACATCTTCATTAATGATCTGGAATTAATTAAATTTGCAGGTGACACTAAAGCAGGAAAAACTGCCAAGTGAAGTAAGGCCTGAAAGAAATACAAAATGAGCACAGACCTGTAGCACAAAAGGGAATGTTTATGACAATCTAGTTTGTCATCCCACGCAACAAGGGCCACAACGCAGCTAGATTTAATTTGGAATAACATGAGATAATATTGCTGGGGAGGGGAGTGTGTGTGGGAACCATCTTACTACATTCAGTACCACTAGGGAAAGGGAAATTGAGAGCACCAAAAAGCTCCGAGGGATGCAAGAACATTAGTGGGTATTAAATTCAAAAAAGCTTTGGAAAAAAAAATAATCTAGTACCATTTTGGTTGCGTTGACCAAAATGTTGCATAGCTGAACAAAGGTACTGAAGTACACCTAAAAATACAGTAACCACACTTAAAATACAGAGTTCAGTTCTAAGCATACTACCAGAGAAATGCTGACAAATAGTATCTAATTCAGAAAGGAACACAAAGAACCAAGAAAAGACAAAAAAGGGAAGAGTTGGTTATATACAGTTGGGCAACAAGGGAACAAGGCGATGGAAGTACAAGAACAATTACTCAAGATCAGAAAGCTCTTCATACCAAAATACAAAACCAAATGTTCACTGTGCTGTGCACGGAATTTAAAACAATGCAAAAAATTATACACAACTACTGACATGATGCAACTCTAGAAAAGTGTCTGCAAAGAAATGCGGAAAGTGTTGTGCCTTCTACCTCCAGCTCCTATAGGATGCAAACATATTCTTCGAAATAACTGTATTTCCAAGTGACCCTAACTTACCCATCTCCAGTTCTCTGTTCGTTTTATAAATAGCATTCCAACTTTGGTGTCAAACTAGAAGATTAATATGAATGTGCCGATGAAATATAAAGTAATGATGGGTGGTGCCGGCGATTATTACTTGGTATATTGTTCTAGTCCATATGTTGCCATTCTCCATTTGGAAGAAGTGGGGAAGGGGATGCGTATGGGCAGCCACAGAGCTGAGCTCAGTGAAACACCAGATACTACATTAGCAAATGATGAAGAGGAAACAAAAAGTAATGAGGCTGAGGAAGCTACCGAGAGCAAGATAACGAGGAGGGATGGATACTCAAAGCTTGAGCCTGTTCTGGAATTGGCCAACACTCGGGCTTGCATTGCAGTGTCATCTTCTCTCAAGCAGCAGCATGAAAATGAAAAACACCAAAAAATGAAAAAGGACAAGCAGCTGTGGTGCTCTGAACTGCTTTGTGATCGTTCGTCCTCCCTCTGTCTCCTCCCGTTAAGACGATCCTTCCAGAATGCAAGATCTTCAGGACAAGGCACTACTATGTGATTGCTACCATTATGCATATGGATAATAAGAATAAACGGTGACACGTGAAATAACAATGCTAATTGTCAGCTTATTTATTTAGGCCGAGGGTGGCCTAAAACTTTTATCTGCTCTGTGTTAAAATGGGCAATAGATGCATATAGGATGGATGTGTATATATGTGAAATTGTTTACCGTGAGGGTGGTGAGAGCCTGGCCCAGGTTGGGCAGAGAGGTGGTGGATGAACCACCCCTGGAGACATCCCAGGCCAGGCTGGACGTGGTTCTGAGCAACCTGAGCTGGTGAAGATGTCCCTGTCATGGCAGGGGTGGCACTGGGGGAGCTGGGGAGGGCCCTTCAACTCAAACCATCTGTGATTCTGTTCTATGATACGTGTGTGTATATATATACCTACACACCTACTTTTTTTGTATGTATATATGAGTAAAAGCCAAACGTGATCAAGAAGTCGCTCCCACTATAGCAGGCATAACTATTGAGATACTTCAACATTTTTTGCTCAGTCCACCATTTAATTCCCTTCCTGCTGCAACCCGTCATCGCGGGATCTGCGACCCCTCTTACTGCAAGCTGAAGCTTGTGCATTTCAGAAAGCATCACCAAAAATGAGTCCGCTACTTCCAAAAACAAGTAAGGAGGGAAAAAAGTTGTTTACAAACACAGGTGTCCTGGGGTTTGACCTGGTTTCGGTTCAAGCTCAGCGATCCCAGCGGAGTGTGCGTGGAGTCAGGGAGGCACCAAACGCACAAAAATTAATCCAAATCAGGTCCAATTGCTCACAGCTGAAAACAGGCACCTGCAGATGCTGGTGTTCCCAGAACATGGACTCCTGGGCCACACCAAGGACTGATGGCCCCAGCCAATGACCCACGTAACTCTCGTCACGCACGGGCCACGCTGGGCAGAGCTTTACCCCAGCCCTCTGGTCCCCAAATGTGCCAATGGTGAGAAACCTAATTCCACATTAAATTTATTCATGACCAGTTTTAATCCATTTGTTCCTGTGCCAATATTGTTCTTGGGCTTACGCGGCTCTCCCTCCCCGCTGTTTACTCTCCCGATGTATTTGCAGAGTGCTACCAATCCCTCTAAGCTCTCCTTCACCAGGCTGGACAAGGGTCCTTTAGACTCTGCTTCTGCAGCAAGTACAGAATAGGTGCCAAACCTTGTTTTTACTTCGATAGCCACCAAAATTAACGTAAGAGCATTAGCAGATTACACAGGTCTTACTAAGGTTGTTAAGCCTGGGGGGTGTGAGTACTGTTCCTAGGGCTGTGTTGATTCTGGTGCTCACGGCAGGTAGGACACGTCCATGTGGCACATCCATGTCTCCTCCATCATTCCTAGTAACGCCGGTTCTCCATTGCTCCGGGTGAACTGTCACCTCTTCCCACACCTCTCCCAGACTGAGCTAATCTTCCCCAATGCCTCAAATTATCTCAGATTAACCTCACCAGCACGCTGGCTGGCATTAGTATTTCCCTCCCTGGGATGGGAAGAGCGAGCAAATCACAGGATCGTGTTTGGTTCCTTTGTCGCATTATTCGGCCACTCGCTTCCAGCCATCGGCGATGAAGCCACATGTCCAAGGGCTTCTCCATCCCTGCTGCTCCATATTGATGAGATCACTCTCCATACACAAATGACTGGCCAGTCAATGCTTAAGCATCCCAAAGTTTGTATTACTTCCTTCAATTTCTACCGCTGCAGAAGCTCTGCTTCTGCATACCAGCGGTGACTTCACCACTCCGTGCCAGAAGCCGGTTTCGTTAGCGCATAGTTACTCTGTGTGCCCATGTCGGTATCAGAAATACTAGAAGAAATCTGCCCCCGGGCTGGTGGCCCCAGTCATGTCCAATCCACTTTACACAACCCACTGCTGGTTCTCCATTAGCTCCTCTTGTCCACCCTCATTTCTCGTTTGACCTTTTCCAGATGAACGAGCATTTTTTCCCAAGAAGCACAACAAAGTGCAGCTGAAATAAATAACCAAACGGAATTAAGATCCTGGCTTTGCCTTTAGAATTATCTTTCGGAGTGTCCCTCCCTAACTCAGACCTATCAAGAGATGCTAATGTGAGTGTACAACATATAAGAAGGTGAGATCTAAAACAGGTAGAGCTGGGTGAGATGATCTGTCCAAACCACGAAGCACAGTGATGTTTTGCTTTGTTTCTTCGCAATATGGGTCTTGGTCACCAAGGTGTTTTGCTTCTCAGCTCTCTCCCATGCTTCCTACAACCATCACAGACCTTCTGTTATTCCTGCCAAACACCAAGAGATCTATTTGATTTGATATTATACATCATCCAGGGGAATTAAGAGCTGCGTATTCACAGTACCCAGTCTACACTTATCAATTCTTGAGCCAAATATAAAAAAAGAGCAGACAGATATATTTATACAAGCACACACATAAATAAAAACCCAACTACAACAAACCTTTCAATCTGAAATTTCAGGAAATTAAATTGATGAAAAGCTAATGACAGGTTCACAGCGCAGTCATTAAGGCTCTTGAATTGCATTTTGCCTGTGCCAGAGTACTGATGCGGCCACGGAGAGTCCCAGGTAGCTCAGCAGGTGCCCATTTATCATTGTCATTATTATTATTATTATTATTATTATTATTATTATTATTATTATTATTATTATTATTATTATTATACCTTTCAGCTCCAGCCAGGGTCAGGTCCTCGCCGCACTCAGCACAATACAACAAAATGAAGTGGCAGGGTATCGCAGAGCGTACCTCAAAATGATGGACCTACAATGATTTCTGATGGCCAAACCTGGCTGATTTTGACGGAATTAGGATGCTACGGTGGACACAGTAATTCGAACAGCGAGTTTTAAGGGCTCTCATTTTAACAGAGCTGCCTAAAAATGCACTCACACTTTTATCTATAAAATACTTATACCTATAAACACGTGAAAATGGTCAATATACACATCCAACGTGTTAGCCAGCCACAACCATAATGAATAGTTTCTTGTCTGCTCAAAGATGATGAACTTTCTTTCTTTCTCCTAATTTAATCACATCACATTCCCCTGTCCGCTTGGTATTTTTACAGCAGTGTGAGACACCACTACCGAGTCCCACAATTTCATCACGATCCCCATGATATTTGGTGGTTTTTGAATTTCTTTAAAATATATTATTTAACTAAAATTAAAACAAACAAAAGCTACGCCTCTGGTTCACAAGGTGCTGAGAAAAACCTTGAAAACGCAAAGTCTCAGGAATATAGCAGGCAAACGAGAAATCTTCCACAAAAACTTCTGTTTTTTGTTTAAATCTCAGGATACTGAGTACCTAATTGACAATTTTGAAAGCTTAATATTTAACAATTCTTCTTGCGATTCCGAAATAGAGGGGTTGTCATGGTTTGTTCTTTTACAGTGATGGACACGGCTGGTTTTACGTGTTCCACAGCATCCCAGGGCCACCTGTCCCCTATACGTACAGCCCGGTCCTGATGCTGTAATTAGACACGGGTGGGCACTGGGGCACAATGTATCTTCTCTCTCGCAATGGTCTTTTATGCAGGAAAACAAGGGAAAACATTCTTTTTAAAGCAAAATAATTGTAAACCCACGAAATTTGGCAGAAAGACTCAAAGGAGGCGTTGTACCAGAAACTTATTTTCTGTAAACTAAATATAAAATTGACTCCATCAACTTGAAATTCTCACTTTCGGTTAAGTTTCATAAAATTGTTGTAAGCTAGGCGCTGGGAAAATTCCACAATTTACCGTCAACTACAACAAGATGCTTCTGAAAATAAATCCCCGACTACACTGCGTAAGGGATTAACAGAAATAAGAAGCTGAGATGTGTTCATGAATCATGGCTTGAGTTTTCCAAAATCAGTACTTAGCAGAACACAGTGACCCAACAACTATTTTCAGTGCTGTGCATCCAAAAAGTAATTTACTTGTCGATATATTAGACGCACATTTAATTTCAAACCACAATTGCACAAAGTTTTAATCACTAAATATTAAGATACATTTTAGCATATGGCTTATGATTAGCATTTGTAATTCAAGACATAAACAATGCAACTAATTGCATTTATTGGTGGAACTTTACTTCCCACACACGTTCAATCATTTTCAGTTATTCCCCTAGTAATCTATGACCCAGCAAGGTACAGAAATCGTGTGCTTGAGCTGCAGTAACCAGGTAACAGTTTCTGCGCATTCAAGCACGATATTACAGACTCACCCTGTTTTTCTCAACATCTCGCAATCACAGACACGCAAAAATGCAGATTAAAAAGCCGCAAAGACCAATAAAAACGTCAGATGCTGCAGCATGTATCTGAAAACCTCAGCCAAGTTTTACTGGTTTGCTTAATGAAGGACTTCCAAACCACAGCTTGGTTTTCGCAGTGAGATGGAATTTGGAACCAAGACCATGTTTGGCCACCGAGGGTTTGCAAACAGAAATGTTTGTACAGATTTCACATGCATTCTACTCTGTTTTCTCTTTGAGTTTCTCACTAAAACGCAGCACCGTGTGATGTATGTGATGGGACAAGCGACTACGAACAAGTATTTGCTCAACACCAGGTTTTGCTGGGTTTCTCTGCTTAACGCCATCACGTTACGCCACGCACTAACACGATCAGGATGGACCTGGCAGCGCCGAACACGCAACTCAAATTTAAAAGGTATTAATTAAAAAAATGCCAATGTTTTTCGGACTTTTCGGCTTGTTTTCTTTATTTTCCCGGCAGGCATAACAAACCGCAGAGGGCCCAGGCAGAAACCTTCTCCCCAAATTAAAGCCACATGCTTCACACCACTCTCCTGCAAGGGGCACGGATGCAGAAAGGAGCAGCTGCACAACAGGTTTCCATCACCGCTGTAACCCACGGTTTTGCGAATCAGTTGACCCAAAATTCTTCCATAGCAAGCGTAGAGGTGGTACAGTTGCTATATGGTGTAGCTGCTCTATCACCCTCATCATCTCCCCCACACGAAGCAGGAAAGTGAAGTGACTGAATGTGTATTTGTCATAAGACAGTAATTGCCCATCAGCTGCTCTGTTTCTTTTTTTTTCTGAGCTCTTTGCAATTACCAAGTGCCATATGGATATAAAGTTGAAGAGAAAGGAGATTATAACGAAATAAAATCTTGCAATTAATACTGTGATAAAATACTTAAGGGTTTACTTATTGATACCCGCTTCAACGTATGCATTATTTAATTAAATTGCTTCCAGCGGAGCTCAGATATCAAACCACCTCTACCAAAACCAGGTGTCAGTATCCTTTGATTTCTTACAAAGCAATCGGGCTACGTTAAATATACTTCTCAGGCCTAGTTTTGCATGACAGATATGCGACGTGCCAATGGTTATATATGATATTCTTCCTCTCAGGCATGCACCTCCTGCAGAGGCGGCAGAACAGAGAAGCCGACCCTGACTGAGACCATCTTGTCTCTCTGAAAAAGCCCCTTTTTAACTTCTTACTGGTCCCTTCCTGCGATGGATGAAAACTTCAGCTCAGCTTGTGATGATTTCACAGGCCCCGAGCACCCTGACCCAAGGTCAGAAGCCGGGTCTTGTTCTGAAACATCTGCGCGCTCCGTATTAAAAGTAAGAACAAAAGCGAAGAAATATCCACCAGTGCGACAAGAGAGACGGGGAAAACGGGAACGACGCGTTGGTCATCTGTCACCCACGTCACCTCAAGCCATCGACTGAGATTTGATGGGAAAACTCTCCAAGTCTCCCTTGAGTAGGCGCTTGGTTTGGGAAACATTGAAAAAGGTCTCCCGTTGGTTTTTATTCCCGGCCTGTGCTAAGTGTGTGTATCTGCAGGCACCAAACATCGTGGTTTTACAAAACCTACAGAAATTCTGCTGCTGCTTTGGTTTGGAACAGACAAGGCACAGCAGAACGACAGAGCAATGGAAACCACAGCTCCGGAGAGCAAAGAGATGCTCAAGGAGCAACGGGCACGTGAAGCACAACTTGCTGCTTGCCCAAAGCTCTTAGAGAAGGACTTCTTAGTCTTTACTCATTTGATCTCTTAAAAATGTAGTTTTGAGACTATTTATTGACCTGGTAATAAAATACCAGCGGAAAGCGACCAGCTGAACTGTTCTCAAGTCTGAAACCTGTACAGGTCACACACATTTTAAGAATACTCGTCAGGAAGCACAGGCAAAAGCAATGGCCTCCATTTCTACCAATGGAAAGGGTTAATGAAAACCTTACATTCTTAAAATAATACAAGTGGCACTGCTCTGGATTCTTCTTGCTACTCAGAGCAGCACAAGACTAAAATCAAGACACTCATAAATGTTTTTTCTTAACTGAGGTGTTTATCTCACATTCAGGTAGGAACCAGTTTTACTAAGTTTCAGTTAGACTAAACTAATAGGTTATAGATAGAAAATGTACATATATATCTGCTGGTACTTGTGTCTATAAAATCATTTGCAACACTCTGCAATTTATATTTTTGCAATAAACAGAACTGTTTGTTTGTTTGTTTGTTTTTAAGTTTTCTTTCAAAAACCACGTCCTGATTATTCCAGCATTTCAAAATTAAGTGAGAAGACTTTAACTATGCTGCTCTACACCAGTGGGACAGATGAATTCAATATTGTGGGTCAAAAACCGGTAGTACAAGTCCAACAAGCAACTTCTTCGTATACCAGATGGAGTGAACAGAGTCCTGCCCACCTTGTATCACTGCAGGGTTTATCTAGAGCCTAAAAAACGCCAAAAAGAGGTCTTTCTGGCAACTTTGGCAGGCCTTCGTGGAAAAACAAGAGCAACAAGACTGGTGAAGGGACTTGAACACAAGCCCTATGGGGAGAGGCTGAGGGAGCTGGGCTTGTTCAGTCTGGAGAAGAGGAGGCTTAGAGCTGAGCTCAGCACTCTCTAGAACGACCTGAAGGGCAGTTCTAGCCAGGGGGGATTGGGCTCTTCTCCCAGGCAGTCAGCAATAGGACAAGGGGGCAGGGGCTTCAACTCTGCCAGGGGAAATTGAGGCTGGAGATGAGAAAGCAATTCTGTGCAGAGAGAGTGGTCAGCACTGGAATGGCTGCCCAGGGAGGTGCTGGACTCGCCGGTCATGAAGGTTTGTAAACTGAGATTGGCCATGGCACTTAGTGCCATGATCTGGTCAATGGACTGGAGTTGGACCAAGGGTTGGACTGGATGATCTCTGAGGGCTTTTCCAACCCAGTCCATTCTGTGATTCTGTGATCTGTGAAACTGCAAAACTGGGTAAAACCCTCACATCTCCCCTCACATTTGGTTCCAATCCGCACACAAGAAGGTCAGTTTTTTAATAGCTTTAAAAGTGTTCCATGGCCTGGACAGGGAGGATCCAGTTTGTCCGGACCTTATTGTCTAACCCAACAACAGAGAAAAATGTAGTGACCTTCCAGTCACAAAGAAACCCTCACGGATCCTTATCTGCCCATTGCTTCGAAGTTGTTCCTAAATTGCTGCTTTCAATAAGGTGATCACAAAGAATTTATAAAAGCTGTGACAGAGTTGAGGAAAGAAGGCAATGGAGAAGTCACACTTACCAACTCCACAAAGGCGAGTCCACCGTAACTGTGAGCAACAAAAAACACGTTCTCTGCAGCCGACTGGGAAATAAAATGGTCCCAAACATAAATTGCGTGTTCTTCGGGAGATCCATTATCCTGCAGAAAGAAATTATGTTTGTGACAATTACCTCCTAAAAACTGGCAATTCTGCCTAAAAAGCAACGTCTTACTATATGTTAAAATGTTTTGTTAAAACAAACCTCAAATGAATATATTCCAGTGTCAAAAAAAGAAAGAACAGATTCATTTGTCTAAATGAAGGAAATTTAGGATTGCAATTTAAAGGCAGCAAAACTGTTGCTTTTTTTGTGGCTTATTTTAATAAATACAACAAAAATTATGCATCTGCAAAATTTTGTCTAAATACCATGATGGCAATTCAGCTAAACAGAGGCATTCAAAGAAATTACGAGACACTGCTCTGATTTTCATTCTTTTGACAACTCTTTGTCAACTGTTTGTTTGCTGATGGTTTGTTTAAAGTGGTTAAGCCTTAGCCTGATAAAACAAATACAAACAACTAGGAACAATATAAATATAATTTCAGTCTTTGCAATTTCTCCATATTATGGGCCAGCAGAAATCTGCCAAAGATTAAAATCATTGCATTTGTAACTACTCTTTTAAATGCTACACTTTTTGCAGCTGCAGAGCACGAGATTCAGCACAGATAAAACACCTCGACTGCTAACACATCAGCCATTACTTTGGAGTCTCTGCTAATTAGGAGAGTGCTTTTTCTTATTGCTGAACCAGGATTTGTGGACACCAGTCAGTGTAAGGGTCGCTGAAGGCACTGGAGTGATTTACACTGATTTTAGTGCACTCTATTGGAGCTGTGCACTTCCACCTCTACCTCAGATGCTCTCGGAAAGCCCTGTATTGCTCTATATTTTACTTATTTCTCAGGTTTTCCATGTCGTAACTACCCACCAGTCTACTCTCAGGTGACAAGAGTAAGAGCCTAGAAAGAGCCCATCAGCCAAGGGCACATAATTTCCTAAAATATCCATCCTTCCCTCTTTGCTCTGCTCCACCAACAGCTCCATACCCCAAGGTGACTCAGGCACAGCCTCAGTTCCTTGGGGAAAATAAAGCAGAAATAATCAAAAGCCACCGAGAATCAGAAGATACTGATGACATAGTGTGAACTTTACCATGAATGCCAAAGTGATTTAGGTCTTAGTCCCATTCCGAAACTCAGTTTTGGGAATTTAAGCTCTTATGAGTATCCAAAATCAATGCAAAGACAAACAACCGAATAACATGGTGGATTTAGGCTTTTACTTCTATTCTCATGCCCCGTTTCCTAAATAGAAGTGGGATGGCTACAAATATGGAACTGGACTCAAAGCTTTTAAAACAACTATGTGCTTTCACACATACATATATATATTTTATTAAGGTAGCAATGATTAGAACATACTTTTCAAATTTGCCAAAAAGCACTGAATGTATTCTTCATAATCTCAGACAGATTCTGCTCTTGACGGGCTACGACAGAACATAGTTTTAACTAATTATGGATCAACGGCTGGAAACCACCTCAGTGTGCGAAAGAGCTTATTTCCTTTCATTTCCCTGTTTTGAAATTTGATTGCAGAGATAGGTAGAAGAGGTAAAGACCTTCTCCCTTTGTGAGGAAAGAGGGAAGTTTTTCAAAGGGATTTTTATAAAGAAAATATGATTGACAGACCAGTTATTAAGAGAAAGCTGAAGGACAACTTGAACTGGGGTTTCCTATGGAGAAACGATGTACTCTAATTATGAACCATATGGCAAAAGCGCATTAAAACACCGCGAGTTTTTAAAGGACTAGTTTAACTAAAATATTTATTTCAGTTTAATACGAAAGAGAGATTTGTTTTTAAATAATAATGTTACCATTAATTCTCATGACAGTAATTACTGAACAGGTACATAACCCTCTGACAAAAAGAAGAGGTTGGTTCTGGTTAATATTGTGTTTTCAGGTGTTTTGTATCTATCATTCTACACACTGGCAGGAAAATCACACAGTTTTAGGGCTTATATAAGACTAAGACAGCAGCAAGAATCTTTTGAAGGACTCAGAAATCCAGCCCAAAAGAGCTTCCACCAACCAAAGCACCACCAGTAAACCCAATAATTAACTCCACGGCTCCACGGTATGGTACAAAGACTCAACAGGATTTTATAAAGCAGAAAGAAATGAGCTAGAACGAGTCAGATGTAGAACGTAACTACAGTTTCCTTTGTTACCGGTGGAAAAAAAAACCCCAAAACAACCCATAAAATGTCAGGATAAAGCGTTTTGCTGTACATACTGTGCCAGACCCTAAGGAAGGTAAGAAACGCGCATATGTGCGAGAAGGAGTTCGGGGGAGCCACGTATGTTTAGAAGAAAAGCTCTTTCTTCAGAGCATCTGCTTATTTTCCCCCCTCGTTACAACCCCGTGCTTTAAACAACCCGGACAGAACAAACTGGCACCGTGTCTGTACAAGAAACATCTGGTTGTGGGAGTGGGGACCCCCAGCCACAGAATGTGGTGTTTTTAGGGTTTTGAATCATGCCAAGTCCACGAGGACCCGGGGATTAACCTCCTTGCCTGGCCCAGACTGAATTACAGGGCTGGATGCTGCAGTTTCGGTGCGAAAGGTGATGGTTTTGGGCAGCTGTTGCTTTACTTCTTTTCACTGCAGCGTAATATATACCACCTGGTGGTCATGCTTTACGAAATTATCTATATGATTGTATAGAAAGGAATGGAGAAATCAAGCTACGGACCTCCAAAGGCAGCTGAACTTATATTTCCAGCTGCTGAACGTCGGTTGTCTGTAACCAGTGAGCCTGTGTATAAATAAGCAGCCTGATTTTTCAGAGGTATGGAAGCCATAGGTGTAGGTCTCCATCCCTGTGAAAATCTCGCCCCCTGCAATATATATAATTAGAAATAAAAGAAATAAATAAAGGAACTGCCTTATGTGAAAAGGCGATGCTTAACCAGTGCAAAATAATCCAAAAAGGCTGCAAACCAGGTACCTCCTGACTCAACTTGCACCCCAGCTCCTGCCTCTGTTTTTAATGCAATTACCCTTTAATTCACTACCATTCACAATAATGAAAAGACGTGTGCCTTTTGGTTAATAACTGTTGTATTTTAGTTATTTTCGCAAATATACCTCACTTGCCACCAGTGACCACCAATGCGGCAGAGACTACCAGGTATTGAACACCTGTCATACTTGCATGCAGCAAATCCCACTGAAGATTGTCTGGGAGATAAAGGTGATTAAAATAATTTAACACAGGTATTGCCGATGAATTTTAGATCGCTGATGTGGTGTTTATTCCTTTTCCTGAATGGCAGAGGGGGCACATGTTTCTGGAACCTACTATAGAAGAGGCATCCATAAAAGTACTATAGAATATAAGTACTGTGTTCTGATTTAGTTAATGACAGCTGCATGTGGCTAATAAAAAATATGCTCTTGCCACATGGGCATATTACTTTTGATTGAGAAATGATCACCAAGTGTCTGCAAGTAAAATGAAATCTTATTTTGTGTGGAAGGGATGAGTATTGACAAATACTGGTTTAAGAACAGACTCCTTTTACTAGTGCTAAAACACCTCCCTTATTTACACTGAGACAGTGACTGCTCAAAAATGGTTATTATAGAGATTTTCATTTTAATATTGAAAGTTTCATCAAATTGTTTAATGGTACAGCCTACACAAATATTATGGCCTGGGTTTTGGGGGCACCTGAGGCCAACAAGAGCAGTTCATGGCTATGTTGTTTTGGGGTCTGTGCAAGGCCAGCACAAACACGTTTGTGTAAAATGCTGCTCCTCACCTTGCTTTAATAGTAGGTTTTGAGAAAACCAGTTTGTGGATTTAAAATCCTCCCCGTAATAGCTTTTTAAGCCCCGGAAAACTCAAAACGAATTGTGGGGAAAATTCTTGGGCCATCCATTGTGCAACGGAACGGAGTGAGAGAGCACTGATTTCGGTCTGTCACTTTCTCCGATATTGCTCGTGTTCGGAGTTGAGAGGTATATAACATTTTAATGGCTGGAGCCATTAGGAATACGCAGATAAGCAGTGTGCACACAGTGAATGCTGCGCCCTGTTCTGTTGCATTCAAAAAACAGGTTGAATTTACCAATGTAATATCACAGTCATTAATTGTTAAATACCAAGCTGAAGCGACGCAGCAACCGGAGCCTTATCAACTACGCCAGATTCTAACACCTAGACATTGCAAGGTCTGCAGTTATGATGGACTACCTGAGTTGATAACACATGGAATTATCTAAACAATATTTGCATATTTGTGTAATTATTTCCTAAGGTTAATTAGCTCCTGCAAAGCAGCTTGCCCTTTGAGACCGCTTACTGTGACAGGTTCACATATTTCCTGTTTCAATGCCAAATTTTACATTTTTTTTTCCTTTTTCTTTAAAAAAAAAAGTAACCTGTTGCTGGGAAGTTATGTATCGGATAAGAGCTGGAGGCCTTATACCAATACAGACTTTACTCGGGCAGAGCAGCTCACATTCTATCTCAAACTTCTAATTCATCAAAACTCAAAAAAAATCAACTCAAGAAAATCAAATTAATTTTAAGCTCCGATGACAGTTCTCTGCCTTTGCTTTGTGATTTATTTTTTTTTAAATCAAGGAGTTGGAATCACTTTTTTTTCTTGCGACAAGTGAAGAGTGAAATGCATACAAATAGGGAAATATGCCATACAACTGAATAGCTTTTTAACAATTTACTTGAAGTTGGTTTCTATAATTACCGCTTATCACAGCAAAACAATTTCTCCTTCTAGCTTGATGAGCTACTGTAAACAAGTATGGTACATGTGTTAAATATGGGAGAACAGAACCGCAGGTTGGTTGGGAGAGATGGAGAAAGTTCAGGTCTCATCTCCCATCCTTCCCTGGAGACATTTTCACTGGCTAACACTGGTACCTTCTGCACAATAAAACACATATTTTCTGTACAAAAATTTTGCTCTTTTAAGGGAAAATTGTATGTTTGGAGACCTGAAATAAATGATGAAGGGATACAGTTTGTTCCCTGCTGCTATACAGTTCCTCATTATCATAACCTGACTCAAGCCAGTATCAGATTTTGCAGCACTCCTGGGTGACGGACCCAGCAAAAATTAAATGGATTTCAGTGGAAACACTCTTCAGAAAGCAATACTTTCAAAATCAGGTTTATATATGTACGTGCATGTATATAGAAGACAGAAGGCGCGGGTGGCAAATGGTGAAGACAAATGAATGGGGAAGTTCTTAATCCACGTTACAGATGATGGAACACCATGGAACTGCATGACGGTTTATTAGCACCAAAGTGGCTCCAAAGCCTCAGTGCAGGACATTTAAGAGGCTCTGAAAGGCAAGAAAGCTGGAACAGAAGCCAAAAAAACCAGCCAAGGTGTGACTTCTTCCTCAAAGGCAACAGCTATGGCATTACAACCAGTGAAGTGAAAGAAAGTAAGGAAAGGACAGAAAGCAAAACCAGGAAAATAAGTGGAAGCAGAGATCTCCTATTAATATTTTCCTCTTAAACAACTGGATTTTCGGGAGGGATGGCAATGGACGCTGGGGTGAGTCCAGCTGGATGGAACAAGATGAAAATGGGCTGCAGAAGAGAAAAGACGAGGGTCATGATGTCAAGAGCATCTCAGCAGCAAAGCGGCCGTGAATGGGGGCGAAGACACAGGGGGAGAAGAGACAGCACAGGGAAATTTGTATCAAACCTTAAACCTGACAACATGCACTGAAATTCAGTTTAGCAGGTCTTGCTGGGAGCGGCGGCAAGAAAGGATAACGAAGACTGAGTTATTTTAGTTGCTGCGCCCTTAGTCAAATGGAAAGGAGAGAAAATGAGGGGAAGAGAGAAAATGACACACAACTGATATTTGGCCCTCGAAAGTTGGAATGGAGGACACATTTATTTTGTCCTATGGGTTCTGTATAGATTTTATTTGCCACATTAAGCCACCACCACCCAGTAGGGCTTGATCAGTTGTGTAGGTGGCAGAGCAGGCTCATGGTCACCATGTAGGAAACACAGAACACTGAACGTGCAAAGGCCCAGCACTAAAATTACGTAAATGCATTTTTGGTGCGTTACTTTGTTTTATTCAGGAACTGTTCACATGCATCCAGAAACAGTCGCACTGTGTTTTTCCCAATTTATTAACTTATCAGGGATTAACCAACAGCCTTCGCATGTAAAAACGCCAACCTCTTCCACTCATCCCAAGGGAATAATTGACTATATATTATCTTTTTAAGGGTATCTTCTGAGATGGGGGCAAGACATCCACTTGGGCAGCAAGGAGACCAGGTACCAAAATAGCTAAAAGTCTGTTCATTTGTGGAGCTGCAGATATAAACAGCATAGCCAAGGTTATTAGTTGGCACGTGCCTTCAGAAAGCAACACGGCAAAGTGACTTAAGGTAGCATTTTTCATACTATGGATCTGTGTTTTATTCCCAGATCTACTTGAGGCGATTCTGTGTAATTTCTTGTGCCTATTTCATTTATGAATTGGGCCAGTGATAGAAGCGTTCCCAATATAAAGCCCTGGTAATGAAGATGTTGTGGGTACACAGTCATAGGCAGAAAGGGAGACCTTTCTTACACATCGCAGTTAAATACACATCGTGTTAAATTAGAGAGTAGCCCCATCCTTAAAACTCAATGAGAATTTATCAGAAAAGCAGGGAATCTTGACAAACCTGCCGGACGAGTAAGTATTACACGAAATGTGCAATATCTAACAGGTAAATAAAAGACACAAGACAAAAATGCATTTGGCAGACTGAGACAATATTTAAATTGTCACCATTGGCGCAAAGGGGACAAAGGGCTTGGGATGAGGCTTTGATACGGTGCGACTGCCGAGATTAGGTTTAAAACGGCAAGTTTTGGCTAACACAGAACCGACCCTGCCGAGCCGAGTTTTTACGTTTCGTGTGTTGTCTCCTCCCCCAGATCCCACCGCAATTACCACCCGAAATCACCCACTTTTCCCAGCTCAGACACAAGCTGTGCTGTATCTGGTGATGTTCAGGAGATAAAACCCGGGTCTGTGTGGGAACAGGGGAGCTGGGATCCCAACCTCTCGCAGGAGGGAGTCGTTTTCCCCTTTATTCCCAGCTTTATCGCACACAACAGAAAAAACAAAGCAACCCCAAGCCAGAAAAGTCTCCCCACCTAAACCCTCAACAAATACATTTCCCAACCAATAACCTACAGCTACTTCTGGATTAAAAAACCCCAAAAAGTGCTTTCTCCTCCAAAGTGCTCCAACCACCCCTGCTCAGTCAGTAACAAGTTGAACCTGGAAATCAAAACTCTTTCCACCTTCTTGGCCGTGGGACCTGTTTCCAAGACACCTTTTATAATATTTCAACAGGCAAACAACGGCTTGAAACCACGGACTGAAGTCAGCAGTGCCCACAGCACAGATGTTGGCAAGAATATATGAGTGTCTTTTAAAAGGTTCGTGTTGCAGGTGGAATTTCTCAGATTTCATAGAATCGCAGAATGTGAGGGGTTGAAGGGCCCTGTAAAGCTCATCCAGTGCAATCCCCCCATGGAGCAGGAACACCCAGCTGAGGTTCCACAGGAAGGGGTCCAGGCGGGTTTGAATGTCTGCAGAGAAGGAGACTCCACAGCCTCCCTGGGCAGCCTGGGCCAGGCTCTGACACCCTCACCCCCAACAAGTTGCTTCTCATATTTAAGTGGAACCTCCTGTGTTTCAGTTTGCACCCATTGCCCCTTGTCCTGTCACTGGGTGTCACCCAGAAGAGCCTGGCTCCATCCTCCTGACACTGCCCCTTTCCATATTGATCCCCATGAATGAGTCCCCCCTCAGTCTCCTCTTCTCCAGCTCCAGAGCCCCAGCTCCCTCAGCCTTTCCTCACACGGGAGATGCTCCACTCCCTTCAGCATCTTGGTGGCTGCGCTGCACTCTCTGCAGCAGTTCCCTGTCCTTCTGGAGCTGAGGGGCCACAGCTGGACACAATATTCCAGCTGTGGTCTCATTTGCATTTGAACCGAAAGCCGAGTGGGGTGAGTTCGGCTGCAAACTTGTGCAAAATCAAACAAAAGCAAGCAGCAAACGTTACCTGCCTTGCACAGCCTTCAATGCAGCAAAGACTTGTCCGTCTTGCATGGTGAATGTTTTCTGCTGTGTTCAAACACCCTCCCCATTGCTTCAGCTTTTAATTAGGAAACTCAAGGCGCTTTGTAACTTGAAGGGTTTTGCTGTTTGCAAAGCAAAACCCAGATCTCAGGCTTAAATTAATTAAGTCTCAAAAGTTATTATAGCATCGTCTCCCTGGTTAAAGTATCTGCTTGTCAGCCGGGGTGAGACAACTCTGTCAGGTTTTGTTCCAGTCTGGATTCTCCCGTTATTACTTCTGCTGCAGACTGGCATGTCCTGTCATCACCACCCAAAGTCTGCTGGTAAAGCGCAGGAAAGGAGGCCGAAAAGAACAAAAATTCACACAAAACCAGTTTCTCAGTGGCTCTTAATTATCATCTCCAGCAAAAGCTTGAAGGTTGGTATTTTGTCTCTTTCTTTTTCTATTTTTTTAGTGGCCAGTTGCTCCATGTTGACCTGGAGAGTAAACAGTTAAAATCCTTCCTTCAAAACGCATCTTTCCCCCCGAAAATCTGCAGTATCCTTTTTGTTGATACTGTTTCCAAATAGGCAGATGCGGTTGAAGCCACCTGAGCTAACTGTTTTATCGTTAAGACAAGAATGTAAATAAACACAAACATGACATTTGCCTTTTTTCAGTCTGGGGACAAGACAAGAACATTGCTGACTCACGGAGAGGAAAAGAGAATAGGAGGAAGGCGGGGAATGAATCAAAGGAAGCTTTCCTTTGGAAAAGAAAATAACTAATTTCCCTTTGAGCTCTTTAACAGGCTTTTGGGTTTTTGCTTTTTTGGCTTTTTTTTTTTTTCTCCCATTTCCATACAACTTGCAGGGTTCCAGGTGAAGGAGGATTGGATTTAAAGCAGCATCTTTTGGCAAATTGTCTTGTAAATCCTGCGTGGGGAAACTCATCAGACCGGAGCTGCCTGCACAGTCGTGGCTATTGACAAATACCTGTTAAATTCACATGAAAATGCAGGCGCCGTGATGCTCCCAGCACAGTATCTTGAATACTCTGAGTTAAAGAACTGCAGCGGTTTGGCCAAAGAGACCCCAACTGGTAAAAACCCCACAAACTGGGGCGCTTACTTTTCAGCACAATAATACGGGTGTGATCCCTACACTTTAGATACGTCTTTTTGTGTGTGTGTTTCCTTACACTTTTTCTCTCCCAAACTAAACCTCGGTTCTGCCTAACCTGACAAACGCCACCAAAGATGCGATCGATTGGTGCAATCGAATTAGGGGAACCAAAGAGCCTTTCCAAACCAGACCTTCAGGTTGTGTTTTTGCAGCTGTCTTCCACACCAGCCACGTTTCTGGCAATTAATAGATTAATTGTGGGGGCATGTAAATAAAAACGAATACAACGCTTCTGCGAAAAGAATTATCTTCACAAGACACAAAGAGAGATCGTGCCAGTTGTTTAAATGATTATATGCCTTCTTCTGAACACTATAACCAACTTATTTCGAAACGAATGCGACCTAAACATTCAAAAACTCCTAATGGAAGTCATGCAGAAGTGTTATTTTTCTATTTCCTAAAGTACTTACAGACTATTTTACCTTCCAGTTCTTTCAATCTGTTTACATGTTGTAATGAGAAACAGACTTATTTTTTTTTATAGCATGCTATTGCAAGAAAAATAGCATTTAGGCCAAGAAAAATGCAGATCTCCCCACCACAGGAAACAATGAATCTAATGAACTTCAACACATTTAAGTGAAACAACAACTTTGTATTTTCATTAACAGCTATGGTTTCAGAACAAAGTTAGGCTGCAAAGCCTCTGGTACGGAGTTTATATCTCTTACATGGGTTAAACTAAATAGAACAGCTTCACCCTGTATTTTTCTTCTTGACGTCTTTGTCTCTACTTACTGGATACACTCACGAGCAGTTATTTAAGTGGAAGAAAGATTTAACAGGCTCAAAGCTATTTGATTTCTCCTAATAAAGACGGCAAAGTGCTCAGTGCTTTAAGTAAACTGATACACTCTTTATTTAATGTACAGTCATATAGATTTGCTGAAGTGCCTCAATATGCAGTATGCCCTAATTAATTGCATTTGAAGTAACTGCCCTTCGCTTACAAAATAAATACCCAAACAGATGACAAACACAATCCGAAATTCAGATTTATGTTGTTGGTTTTGGTTTTTTTTTGTTTTTTTTTTTTTGGTGTGAGTTCTTGCTTTAATAGTCTGAAGTTGAACATCAAACTATTCAAGCCTTAATTCTGCTTCTCGGTCTTTCCTGTCCAGACCCACCTCCGTTATTTTTGTTTCACAATAACGTAGGCTAGGAAATGATGTTTAATCCCAATGAGACTCCAAACAACCTCAGGACTGCCTTGCGCTGACCATTTTACCAAAGCAGGCTCTTTTCCACCCAGATTGGTGGGGGTGTTGGTGCCGCCGCCGAAGACCATTAGACATTAGACTGCTAGAGATTTTCTTCTAGCGCAGTGTCATTTTTCAACAACTCAAAACATCCAACAACACAACAGACAGCTTGGCTGTATTTTAAATTAGCACAAATGCTAAAGCCAGGAAATGTAATTCTCAGGATATCGGAACAAAAGGTTCAGAGAAAAAAAGAATTCTTATATACCATAAGATTATCAGGACTAGAGTGTCACACCATGACCTTGCTGCCGTCTAGCTAATCTGACAATATTTGGCAGAGCATTGTTTCAAATCAATAACTAATTAACAAAGTACAAAAGAAGTTGTACTGTTTTTGAGGCTCCTTGTTAAAAATGGCTTTTGGTTGCACATGGGCAGAAAGGTCGCTTTTATGACATCTTCATGAGTCTTTGAACATCTTGCCACTGTCAGATTAAATTACTTTTACCAATTAATTGTCATAAGTTAAAACAGAAGCACATTTGTTACAGCAGGTTGTCATAATGACATGGTGAGCAGTTGTTTTGATATGAATTTCTTCCACTGACCTTCTATCATATCTTAATTTTTTTGGTTGACCTAACTGGAAAATTGGGAGCAATCTTCTAACTCAGGCGGCACAGGCCAAACATTGGGGGTCTTATTGAGATTATAGACCAAACAATAACGGAACACAAATTCCAGAGATGACTGGAGATCCTGAGAATAATATATATCTTCTGCAGGCTATGTAACCGATGATGTCTGTGCTGGTGGGTGGGATAAGAAAAATAAACCCTCAAAAAACAAATGGATGCAGCTTTTGTTAGTCATACATTGTCCTTGATGCCATTTTAATCCTTTATTAGCCAACAACATTCGTTTGACGTGTTTTAAAACAAGGATTAGGCGGATTCAACATCTGTAACCTGCATCCATTCGAACCATGACTTATTTTGGAGGCTTGGACCTTATTGTGCTTTAATGAAAAATAATTGCACTCTTCCAGTGCCTTTTGTTAAACTCCTCTGCACCACGACACACACATATGGTCTGTCTTGTAGATTAGTCCTCCAACAATTCTCATCAAAGTTTGTATGAGTTTGCTATAAAACATTACATCAGGATGAAAAGAGATAACAATCCTAACAATCCCCCCACCCCGTATTTACTTGATAAATGTTAAATTCCATTTCAGCCGTTTGCTGGGGTTTGCTGTTCCAACCCGTTACCAGAGCCTCTCTGGAAAACAAAACATCCAGTTTGCCCATCAATGATGATGCAAAGGCAGTAAAGTTTATCAGGAAAAGATAAAAGTGTTATTGATTGAGCACCTCCCCCTGCTTAGTACATCAGGTCTTTCTTCTGTGAGGTTTGTTACCTCTTGCCGTCCAGGAGGGAAGAAATAACTTTGAGTGTGTGTCAAGGCAAGATGTGAAAGGGGGAAACCCAGCGAAGTGCTCATTAAGGTACATATAATAATAGAAATGACAATCAAGACCTCAAGGAAAAGAGTGTGAGGAAGTAACACGACCCCCTCTGTTGGGTTTGCGTGGCAAGGTTTTGGTAGCAGGGGTGGCTTCCGTGAGAAGATGCCAGAAGCTTCCACCATGTCAGATGGAGCCAGCTCCCGCCATCTCCAAGCCAGACCCAGCACCTCTGGCCAAGGCTGAGCCCATCAGTGATGGTGGTGGCACCTCAGGGATAACGTTGTTAACAAATGGTAAACGAGCTGCGCAGAGGAGGGAGAATATGTGAAAGGAACAACCCTGCAGGCACCAAGGCCAGCTAAGAAGGATGGAGGAGGTGCTCCAGGTGTCAGAGCAGAGGTTCCCCAGCAGCCCATGGTGAAGACCGCGGTGAGGTTGGCCGTCCCCCTGCAGCCCGTGGAGGTCCACGGCGGAGCAAATTTACACCTGGATCAGGCATCCCACGATGGAGGAGGGGAAGAGCATGAGGAGGAAGGAGCAGCAGAGCCAACATTTGATGGGCTGACCACAATCCCCATTCCCCATTCCACTTGCAGGAGATGGAGAAGCCAAGCATGAAGAGTCTGGGAAGAAGGAGGGGTGGGGGAAAGTGTTTTAAGGTGGTCCTTATTCCTCATCAGTGACAGTGTCCAAGAAGAGACTGGACAACGTCCTCAGACACATGGTGTGAACTGTGGGGTGTCCTGTGCAGGGACAGGAGTTGGACTCCATGAGCCTGGTGGGTCCTTCCCAACTCAGGACATTCTATGAAATTCCATCATCCTGCACTGTATTCAACTGGCAATAAATTAATTTCCCCAAGTCAAGTGTGTTTTGCCCATGACAGTAATTGCTGGGTGATCTCCCCATCCTTATCTCCACCCATGAGCCTTTTGTTGTATTTTCTCTCCCCTGTCCAGCTGGGGAGGGCAGTGACTGAGCAGCTGCGTGGGCACCCCAGAGCCACCCACTGCAACCCCGTATTGCCACGAGATGTCCCAGTGCTCAGTGACAGGGAATGACGTGGGAAGAAGAAGCAGGACTGACTCCATCCTGCACTGGAGAAGAAAGAGGAGAAGAAAGAGCAGAGCTGGGCAGCTGCGGGGTCTGTTCTTAATGATGGCAGCAGAAAAGCCGCAACCCCAAGAACAGTCTGGGTAAGCGGTCTCTGGTCCTGGATGTCCCATAGGAACTGATTAACCAGATCTTCGGGCTGAGACTTTGGAGGAACTCTGATAGCTTTTATGGTTAACAACAGTTGAACAATGTTTAAAAATCCACTTTTAATGTATTTTGTTGTTTTTTGTAGTTCAGCCCTGTTAGTGCGAATGTTTCTATACTAACATGTTTTAAATCTTGAATCTTGTTTAGTAATAAAGCTGACAATGAGCGGTAAGAACTGATAGTCGCCAGGTACCAGATGTCCTGGAAATGTCCCAAACTGCGGTCACATTCACTGTGCCCAATATCCCAGTAAACACCAGAAAACCCCAAACTGCCTCTTCACCAAGGAGCACGGATTAGTTTTGGAGGTGGAAATGCAGACATCTTCCAATGAACAGCATTCGCAGAAAACTGGACAGGAGTGTCTTAAATAATCGTTAACCCTTTAGGAACACAGGCAGAGGTTTAGGAGATGAAAAGAAACCAGGAGCCCGTCCAAGGGCTTCAAGGAAACCTGTATATAATGCACTGGCCGGCAGCCGAGATGGAGATTCAGGTCTCACTTTGAAATGAACAGTGTAGACAAAATCTTCTAAGAAGTGGTTATACCCAGGCTTAATTAAACCGCTGATCACGAAAGCTTTAATAAAGTTACAGACTTTTTAATTCCACCACATCTATCGCCTTCTACACACTTGGCAAATAATCAATTTGAATGTCACAGGGTATTTTTTCTCTTCCCGAAACTCAAGAACTGCTTTGTAGTTTAAAGTGAAAGTTTGCAGACTCAAATCAACTACGTAGACAAAACCGTTTTTTTGCTGAAGAAATAACGAAGGAGAGGGAGGAGGAAGGACACGGACAGTTCTTGTATCCTTCCCACTATTGAATAATGGGCATGCCAGCAACATCTGGGAAACATCTGTGGAAAAACTCCTACCGCTGTACTGCTTTAAGGTCCTTCAGGAAATTCAAGCAGACGATCTGGCTTGGGGAATTTCTTGGTCTCTGAAGAAATAATGAATGTTCTGCTCAACAAACCCATGTTAAAAATGCCAAGGAACACCACTGCCTTCTGGAGGGGCTTATATCTTCGTAGGTGCATTTCTGTAGCAGTGCGTGTGCAAGACCACATGGCATTAACCACGCCAACAGCTAGGCAGGCTGCTCGTCCTACCACCTGAGCCTGCCCTGTGCAAGTGGATGACCAACCACCACCTCAGTGGTACCAAATGTTCCAAAAGAGGGAAATTCAACCCTCCTCAAAATGCCCACAAAGCCCACGCGAATCTTGAACACCGCTTTGAGGGCTGAGGTGGAACTTGGCAACGTCAAATCGGTGAACTTGGTCAGCTGGAGAAGGTCACCTGGTCCAACACCATGCTCAAAGCAGCGTCTGCCAGAAGTGGCCACAATGCCACACATGATGCTTTCAACCAAAAGCAAAAAGAGAGAGCTCTGTCGTTCCGGTGTTGCAGAAGCGTGAAAATGTGTGTTGTGGAAGTTCCCCAAGGCTTGAACCACGTGTATTTGAGACAGAGCGACTCTGAACACGCTCCACTGAAGCCTTCCAGATGACCACCACCACAGACACAAAGTTGTCTGGGATATTTCCATACCGTCTTTCCAACTTTTGGATGCTCCGTGGACCCCCAGCGCACCTGAGGCCGTGGTCACCTCCTGCAGCTCTTTGCTGAGTCTGGCAGACCTGAATTTTGCTTGGTCACTTTCTCTTTGGGTAGAAATAGGCAGTATTTCAGAGCGCTAGCAAGTAATGCTATGGTTGTTTATCACAACTGTAAAAGAATAACAACAGTATTCCACTCCAGTGGTGAAACTATCTGGTGCCCATCAGGATAAAAGTCCATTTAAGTATCAGCCAAACTCTATCAGTCAGTCGGGGTAGTTCAAACAGAAAAGGGATGGAATCGGTAAAAGAACATAATGAACAAACAGCCAACAGCAGCAGAAAGGTATTTAAGACGAGTGGACTCCACGATCAAATCAGATGCTGTTATTTTAATATCTATCTCAGCAATAACTCATTTGCCCACTTCAGGCAAAGCCGTCAGAGCCTCAAACGGCACGCAGCCTCTGAGAGCTCGACACATCTCAACGAGGAGGATTTCACACACGGCCAAGGTCCTCACTGGCAAGGCATTTAAAAGTAAGCAACAGCCATTAAACACAAGCCTACCCCTTTCTGGCAGCCAGTGCAAAGGACACATGATGAATAACATGATCCTGTCATCAAACGTGTTTGTTCATTTTTCAAACAACGGGCGAAGTGGAGTAGCCAGAGGCTCAGAGACGTGTACGGCGAGGTGGAATGTGTGAGGGGACTGACTTATCAAAGGATAAGACCACAAAGTTAATTGCAGAACCTAGAAACCCTTCAAAACTACTTACGCAGCCTAAGCTTTGCTAAAATTCTTCATTACTTAACTCACTAACTTCAAAAGAATTCCTCAGCGAACCAGATCCCTGAAAGAAATAAATATCTGTCTCCTTAACACCTACATGCAATTAAGGCTTCTGTTTTACCAGGTTAAGAACAGAGTGGCTGTGACACAATTAAGTGGTAATGTCAACTGCCCACTTTTCTAGGGTATAGTCTGAACTTGCAAGATCCATGAAATCAGATTATCCAGCTACACAGCAGGTGGAAAAGGCAGGAGATAGGAATGAAAAACCATCCTGGAAGGGAACACCAGTCCCAAAGAACAAACACGTTGCAGACGCTTGCGAAGTACAAGGCGCGTTGTCTGAAGCAGCTACACCTTAAATGTTTTGCTGTACTGTTTGACCGGATGCACTGATTGAATCTTTGCTTTTGGTAAAAAGGGAACTTTCCAGTCTTATGTATTTTATGCCCGTACACATTATCTCCAAGCCCACCTCCTGCAGAGCCTGCAGCTTGCTGAACGTGCAAGAAAATGCATGGGTTTGGTGCGATTTAGTGCGAGTTGTGACTATGTGCACGCACCTGTGTAATTCACACCGTATTTAGGTATAACAACCAACAGAAAGTTATACCACGTAACGTGCAAGCTGTATTTTGTGACAGAGCAACTCTTCCACTCACTCCCTAACTCAATAAGTACACGACAAAACCATATTTTTGCTGTTTTTTGTTTTCAGAGGCTTAACAACCGGGAGCAGTATTTTATTAAAGTGCTAAAAAAACTGACAAGCCTGGATGCACAGCAAATTATTTCGGCACGTTCTGATGGTGAACTAAGGATCGCTGCTGCTACACCATCTACCAGCAGAACAGCAGCTGACCCTGACGTGCAATCCCCGTAATTACTCACCCAGCTCGTCAGCAATAGAAGCGCCGTGATTAAGTTTGCCAAACGCTACTAACCCAGGACGTCCCCTCCCTCCTGAACAACCTATTCCATAGAGCTGTGATATTTCTCTCACTCTACACTTTCGCTAAAAATACCAAACCTGAAGCTCCCTAAATGTTGGTTAAGAGCCCAGTAAAAGGCTCCTCAACAAATACAACTCGTGTGAAAGTTGGTCTTACTTTATTCAGTAGTTTCTCTCCAAGCAGTGCCATCTATCGGGAAAACTAAAATTTGAGTGTTGCTTGATGATAAAGAAAATATATCTCATTGCGTGTTGACTCTTGCCAAGTACTGATCAAAAAATATAGAGAAAGAGAATGAGAATCAACTGTTAAATAACAAAATGTAGAACATCGCGGCTGAACAGCATGCGGCCCATTCGGGGGAGAAAACCTGCTACTGACACCACCAACCACAAAAGACAAGAAGCATTTTCGATCACTTTAGCGTCCCCTTTTAGCCAGGGAGAGAAGGATAAAACAAAGATTCAGCCAAGAGAGGAATGGTAAGATTTCTCAAAGTCTGGATGAGTTCATGGCTGGAGATACCATATAACAGACTGAGAAAATAAAGTTAAGAGCTCTGACGTTGGTAATTCTGCAGAATTCAGGTACAGCAAGAACGGGGATCCTGATTCCACTCCCCTCAGAGCTTGCAATAATTTCTTTGCCTGTGTAGGGATGAGAACAAGCTGATGAAAAAGATAAACCTCGTTCTCAAGAGGCAAATAATTCAAAATAGCATCACATAGAAAATATATTCACAAAAAGTACGTTTTCTTTGGTTAGCAAAATCATCCATTTGTGAGGATTTTAAAATGTAACAAATTACAGGGCTATAATAAGTAATTTTTCAGAGTGTGGACCACCTGTGAACGGCAGGGTAGGTGGGAATGGATCTTTTTTCTGGGCAGCTTATTCCACATTCCTCGATGCCACCGTTCCCTCCGCTACTTCTGAGCCCCCTTGGCAGCCGTCACTGCTGCTGGTGGCCACGCAGACCACAGAGGAACTACCAGATTTATCTTCACCCTAAAAGACAGATTTTTTGGTTTTTTTTTTGGTATTTTTTCCTAAATTTTCACTTTGTTTTCTGTAGCTGATGCAGTGAAAACAACATCCTTGAACACGCATCCTGCGCCCTGGTTCCCCATCTGCTGACATTAATCTCCTAGGACTCCACAAATGCTGTTTTATTGACCCCTGTGCAGCTCGGTACAGTGCTCATATCCCCTAACCAAACCCCCACAAATATTTCTATCAGTGGGGTGGGGAATTGGGTCCCCATAGGATAGGTTTATTTTGAAACAGCACCATTCATCTTAAGATGACTATATGTATTTATCTCAGAAATGAACTTCCATTATCTCTCAGTTTTCACAATCTCTCAATTTTCACCATATCTCAGTTTTCCTCCTATCTCACTGTATGTTTTATGGGTTTTTCTTTACGGTTGGACTCGATGATCCTGAGGGTCTATTCCCATAGCAATGATTCTATGATTCTATATCAAGGCTCTTATGGTCCATTGGTCCCCAAGTGAAAATCACATAAAGAACCTTCAAGTTTTACAAAAAGGTGCATGTTGCCACTTGAGACCCTGCCAAATTTTTTCCCAAACACACCGAAATCTCGCATCAAAACGTGCAACTGCATGCGGTAGGTTAGAGGATATTATCCCTGTTTTAGGTATCAGCTAAAAGGATGTTATCCTGTGTTTCTGTAAGATAAATGGCAAAGGATACTTGCAGAGGGCAATCTGTATTGGCAGCAGGATGGACCAGATGACCTGTCTGGAAAACACCAAAGCTAGACAGCCCCGATTTAGTCCTTTTCTTTGATTAAACCACGCTTGTGAAATGCAGAAGAAGGAGAGGGTATGGCAGAACCAAGAGCTGGTGGCGCTCTTGAAGAGATGCAAAATCTTCCCTCTCTGATTTCTCACTTGCTCAAGGAAAAGAAGACAAATATAACTTTCCCGGACTAGCAGACACAAAACATAACAGAAGAAGTTTTACAATCTCACGATCTTCAAAAATACCCAATTTAACCACACAAGCTAAGAAGCCTATGCATAAATTGAATACTACTATAGTTTAAACTCTACATACTTTTGCTATTTCATGTAAGGTGCTTGTTCATTGTGGTATCTATAGAACAAAATATGACACATACATATCTTGCTTTTGTGCATATATAGGAACGTAAAACTTATCTGACCCCTGTAACAGTGATTCGGAGACCTTTCTTTAGGAGCTCTGTCCCCTTTTAGATACTTTAAAGTCCTCAGCTCGGCTTCCAGTTGCTGGGCCAGGATCTTACAGGACATCACCCAAATCTCTCCAGAACACCCTGAATGTCATTACACGTCCACGACTGTTAGGAAATAGACTTTTAGGCTTTACCTAACGTGTCCTGTTTAGCTCTGAACACCCAGCGGCATGAGGGGCGAGAACAACAAAGCCACGGTAGCTTCTAATCATGTCTCATTTTCCATTGCCTGCATGATTTTGCTGTTGCTTAAAATTTAAAGAGCTTTCACAGGAACAGAAGGAAGTAGTGGGCTTTGAGAGGCAAACACAGACACGATGAAGCCGTGTGTTATTTCAGATGCATAGGTAAAGTAACTGTGGAAGTTGTAAGAGGGTAAAAAAAACAACAAAAAAAAAAGCTGTCGCAATATAAATGTTCGTCTGAGACTGTGGAGATTTGGGTCCTGACGCCCAGGTCTGGCAGGATGTTCTCTGCGTCCCTCACCTCTGTTTGCCCCACAGGTCACCCCGTGTGTCTGAGGACGTTGTCCAGTCTCTTCTTGCACACTGTCAGGTTGGGCCGTGACACCTCCCTGGGAGCCTGTTCAGTGTCCAGCACCTCTGGGTGAAGAACCTTTTCCTCATGTCCCACTGACCCTCCCTGGCACATCTGCTGCCGTTCCCTGGGCTCTGTCACTGTCACAGAGCAGAGCTCACCCTGCCCCTCCTGCTCCTGCTGAGGAACCTGCAGCCCATGGGCTCTGCCCTCAGTCTGCTCTGCTCCAGCTGAGCAAACCCAGGGACTGCAGCCGCTCCTCACACGGCTTCCCCTCCAAACCTTCACCAGCTTCGTAGCCTCCTCTGGATGCTCTTTATCTCCTTTTTATCCTGTTGCCCAGCCCTGCACACAAAGAATGCTTCAGGTGAGGCCGCACCAGGTTCTCTGTCCCACCAGCATGTAGATCCGAAGCGTTATGCTCTGCTAACGAACCATCCTCTGCTACCAAATGTAGTGGTAGCAAATTCGACGAATCCAGACGCCGGCATAAGCTCTTTGATCGAACGGGCGGGCCGGGCGAGAGTAAGGAGTCTAATTCAATGTGAATTTACCATCCGTACTCTTTAATGAACTCTTAAACAACACTGAATATCAATGTCCCCGAGACCACGTTTTTCCAAGCCTTATATACTCTATACCAAAAGGCCATGCGGCAAGCGCAGGCTACAATTGGTTACACTCACAGTCACTCATCCCCCCCCACTATGGTGATTGGCTGCAGGGCACTGTTCACAGACTGTTCATGCGCAGCGGCAACGCCCCTCCTGCAGCCTGGGTCGAGGGCAGAGCGGCTTCTGTTTACTTTCCTTTTGTCTCTGGTGTCTCAGGGAAATCCTTCCGTGTAGCACAGCCGCATCAAGCCCTGGCTTGTTCACAGCACACAGCCAGAGACTCTCCACACCAGCACCCGTCACATACTTCACTGTGTATTAATAAACCCGCCTTTTACCACTTTCTCCTAAATACTGGCACAAATTATCCTGGTGCATATGGTTTTAGTAAAACCTGGGGGTCCTGGGGACAGCAGGGTGAGCATGAGCCAGCACTGGGCCCTTGTGGCCAGGAAGGTCAATGGTACCTGGGGTGGGTTAGAAGGGGGTGGTCAGTAGGTCAGAGAGGTTCTCCTGCCCCTCTGCTCTGCCCTGGGGAGACCACACCTGGAATATTGTGTCCAGTTGTGGCCCCTCAGTTCCAGAAGGACAGGGAACTGCTGGAGAGAGTCCAGCGCAGCCACCAAGATGCTGGAGGGAGTGGAGCATCTCCCGTGTGAGGAAAGGCTGAGGGAGCTGGGGCTCTGGAGCTGGAGAAGAGGAGACTGAGGGGGGACTCATTCATGGGGATCAATATGGAAAGGGGCAGTGTCAGGAGGATGGAGCCAGGCTCTTCTGGGTGACAACCAGTGACAGGACAAGGGGCAATGGGGGTAAACCGGAACACAGGAGGTTCCACTGGAAGAGGAGAAGCAACTTGTTGGGGGTGAGGGTGTCAGAGCCTGGCCCAGGCTGCCCAGGGAGGTTGTGGAGTCTCCTTCTCTGCAGACATTCAAACCCGCCTGGACCCCTTCCTGTGGAACCTCAGCTGGGTGTTCCTGCTCCATGGGGGGATTGCACTGGATGAGCTTTCCAGGGCCCTTCAACCCCTCACATTCTGCGATTCTGTGAAATTAATTAGCTGTGTATCACCTTTTTCCTATTATTTAATCTCCGGGAAAAATAATTTATGAGAAGTTCATTGCATCCAAAATTAATTTCACTGACAGGCTGTTAGTACAAATAGCACTGCTACAGACTGTGCTATAGTAAAAATAATATTTACGGTACAAATTATCAAAGAAACTAAACTCAGTGGAAAATAAAGGAAAAAAATTCCTCGCAAACAGGCCTAGGAAAGGATTATCCCTTTTGCTCAGAAGGTGTAACCCCATCACCTGGCCTGACAGAAGGTACTGCTTCTTCCTACCTTTTCCTTCATTGCTTCTTTGCCATCCTTTGACTCTTACGCCAACAACATTATTGCAATTTGCTGCTATTACAAAATTAAGTGGCTCATAATTTTTTTCTTTAATAACATTTCAGAATCCATTCATTGTTCCATTGTTTAAGTGGCGAACGCTGGTTTACAAAATACTGATGTACATTTCTAAGTGTTTTTAACATAGAGAAGACACGTGTGCGAATCCTTAGGGAGTGGGAGATAGCTTGGAGGACCCAGGGAATAATCACATCACATTTAAGCCTGTATGATCTGTTTCCATAGAAAAAGGTTGGAGATTAACAAATTCTCAGTTCAGTTCTGTAATAAATGAAGTTTGGCTGGGTATTAAGTTTCTGGGGGGAAGCATTAGCCAGTATGTACAGCAGCAGCCTCTGGTGGCCTAAGAAAAAATGGTAGTATCTGTAAGTAAGGATAGAAATATGTTTTTTAAAAGGATGTATGTACATATTTAGCTATTTGACTCAATCTTCCATTCAACACATTAAAAAACAGATGCTTTTAAAACGATCTGCTGGCAATATGCTTGTTAAAATCTGAACAGTAAGAGTATTAAAATTCATATGCATTCATTAGCATGTTATATAAAAGTAAAATGCTTTTGTCTAATCATTCCTTAAAGTATTATAGTCAATGCTGATTATCAAGAAGTTTTTTCCCTGGTTCGCATCGCCAAAAAAGAAACCAAATTTATAAGATTGTTACTGAATTGATGACATTTTCTGTCTTCACTCATGAATTCAGTTGGCAGATGTTTTCAAGAACAAAAAATTCTGTCTTATTACAAAACATATTAACCAGGTTTTTCTGCCATAATGTTTGACATGATGTTTATTGCCCAGACCAAATCAGTCTCTCTAACAAGCTATAATGTATGACAGAAAGTACATTATTTCATAGTTAAGAAAACTTCCAGCATGAAACAATAAGTTCTTTGATCTTTCAAGCACTACGCTTAACGCACTACATGCTCCCATAGTCGTTTTTATTTATACTCATTTGGTATAAAACTACAGTGCAATTTGAGATTTTGTGTTTTAAGACTCTGCTTTTATGTATTTTTGCATATCCCAGATATTTGCCTTTTTTTTTTTTCCTTATGAAAATAAAGAAAATATTTAAAGAAATTTACCATGGAAGAGTTCAGTTTTTCCAGTTATTGGAAAATCTAACTGCACAAGTGGAAGCATCACCCAGAAAGCTTTAATTTGCTCAAATGGCATTTTTTTTCATCAGATCACAACAGATCTCAATGACCCTAAGAGAACAAGTCAATGCCTTGTTGTGACGATATTTAGACTTTCTGTACCCGTTTCCCCCGCTTCGCAAAGATGATGTGAGGTTTGCTCAGGTTTTTAAACCCTTTGATGAGATAATTACGAAGCATAGACCACCCTTAAATATTTCTGTGGAGTGAACACGTTTTACTTCAAGAGCCCAGAAACGAAGGGCGATTCCTATAACACATGTAAACCTATGGATCCAAGCACGGGAGGTGAGAAATACATCGCAAATAGGGCATTGTGGCCATTTGTCCTGCTACATGCTGAAAAAGGGATGTTTTTTGCTCTTTTTCAAAAATTCTCCATATTAGAGCCTACTAAAGGAAAAACTCCAGAGGATTCTTTCAGAATAAAACCCCGACAAAAAACATGATTTTAGTTAATTCACCGTCACCCACACTTTCACTGAAACTTATGCTATTTCATTCCTTGGTCTGAAGAGGTTGAAATGAAGCAAATGTCAGCAGTCACGTTGAGCCACGCAAAAAAGGAAAATGGGATGGAGTCGTGCATTTTGTGTTTCGGGGTTCAAACCTCCCGAAGCCAAATTTCACACCTCATCAAGCAAAAGAGCCACGAGAAGGTATCGAAAAACAGGTTCATTTTCACCAAGGGGACACCAGACCAGCGTGTTGACTAAATATACAGCGACATCGTCCACCGGTTTCCGACAAAATTGGTTGCTCCTCTTAAGAAGCAGGATTTGAGTGGTGGAATCTTCCATAAAGAGCAGCAGATAGAAACAACAGTGGCCTGTGGTGACTATCTGAATGCATATAAATGTCCCTTTGTTTCCCGTCATCAGTAGTGAGATGTTTCTCAAGAGACACAGTAACATTAGTGATCGTCTTGCATCCAGGTCACAAACCTTTTAAACCAGTCAGCACAGCTGTTATTTCTCCTACAAGCGCCACTACGCTAAACCACAATTAATAGGAAGGTATTAAAATGCAAGATTATTCCAACATGTCTTTTGCTGGGTTTTCCTGTTTTCACCAGAAAGGCATATATATTTTTACTGTTTCAACTACACCGTGGTGTTTCTGACATGTTTTACCGTCGAATGGAAACGCTAACTTTTGTAATAAAGGTTTTGAAAATCGCGTGACTCAGTCTCGAATGTATAATGCATAGTATGTATATGAAGCAGAATGTGTCAAAGAGCAAATGATATTGTTTGTGCCCCCTGCAGAATCTGAAATCCTCGGGTAGCGCTGCTGTAACGATCCCATGCTGGTAGCATTACAAAGTGCAAAGGTTCACTGAGTAAGAAAAGAGCAAGGGACAGAGTTTCCTTATTACTCCATTCTCGAACTATTCTAGCTTAAATATTTATTAAGATATTAATAACTCTCCTCCTTTATCTGCCTTCAGAAGTTCAGCTGAAACACAATGGATGGCTGCTCACATGAAAACAATGCGTTATAAGGTAAATCTGCTACCGCACCAGATGAACACAGGTATTTTCCGCAATACACTATTAATTCAGCAGGTAATACGTTAAAAAATACCAGCCTGTGACTACTGTCTCCCCAGTATAAGACAATATAATACAATGCGTGCATGACCTGTGAAGCTGATACATTGCTTAAGCTGCTCTAGAAAGTGTTTCTTATGTACACCTCTGTTTATAGAATTATTTTTACAAAGTCTTCCTTAAATCATTCTCTTTCTTGATAGCACCAGTGACTTCCTCTGGGGTTTATTTGATGTTCCCCTTTGAAATTGGAAAGGAATGTTTTGTAACTCTACCAAAACTTCACATTCAATAAGTGACAAAAATATCAATAAAGAGCCAGGAACTCCATATGAACTCTTGAACGCCATCTTGGTAATATGTTTCTTTTTAAAAAGTGTGCTGTTTATTAGATAATAGGAGCAGTAAACTTATCTATAAATCATTAAAGAAGGGGAAAAAAAAAAAACACAAAAAGAAACTTACTCTAATATACATCTGCGTAGTTTCTTTTTCTTTTTGCGGATTTCGATACTTTTCGTAGAAGTCACGTCGCTTCTTTGTTTCCTTCTGGATCTTTTCTTTTCTTTCCCTCTTTTCCGCAGGTTCGTCTGAGCTATCAGAAGACGGCTGCACTTGGGCTTTTGTCTTCTCCACTTCAATATAGTTCTCATTGGGATTCAGTACTATTACTCCATAGCTCTCCTGTTTTAGAAGAGACACACAAAAATATGAAAAAGGAGAATCAATGCTTTGCATTTGCTTTAATGCTCTTAAAAACTTTTATATTTATTTCAGTAAATTCGCACAACGTAATTTATAGAAGGGTATTTTTAAGAATATTCTGTTTGTTTCACTTCTGTCATTAAAGGGATATTGATGTGCGAGTATGTGTCTGTGTGTGCACTTATGCTCATACACATCCCTCAGCACCAGAAAAGTTGCCTGTTTCACCTTTAAACTAATTTAATATGTTGTTTTATTCATAAGCACTTTATACGACTTTTGCAGAAAAGAGTATGAGAAGTAAAAGCAAAATATTATTTTAAGAACTCTACATAATGATGAATAAAATGCTTTATACCCAGCCAATAAAAAACTTTAAAATAAAGAGGATGGAGGGATTTCATATATGTGTGTGTATATATATACATATATATATATAAAAGAAAGCATGTGAAAATTATTCCCTGCTGTTTAAAACAGTAAAACCTTTTGTCTGGCTGACAACAAGCACACCATGCAAAAGCCAATAGCGGCAGTAACAAGGAATCAATACCAAAACCGATTCAGTGGTATTGCTCACAAGCCGACTCTTTTACTGTGGGGATGACTTTCAAGCACATCTTTAAATCTGCCCTAAAACTTCACTGGGATCGTGTCCCGCTTTCAACAAATCCGGAGTAAATTCGTGACCCGCAGGGTGCTTTTGAACATCCCCGCTGCATTTTTGTGCCTCGGAAAACCAGCCGGTTGAAAAACACATGAATTTATGAATGACAAACAAATCCTGTATAAACCACCCGATTCTTTTATTATGATTTTTTAAATCATGGCAAATCACACAAGTATTGTAATATTAGTGGAAGATACAATCGCCATCGCGGGGAGAAAGGAGAAGCACGTGCGCTTCACAGATGAGTCCTTAAAGTCACTGTGGGTTCCCAGCCAAAACCAAGCTGTCCTTTAAAAGTAAATTCTAACAAAGACTTACTTTTTGGAAACGTCTGTATTAATTATCTAGCTGAACAGCTTTATTGCAGCTTTTCACTCGGTGCTTCATTCTGCACTTGGGCTACCACAAGGATCAAAGAGGTCCCCATACCTAGGCCGGCCTGAGCAAACCAAGCCCAGGCCAACAAAAGATACTTTATTTGGGCTCGCTTTATTCTAATCTGTTAGAGCCATTCACAAACCTTGTAGCGCATTGTGGCCACTGTCAGGTAGACAGATTGTCACTCGGTGATTTTCTACAGTTGGACACACTCGGCTAGTTATCAAAATCGCATCTGAAGGGAGTTCCTACCCCTCGTCCTTGTGCCCTTCTCAAAAACGCTTGCCGTGGCTTCTCCTCCCACCGAAAAGAACCAAGTTAAAGGGCACGGTTGCACTCTGCTAAACAGGGTGAAACGGAGGCATTCAGGACACCGCCTCTGGCGTGAGGGACGTAGTCAAAAAAAGGTCACCGTAGGCCAAAGAGAAAATTGGCTCCTCGCTCGACGCGGCGCCGGGAGCGAGCGGCCTGCTGCCACAGCCCTGCCGGCCGGCGAACCGAGATGGGCTGAACACCAACAAACGGGCAAATAAATTAATAAAGAGAAGAGGAAAACAAAAAATTAAGAGGACGACGAGTTTTAAATCGGAAGATATATTTTAAATTTTTTTTTTAAATCGGAAGATAAGTATTAAAATCCACCCACGCCATGGCTGGGCACATTAACACGCAGTACTGTGCTATTAACACGTGAAAATTTCCCACTTTGAACGCTAAAAGCCCAAAATCTGCCGCAGGGGAGAGTAACACGCACGGGCATCGCTAAATTACACGTCTCGGGGTGACTTTTGACCTCACTGTGACCACGTTTTCGCGGCGTTTTGCTGTTTTTTGGGGCTCTCCGGGCTGTTTTCTCGTTCTGAGCAGAGCTGTTCTGTGCATCGATTCGTTTTGCTTTCTATACGACGCCAAATGCAAAATTCATGCGTTTATTACAGGTCTGCGAGTGTTACAGTGATTTTGAAACTCCGTGTCCACTTCAGGCTGACCACAAAACAAACACATAAATCATCAAAGAAGCAGAATTTGTCTAAGTTATTGATTATGTAACTGAAAATTACATGACTCATTTGTCCAATTTTATGAGGACACAATGTCAATTTTTCACATAGACATCAACAGATGAAATATGATTCCATTTTTAAATTCACTATTTCATAAATCAATTAAAGGATTTTTATCAATTATATTGTAGGCAGTGTAACATGTGCCCCTTTAGACTTCAAACAAAATTCCTCCCAGATCGCAGGCCGTTCCTATCAGTACAATTAAAATAATTAAGTAATAACTGATATGGGTTTTCCCATAATTGAGAAAAGAAAGTTCTTACAAATCATACAGCTTTCTCTTGGGAAAGTAATCTCTTTTCAGATTGTTTTGCTTACATGATGTAGTGTATTCCCCTTCCCTTGTGCTTCTGCATCCTAAACTGTGAGATGTAAACAAGGGAACCAGCAAGAAGATTTGATGGTAAGACCTATAGAGCAACTCAAAAACCCAAAATGACTGGTAAAATTGTACCCAATCACAACTTCTCTCATTTAGCCTTAGCCCAAGCATTCACTAATGAAAATTAATACCCAGCTCTAAATAATGTCTATGTAAAGAACGCAACTTTTAAGTTCAATTTCACATGGGCACAGCTGCACCATTAAACTTTAGTGCAATCAGAAAATTAAATAAAAGGTGGAGCAGAGTCAATGGAAAACTGAGTGCATAAAAAAGGTTTTTAGCAAACTTCAATAACAGGCAGGATACACAGTCTTTGTCATGACTGTTTAGCGAAGACAAAATCACATTCATTAGAAACTATATTTTAAAATGAAAGTCATATTCAGAAGTATATGCCTCACAATATTAAAAATCTCAATACTGGCTACCATGAGGTTATAGCACTATTAAAACATGGTGATTTGTGATGGAAATGGCATCGTCCAGGGCAGTTTCCAAAGCCGCCACCAGTAAAACATTAAGAGTGTTGCCAACGCACGTAATAGTGAAGTGTGGAGTTTTTTTCACGTGAAAAAGCTAAACTTTGGTACAACCCCCCTCTGCCAGCATCGCGCTGACTGAAGAAGCCCGTCTCCGTGCTTTGAGAATACAGATGTTGCACAGCAGCCAAGGTCTGCCCGCATCCCCCATTAGCGCATCTGTGATGAGACGCAATAATCAGGGCAGACACCGATAAACACGAGTTCCAGCCTCTAATCTGCTAGCTCAGTGGATATGATTATAGTCCCTCTCTCAGACTAAAACACCCAATTAATGGCTATTTCCCCAAATTCCAATGCTGCAAGGTAAGTAAAGTGTAACCTATAGAAAGCATCCTCCAGGTAACTACTGGAGACTGTGTGCAAAGTCCACTTTCAGGTGCATAAATAAAACAGAATTAACACTTATGACTGAGCCAGCACACGATGACAAAAGGAAAAGCGGGCTGACAAAATCAAGTGCTGGAAAGAATCACGAATCTTGGTTACAATACCTTTACTACAAAGCCAGAACAATGCAGAAGGGCTTTTTTCCACAGCCAGAGATGGAGCGGTACTTTCTGCCTCTCACTGGAAGTTCAAGCAAGATGTTGGAAACGGAAAGAACAACAACATTATTGCCTCTGACAGCAAGAGTAAGGCTAAAAAAATAAAAGGAACCCCAAAGTATTTGAGGCAAAATCCAAATCTTTTGAAACCTCTTCTTCCTGGCCACATGAATAACGAGCTGAAAGCATTCAGCTCTGCATATTAATCCACCAAAACGGGGCACCATATGTGACCAGAGAGGTCAGGGCTGGAGAGGAATCTTTTGACCTGTGTAACTATCTTTTAGGACCGTGAGCGAGGGTCTGAAAGAGATCATTTTCCTAAGCTTTATCAACCTGGATTTTCAAGTTCAGGCTTCTATTTAGATCGTTGGCAACAAGACCGGAGTTAATTCCCGGGTACAGGGGGGAAAAGCGACTGAAAAGTGCTCAGCTCTGCCCGTGGTGACAGCGGACACGGCGGTGTCCGTTTGTCTTTCTGAAAGATGCGTCTTCTGCCCACGTCCCATCTTTTCCACGGGGAGGGCGCGTCTGTGTCACCGTTGCGACATCGTAGGTGCAGCGGTGGGATGAGGTCATGACAACCCATCAGAAGTCACTAGCGAAGCGTTAAAGTAAATGTAGCTGCTGGAGATGCCGCTCAGCTTGAAAAATGCCCCCTCCATTATTTGAGCAATTTTCTCAAGACGTGACCTGAGACTGAAACGCCTGAAAACTCACTTGACTCCGCTTTCTGTTTCCACCCCGTGCACATTTTTTGGCAACTGCACCCCTGCTAATACTTTGCGATATTTCCATCCCGGTTACACCTCGGGTCCCTGAATTCCAGCGCTGTGTCCAAGTGTGTAAAAATGCCGTGTTGCTGCCAAACACACATTGTCCCACCAAGTTCCCGACTTAAAATAGCTCATCAAGTTAGGCAGGAAAAGAAAACATGCCACAAAAAGTTTTTAGAGGACCACCTGTTGTCTATTATTTTTACATAGCACTTACTCATAAATCATAACACAGGGTAATTAATCAAGCTGTCAAAGAGAAGGTCAGAGGTTATGTGGGGGAGTCAGAAGGTCATGCATGGGCTGATAGAGGTCAGGGTCACACCGCATTCCTCATTATCAAGTTGGGATGAGAGACGGCCCAAGCAAACAAAAGTGAAAGCAGATGGAGAAGTGAGTGGATAAAAAAAAAGAAGAAGAAAATTTCACAAACAAAAAAGAAAAGTGAAAGAAGAATGTCAGTTGCCTTCAAACGGGGAGGAGAATAGGGCAGAAATACATTGAGATGTTCTCAAAAGGTCTCACACAATACAAAGAAACTACAGTTTGATTATTTAAATACACTTAATATAACTTTCCGTCCGATCTTTCTGCAAATATTTACCGGCGCTGCACAACGGGTACGGTAGTTTCGGTTCCATTTCGCATCCGAAGTCAATACTTTCAAGGTGAATTAGACAAAAGGAACCTATTACTGTGATGAATGCTGATGGATATATAAAATTGCTTCTAAATGCTGTTTATATTTTATTATGCTTTATTCCTGTTCGTGGCTACAACCAACAGACGTTCAATAAAAAAAGTTTCAACCTGTTTGAGCGATGCATTAAGAACTATACTTCCATATAGACAAATCCTCAGAAACACAAAGCATCATAAAAGTCCCTCTGGATGACACAACAGTTATAAAATATTCTATCATTACACTGACCTGAATTAGATGCAGAATACTGTGCAAAATTAGCTGTCACCCTTTCCTCAAAATCTTTGTTAATCTCATTTTGAATGTTTGCAGCTTTATCAACACATGCATCAATGTCAGCTCCTTGGTTACTGAACCGCTGTACTTGGAAGAAGATATAATTAAAATGTTTTGGCACAGAAAAGGTGAAATTGTATCTTCCCCCGTTCCCTGAGGAGTCTGTAAAACATGTAGGATATATTGACAAACACACACCCTTGTCTAGAGCCCTGACATCCCAGGTCATCCAACCGCTATTTATTTCAAAACATTCACTTTACACTTACCCGAACTGTCACCTGCTGTGTTACTAACTTTTAATGGATATTAGAGCCATAAAAACAATAAACTCTTCATTTCCTTTCTGTTACTGCCTTTTAATTCCTCGCTGCATTTGGTCCGCATCTATTTGCGTGCACAACTGTATCCATCTTATTTCACCACATACAGAGTCTTTGTGCTTGAAAGTATAAAATACGCCATTAGTATGTTTTACTTCGCTATTTGTTAATTTGGTGCTAGCGCAGCTATACTAAACAAATCAGTGTTCAAAGGCTAAAAAAACAACCAGAGCAGATAATCTGTTACCGCATTTTGAGTTTACTGCTGAAAAGTTTCGAAACGAATTCATGTTTTACATCTATCTATAATTAGCAACCCAAATATGTCTATGTGTAAGATCCGCAATCCTGTTCTATGATGTTTGTTCCCAAGGCCAAAACTGAACAAACACGTCCGTGAATCGCAGCGATTTCGCTCCCTCGGTTGTGTGCTGTGTTCTTGGTAAGGATTTTTCACCAGGATTTTCAGCAGAACATTATTTCTCGCGGCAAGCGAAATACAAGAAACCAAACCATAGCGCTAACTTAATTCTGCCAATAAACAGAAGAGAACTGGGTTCGTGTCCAAACGCCGCTGCAGATGTTGTTTGATAAACCTCAGCCCCATCGCCTGTCCCTGATGTGAACCCAGAGGAATCACTGGGGGCTCAATGGAAGCGAATCCAACCCACACGGGGTGAATAATCCACCCCACACGGGGTGAATAATCCACCCGTAACAACTGCCTGGGCTGCGACAACAGGTCCTGCTCTTCTTCACTAAGCGCACACAGCTTTGGGGTCCACAAACCCATGAAAGAACGAACCCAACAGTTGACACCTTATAGTGACACCTCATAGAACTCGTCCTGTCTTCTGAAAGCTTCTCCCCCCTCTCTCGTGAAACCGTTTTACTTTATTTTCTGACAAAAATCTCAGAGGCTTCAACAGGGTGCACCACCTCAAACAAGAACCTCGTGCGCATCCCGCTTCTTCATCCAGATTCTAATTAAAACGTGACTTGGATTGACGTAGAACTTAATTTTTTGAAAGCTGTGCACCAGAAACAACACCAAATCAAATGTTCTTCATAAAACCCACAGAAGTAGTTATTTGTTTTAATTAACAGGCAGGGAAACCAAGTGGAGAAGCAGTTACCCGCTCAAAGTTATCCTCAAACAAGGTGCGGAGCTGAAGCTGCGCTGCGGAATGGTTTTAGTGTTTCTATGGTATTTCTGAGCGTCCCATCAGCCAACAGTGCAAGTTCTCAACTGAAAATTCACTTTCCAATCCACTTTGCCTCTTCCCCGAGAACATCGCAGTATGTCTTAATTATTCTCATTCAAACTTTGTAACGAATATACCCCCAAACAGGCTTTAAGTATGTATTTCTTACATAGCGCAACATGGAAAAGTAAGCACATTTATTCTAAAATGCACCTAATTTCTTTCCATTTTGTAGCTGTGTAAATTCTTTCGGTAAACATTTTCTGAGCTGTTCTGTAGATATTTTGATGGGATCAGAGGTTTGTGTGGATTTGTAACATCTTCAGCTTCCAGAAAGGCAACCCAAATTGCCACATTCTTCTCCTTTACCTTTCATCTCCAAGAATTTATATGTATTAAACCATTACAGAAAAAGATTAAACATCAATCTCCTGGAAGGTCTGTATTTCAGCACTGTAGAGGGGAAATGTGTCATGCACATAAGTGTTTTATGCAATACCCTGAAGTTACCCAAGTCTTGAAAGACAACTCCCATTTAGCGTTGAGCATTGTTTGTGACTGCAGCCTGAAAACCTCACGTCTCGGTGACAGAAAACGCGGTTGGGTTTAGTACGTGCGAGTATTCACCCACTTTCCCGAGAAAACAGCCACTTGCGATCCAAAAGTAAAGGTTCTGGCTTGCACCTTTCTTCAACAAACAGGTGCAATTCGGCGCGTCGATGCTCCCTCCTTCCCACAGTGACCTGTGTCACAGGACCTTCTTATACTTCTTCTGCTAAATAATTTAATTACTTATGAGTTATGGTTTCTTTGTAACCTTTTAAATGACTAACTCATTAAAATGCAAAAATATGCAAAACATGATGTCACTGGGTCAAACAGCTGTGTTGGTGAAATTATGGCTGTGAAAGTCCCTAAGAACATGAAAATATTAATAATTTATATTGCTCATTATATGGCAAAAACTCTTTAAATAGATTAGAGATAGATTAATTTTGTAATCACAAAATGCTACAGTACCTCACGGTAACAAATCTTTTTACCATCTGTGACCCTTTTGTATACATAAAATATAGCTTAAAAATCTTTTTCGTTAATACGTTTTAAATTGCAAATATTGATGAAAAACGCCTTGTGAAACTCTGGTAGGGATGTATAGGATCAGGGTTTTGAAAAAATAATAATTATCTTTGCTATGGGTTTTATGATCACACAAGTTTTCCTGCTCAGACAGCGCATAGCAAGAACACACAGGTATTTCTTAAACGTCAGCAAGTCCTCACTGCAAATACTTTGCAAATCAGTCTCACATGCAGCCTGGTCTCGTGTTGCTTAAAAGGCTTTTTG